>NC_091460.1:100212121-100540213 GCF_027789765.1 Dendropsophus ebraccatus | reverse complement strand
AACTTGGAGAAGAGTTGATGTCGCTTGATCAAAGTCACATGTAGCCCTAGCCTAAAGGGGTTGTCCAGGAAACAAAACAATCAATAGCCTATCCATGGGTTATAGTTGATTGTCAGGGTGCCAAACTCCAGCTCCCCTGCCAACCAGCCTTAGGAGCTGAGGCTGCAGCGCCCCGATGCTGCCGCTACACAGGGACCGGAGCCAACTGCTTCTGGCTCTGTTCTCACTGTAGTGCGGCGGGCACCTAGCAGATTATTAGCAGGGGTGCAGTCGTCCTGAAAAACCTCTTCAATAGCTTTTGTCAAACCACATCTGTTATTTAGAAAACATATAACTACACCTAAGGGCCTTATTGTACGAAAAAATTGTATATTGTTTGAATTAAAACGATAATCGTTTCGCATGATTGCAGGCAACGGTCAAAAAATTGTTCATGTGTCGTTGATCGCATCTTTTGAGCTGAACCCCAAATCATTGTTTATCATTTGCTGTAATGCTGCATTGGTTCGATAATCGTTCACTAATGGTTTAGTGTAATTCCACATCGTTCTTTCATCTGCTGGGATCAGATAGAATCGTTCTGTGTAATATGGTGGACAACTTCAGGTAGTTTATTTATCGTTCATCGGGTATCGTTAAAAATAACTTTGTCTAATAGGTTACATTGTGCTAAAAGATGGTGGTCTCTATAAAGTGGTATTTTGGTGCATGTGCCAACGCAAGAATAGATAGGCTTTATTTTATTAAAGGAGTTGCCTAACATGGACAATCCCTTCTTTTTAGAAAGGGCTGTTACCAATAATTGATGCACTGTAACCTGTGGGAAATGTTCTTAGTTTCCCTGTATTCACTACCGCCCCAGCAAAACATTGTACAGTGCCCATTCCAACCAACGGATTGCCTTTATAATGCCGAGCAGGACTGGTAACTGTTTCTACTTTGGCCCATTGTTAAAGGGGTACTCCAGTGAAATTATTTTTCATTTAAATCAACTGGTGTACATGGCTTAACTGGGGAAAACTTTCCTTTAAAGGGGAACTATCAGCAGGTAGATTAATCTAACCTGCTGATAGCCCCCTATTGCACACGGGGTGCTGAGGAGGACGGTATGTGTCTTACCTTCCTCTTTGGCGCTGTTTAGGTGCTGTTAGCAGTTTTTATTCAGCTGGTGTCAAAAAGTTATATAGATTTGTAAATTACTTCATGTAAAAAATATTAAGTCTTCTAGTACTTATCAGCTGCTGTATGTTCTGCAAGAAGTGGGGAAATCTCTCCAGTCTGACGTAGTGCTCTCTGCTGCCACCTCTGTCCAAGTCAGGAACTTTCCAGCACAGAAGAGGTTTTCTATGGGAATTTGCTACTGCTCTGGACAGTTCCAGACATAAACAGAGGTGGCACAAGAGAGCATGGTGTCAGACTGGAAAAAATACACCACTTCCTGCAGGACATACAGCAGCAGATAAGTACTAGAAGAATTGAGATTTTTTAATTAGAAGTCATTTACAAATCTTTCTAACTTTCTGACACCAGTTCATTTAAAGAAGAAAACATTTTGTGGCATAGTGTCCTAGGGTATGGAGGCACAGCATTTTGCACATAATGGGGCTGATTTCCTGGCAGCAAATTGTCGGGTTTTTGTCCATTTTCCCTGTCGGTTTTGGGTTCCAACACATAAACTAAAGGTGTGGAAATGTGTCTTGGGTGCGTACTTTAAAACCCGCCACAAACCTGACATAAATGAAAGCATAACGGCTTAAAAAAGACGCATTGTTAGTCAGTAATCTATAAAGGAACATTCAGGCATTGCCTACCAAGGAAAAGCCTACTTTTTATATTACATATTGTCCTCTGCATGCCGGTATAACCCCAGCTGTGAACCCGACAAAGCACACAAATTCTACATTTTTTGCCTGTGTAATTAACATATGAATAAATGCTTGTACTGTACCATACTGGAGGCTTTCCTTTGTTAGCGCACTTTAACAAGTTCTGGCAGAGAATATTGTTGTATTGTGTATACAGAGCTGGGCAGTAATAACTTTTGGCGCATTATATTGTTTTTTATGTTTTGCACATTTCGTGTGACATTTTCGCAATCCTATTGTTAACATAGTAAAACTAATGCTTGGTTCACACTATTGTTGTAGCACTCAATTGTCCCTTCTTTCTCTATTAAAGGGCATGTTCCACCTAGATTTTTATTTTCTGACTAAAAACAGACACTAAGACATTCTTTTTTTTCTAATATATTTTTAAAATATTGTACTTGGCTTGTTGTACTTATTTTTTGTACATTATTAGGGAGACAGCCTTTGTACTTGAGCTTGTGCTCTCCTCTTTTAACAACATTTAGAAATGTACTTTACAGCTGCCCTATGGATATAGGAAGCAACTGGAGCTCATTTATGGGTGAGTTTTCTAGGGATGCTCTGTGACTTGTGCAGATATCATTGTGTAGGGAGGAGGGAAGCTGTGACCATTACCTATGGTGAATAATGGATCCAGTGGTATCTTTATAGAAGTGTCACCTCTATCATTGTAATCCTGTCATTAAGCACACACACCCTGTTGTGCTGTCTATACAGAAAATACATAATAGAAGTGTGAGCCCCCAATATAGCAGACCCATAAAGGTTCTTAAAGGGAATCTGTCACTAGGTTTATGCTGCATCAAATGAGGGAAACTAGTGACAGAAATAATGAACAGATCAGTGTACTACTTCAATTCTCTTCTCTCTGCTGTTCTTCTAATATGCAGGAGAATAGACTTTGTGCTGCACCACTCCCTGATTGACAGCTGTCTACCTATACACAGCATACATACACAGTATAGACAGACAATTGCCAATTAACGGCTGGTGGGCTGAGTGTGCTGGTGTTCATAAATATCCAGGACTACTGAGAGGACATAATGGAGAGGACTAGTGTACTGTGCTTGTTATTCAGGAGGATATCAATGTAAGTAATAAATCATTCTTTCAGCTTCTCTGTAACTAGTTTATGCTACCCATACATAGGGCAGCATAACTTTACTGAAAGAGTCTCTTTAAATAAAAAATACACCAGATTCACTGTCTACTGGGACATGAGTGGCTCTAGGAGCTAAGGGTTTAACATATTATATATATATATATTTTTTTTAAGAGGGGGTGTACCTTCACTATACTAGCAAAAGAGAGATCCCAGCGAGTTTGATACTTCTTTACTACTATTTTTACTTATAGTTAATAAGTTCATTGCGCTACTGTCTATACTTGCCGCCCTCTTTAATATACGCCATGCGAGTGGGTGCCTTCCGTCTAGCCTGCTCCTTCATTTACAGCTGAGAATTTTTATCTGTTAATAATTATAGTGTCCAGGAATGTGAAGGGACTGCAGTCTCCAGAGAAATGGACCAAATTCTTATGCCATTTAAAATGACTGAAAGCAGATGTTGCCCTAATACAGGAAACACATCTGGCTGAACAGGACTTCCCTCTCATGCATAAATTCTAGGGGGGACAGGTTTATGGTTTCTTGGCTGTGTATGGTAGGATGGGTGTCATTACACTGATACACAAAAACTTCCCCTACATGTTGATGTCCCAAGAAAAGGATGAGGAAGGGAGACATATTAACCTGACATTTTTCCATTTTTGCAATGTGTATGGTCTGAATGCTCTTCAAAGACATTGACCTTTCTTTGAAGCGCTTAACACTAAGATTTTAGCTTTGCCTGATCCCCAGCTACTGATGGCCAGAGATTTTAATGCAGTTTTTTTCAAACACGGAGGATGAGAGATCTCTGTCTGACTAATGTGAGTAGAAGGAAACTTCCACTACGCACTTAATGGCGTTGGCAAGTTCAACATCTTTATTACATGGCTGGCACATGGGCCACCATATGGTGGTCTAGCATTGACTATATTTTGGTGAGCCACATTTTGATTTCAATGGTTAAAAGATGTTTCCATCCAGGACTTGGCAATCTTTGACCATGCTCCTCAATTGCAAGACCTAATGGACACTGTACCTAAGGGAACTAAGTATATTTGGTGCTTTCCTTTGGTCCAGCTCAGGGATGATAGCTTTGTCACACACCGGTGGAGTTGGTGGAGTGAGTATATGGTAACCAATGGGAAGCATGCTCAGAATAAGCAGCTATATTAGGAAAGAACAAATGGCCAGCTGATAGTTCACCTGTCTGGTCTTAAAAAAGCGACCAAAACATGTCCTAAATGGCAATTCTTTCTTAATTTAGCTATCAGCACGAGAAGCAATGGATTTAGAGCCAAAGGGAATTTATTATATATGCAGATTGCGGGGAAAGCTTCTATAGGACACAAATTGAGGCAGATGTTACCAGATTTGGAAACAAGCCAGAGACCTATGTTGGCCAGGCTGGCCAAAGCTTCAACCCCCCCCCCGGTCCCAATGCACGACCTACGTGAATTATTGTAGAACTATATGTAATTCTGAGACCAATGTGGCGGCCAGTGCTGTTTTTTTTTTTTTTTATTTCCTTAAACTTTAATTTGAACAGCAGGAAGCCTTGAATTCCCCCATTATAGCTAAAGAAGTACAAGTGACTATTTAAAAGCTACATGGGGAAAGCTCCGGGACCAGACGTCTATGCAGGAGACTTTTATAAGACTCTTTCAACTCAGGTATCTGCCACTCTAATATGGCTCATATATAATTCTCCCAAAGGAGGGCAAGGATTCCTTAGATTTGGGTTCCTTTTGCTCCATTCCCTTAATTAATTGAGTATTTTTAAACTTTTGGCTAATAGACTATTTTCCTAGCCTAGTAGAAATTGCTCATGTGGGTTTTATCAGAGGGAGGTCAGTGGTTGCGAATCTAGAAGAGTCAAGTTGGACTCTAATTTCTAAGGTCTCCATTGCTAGATGGAGGGCCAAAAAAGCATCCTACTGGATGTTCTTAGCATGAAAAAAAAAATACAAGGAAGGATTAGTGTAGTACACAATGCCAATTCCCTATATACCCTAAAACTATCTAAATCAAAATAAGCCCCAAAACCTATAGCGACCACTATGTTATAATAAATCCATTTCAAGATCTCCGCACTGCCCCCATACATAAAACACATATATCCCCCGAGACAATAGATAACAAGTAATCACAAGACACCAAGGAAGCGTGGACAGGTAAGTATACCCTTTTTTAGGTGTATTTAATTGTGTGGCCGCCATCTTTGTTCGCTCATCTCTACTAAAAAGCAGTGGGAACACAGCCTAACAAATAGTACTTTGTTTTAGCCTGTCATAGAATGCGATTATATTGGCAAAAAGACTATATTTGTCTCAGTCTAACTAAATGTTAGCCCACATTAAATTGGAGAGGATGCCAATGGTGAAATGGAGTCAATTGTCAGCCAAATGCATCTTTATGGATTCCTAATTACTATATGAAAAATGTTCCCTTCGCTAGAATGCAGTCTAAACACTGGCAGCTGGATGATTCTTTGTAGAAGCTGTTCAGAAAACTAATAGCAGCCGACATGTATTTCTTCATGGCTAATTTATTTTATATGTAGAAAAAAGACTATTGCTATAGTCCTACTTCTGCATTCTTTTCATTCTCTAAACAATGTTAGTAACCCAATACTAGGTTGCTATGTTCCTGCATAAATACTGAGTTACTATGGCTGTACGTGGCAAAGCTGTCTGGAACACCTATTGAAGCTATTGCATGCTATGGTATACATTATTACTGCTGACTGGTTTTCACTCTTGGTGAATAGTGACTCATATTTCTTCTGCCATCTATCAAGAGATGTATTAACATAAATAGATTGGTGGGCATAATTTATTAAAACATTAATAATGTAGATTATAAATGGTTTGAGCCACTGTAACATGGCAAAATTGCTTGCTTAGGCTACATTCACATGTTCCATATTTTTTTCAAATTTAGGTCCCATTGATTTCAATTGGGCTGTTCACACTGTCCATATATTTACAGATCTGCAATCCGCAAAAATTACTGACAGGCTCTAGTAAGGACCACAATTGCAGCACAGATTGTCCCATAGAAGTCTATGGCAGCATCCATAATTTTTGCGGATCCATAATTTTTACAGATGAAATGTCCGTAACCATTTGAAACTATTCCCACTTATTTAACTATCACCTTCTCATTTTTCTTTTTGCCGATCTGCCAGAAAATACGGATTACGAATGCATTATGTATCAATTTTTTGCGGATTGAGGATAAAGATTCTGGACTGTTGCAGACATGTGGTCCTTGAAAACTACTGGACGTGTAAATGTCCATCCATTTCCATCAGTATTTTGGTCAGTCTTTTTCAACCAAAACCTGAAGTGGAACTGATTTTTGGCAGCCATAGCGGGTATCCGCTACGGCCGCCTAATGGCTGAGCTGCTTTGAGATGTCACATCTCATGTGGCAACTCACAACAGGAAGCGGCCGCGGGATGGGGGTATGAGGCGCCGCGATCCGGGACCCGGCGCTGGAACCGAGAAGGTAAGTCACCTGCGCCGTTTATAACCACCCCCTCCCCGCCCATTGATAAAAAATACCCCCGGACCGGAGTACCCCTTTAATGATCGTGATTATTATTTATGGCCAACGTTATAAAATGATGGCCGATATTTTACCTAAAATACGTTGTGGGAACATAGCCCTAAGCTGCATTGTTATACTGATGTGGTTGGTGTGCATTCCTCCTAACATATGCCATTTATTTGGATGTATACTCCTCATCTGTTTTAGACTAAGCAACTGCAGCTTACTATAGTGTGGATAGATTTTCCTCCATTTATACTAAATTGAAGAAAAAATTCCAGTCAGGAAAACCACATACATTTTGTGGCTTTTTATTTTTTCTTGTGTGGGATAGTAGTGCAGTTCATGAACTCTCTACTATCCTTTCTTGGAACTGAGACAGTATAATAGAAAAAGAGGACCTGCCCCCACAGCATAGGACCTGATCATTGTTGAAATACCATTAGGTTTAAGCATTCTGTCCGGTGGAAGCAATAGAAGCCTTGCCCAAGATGTGTGCAACTAAACATTTCCAGGTCTATTTGCTTTTTTAGGTTTCATATCCATGGAAGACATCAACCATATAAGAGGTTCCTTAAAGGGGTTGGCCACTTTATAGTAAAATTGCTCAGTGTACAGTATTAGTGTATAAGTGTACTCACTGGATATACTGATAGCAGCCCCCTTTGTACCTCATAGAGCTAATATCAGACTCCCCTCCTCCAGGCTGGGCTGCCCTGCTCTGTGGTGATTCTGTCCATAAGATGACCGACATGGAGGAGCATCTGACCATGCCCCCCCCCCCCCAGTGTCCCCCATAGGCATACACAGGCTCAGTGGTGAACACATGGTCACATGCTCCTCCATGTCGGCCATCTTATGGACAGAAACTCCACAGAGCAGGGCAGCACAGCCTGGAGGAGGGGAGTGTGATATTAGCCGTATGAGGTACACAGGGAGCTGCTGTCAGTATATACAGTGAGTACACTTACTAATACTGTACGCTGAACTATTTTACTATAAAGTGGCCAACCCATTTAATAACTTTTAGATTATGTTCACACACTTTTTTGGTAGCCTTATAAAAATTTACTGCTTTTTTGAAAAGCTATTTATTCCAAAAGAGTAAAAAAAATATTCAGCTTATTGTTTTACAGTTTAGGGCTATGTTTACACACCGTCAAAGTTTTTGTCCATTTTATGGGATGGGTGTCGTTTAATGGCAAATAACACCCATTATTTTATACCAACGGTTGTTTTTCTTATAATGACGGTCGAGGTTTTAAAATAACAGATGTTATTTGCCATGAATTGATGGCCGTCCAAATAACGGACGTTATTTTAAAATGGCCATCATTTTTGAAATGATGGCCGTTATTTGGACTTAGGCTATGTTCACACACTGCTGAGATGATTTGCAAAAAATAAATGAATAACGGATGTAATTAACAATGCAAACAACGGGCATTATTATAACATTAAAACCAGGAGTGGATTAAAAACACAGAAAGGCTATGTTCACACACTGTAGAATTTTGTGGATGGTCGTCATTTAACTGCAAATAATTGGCATTATTTTAAAATAATGGCCGTTAATTGCCATTAAGTGACAGCTGTCCACTAAATTTCAACAGTGAGTGAACATAGCCTTTCTGTGTTTTTAATCCACTCCTGGTTTTGGTTGCAAAAATACTGTATGGGAACATAGCCTAAAGATTTATTCACATGTAAAGGATCGGATTTGAAGCTGCAGATATCAATTTACCTAAATTACTGAACACAGCACCAAATCTGCTGCAGATCCTGTATGTGTGAATGGACCTTTACAAATACATCCAGTACAGGAAGGGTTTCTATAGAGTGCGATCCAGTCAGTACCTCACGTATTTCATACAAATATCCCCCTAAATAGATTAGAAATCCCATGTTAAGATAAAGGACTGGCTATTTGGCCCTTATGTAGAGTATTTTTGTCCAGACTAAGAAGTTAGTGATTTCTACCGAAATCCAAGAAATACAAATTAGCTAAATCCCTCCTGCTTTGCTTTCTAACATTCCTGATAGTACATGGGGGAACGTTTTCTCTGAATTTTGCCTACAGGCACGCTTTCTGTTTCCTGGAGGCTTCTATTGCCCAATGCCAAAAGAAACATTCATTTAATTAGTGCAGCCTAGAGATTGGGCCGAGACTCCGAGGCTAAAAACGGGTTTCAATAAACAAGATTCAATTTAAACCTTGAGATACTGTAAAGAAAAAAAAAAGAGTTTTTTTTCTCAGGGGAAGAAAATAAACGTCTTCCAGAGCACGGGATCGGTATTTGTAAAAAGGGCCGAATAACTTGATTATTTTACAGAAATCTGTCATCTGTTCGTAATAATCATTTTAAACAGGGTGTAAAGTAGCCCAGTTTCCTGTTTCACATTGGCTTCACAATCATGACCCATATTTGTTGAACTCGGGAATCTTTTAAAGGAAAACCCCAACAAAAAAAAATAAAAAAAAGACCACCTTCAGACTTCCTTCAGTCTTCTTAAAGTAGTACTCCAGCAAAAAAAAAAAAAAAAAAAAATATATATATATAAATATATATATATATATATATATATATATATATATAGAGAGAGAGAGAGAGAGAGAGAGAGAGAGAGAGAGAGAGATTATATACATTTGTACTATTGAAAAAAATAAATCACCAGTCTTCCTGTACTTATCAGCTGCTGTATGTCCTGCAGGAAGTGGTGTATTCTTTCCAGTCTGACACTGTGCTCTCTGCTGCCACCTCTGTCCATGTCAGGAACTGTCCAGAGCAGCAGTAAATCACCATAGAAAACCTGCTCTGAACAGTTCCAGACATGGACAGAGGTGGCAACAGAGAGCACTGTGTCAGCCTGAAGAGACTACACCACTTGTCAAAAGTTTGTTTCAGCAGGTTCACCGTTCAGCAGGTTCAGGTTCATGCCGAATCGAACATTAATGAGCTTACATGTCTGTGCTCCCCTGTGGTCCTTCTTCTCCAGTCTGGTCCCATCCCATTGTCTTCTACAGAAAAGGCCTGTTGAGTCAATCACAGGCTGACTGGGATGGGGCAGTACCGCAGCATGTAATTGGCCAAGCGGGCTGTCACTCTTATTTTTAGAGTGGCAACCCACTGAGCTAATCACAGGCCGCAGTGCTGTACCGTCCAAATCGGCCTGCAATTGGCTGAGCAGGCTGTCACCCTTGTCTCTAGAGTGACATCCCGCTCAACCAATTACAGGCAGCGGAGCTGTCCTATGATTGGCTGAGTGAGTGAAGCCAATGGAATGGGGCTGGAGAGAACTACAAAAAGACATCGGGGGAGTGCAGACAGGTGAGAATTACTTTTTTTTAGTTTTTTAGCCGAATGTGTCCGAACTTTGCACAAAGTTTGGTTCGGTAGCAATCTAAACTTTTTGCAAAGTTCAGAATAAATCTGTGTTTAGGTGACATGGCTCACTCATCTGTATTTATGAGAACAGTTGATTTGAAATAAAAAAAAAAATGCTGGAGTACCCCTTTAATTGAAAGATTCCTATAGAGGTTCATGTGTTTCAGAATTGTTTCAAATTCACTATTAAAAACCATATCCTCTCTTATTAAAGTCTACAAACTCCAGTCCTCTCTGGCACTTTCTGGCACCAATTGATTTTAAAAAAATTTATTTTTCCGCTGGTGTTGCCCTTTAAATGCTACCTATTGTTAATAATTCTTAGAATTAATACTACTGCCACACATAAAATCATAGCATTCGCAGAGAAAGCATGTATATAGTAGGCGCCATATCAAATATTTGAAATTTCTAGGTATAAAATTACTTATTCTTACTTTACTCACCTGCACCAGCTCCACAAGTTGGAGAAAGTTGTCCATTGGAGCATGTACACATGTTGGGCCGTGAACAAAATCCATCTCCACATGAGTTCCGGCAAATTGCTGAATGGAAACAGAAGAAAATGCAAATTCAAAATGAGGCCATAATCAGATACAGGTCACAGATTGGCTGTTAAAGGGGTGGATCTTTTTTTTCTCTCTTTTAAATCAACTGGTGCAAGAAAGTGCCAGAGAATTGTAATTTACTTCTATTAAAAAATCTCCAAGTCTTCCAGCATTTATCTTCCTGCAGGAAGTGGTGTTTTCTTTCCAGTCTGACACAGTGCTCTCTGCTGCCACCTCTGACCATGTCAGGAACTGTCCAGAGCAATAGCAACTCCCCACAGAAAACGTCTCTCTGCTCTCCAGACTGGAAAGAGTACACCACTTCCTGCAGCTTATAAGTACTGGAAGACTTGAGATTTTTTATAAAATAAATTACAAATCTCTGGCACTTTCTGACACCAGCTGAGTTTTTTAGGGGTGAACTATGCCTTTAAATTTCAAAAATTTGTCTCTGAAAGAAACTTTGCTTTAGTAAATACGATGATGAACATATGAAAGCTACTGGAGCATGCTTGAGTCCAATTGTTCTGAATTTGTATACTGGTGGCTGAAGAGGTTGGATGCAGTCCTAGGGAGTCTGGGAAAACTTGGATACAGCCAGAAGCCATATAGACTGTATCCATGTTTTCCTGGACTCCCCAGGGCTGCATCCAGCCACCTGTTTTCTCTGCCACTGGTTTAGAAATGCTGAACAATCGGACATGAGCATGCTCTGGTTGCGCTCATCATTAGTAAACATGTATCTCTGTAGTCAATCCTCTTATTACTTTCCAGTCTCCAGAATTGTCAGCATCATGGAGGCTTCTCACCTTCCTGGTAACACAGTGGCCCTATTCTATAGCCGATATGCTTTTATAGTTATACTAAGATTTTTCTTTCATACATTTACACAATAGGAATATTTTAAGCTTGTGACTGCAAATGACTTAATAATCCTACCCCCCACGTTACACTCACATGGGTTCAACAAGCTGACACATGGGGACTTGTTTTGCCAGATCTTTAAAATGCTAAAGCAGTCTCCTTGATAGGGCAGAAATATTAGGGTTAACAATGGATTTCTTTGCCTAATTAACAGAATAGCTATGAGGGGGTCAAAGAGTCAAAAACTAGATTTATTGGCCTATAAAATGCAATATTTCATTGGTCTGGGTAAGCTGTGGGCCAACCTATATAGCCTCCCTGTGCAAAGACCATGCAAAAAACAAAAACAAAAAAAACACTCCTAAGTTACTGGAGTATTACATGAGTAGGATATTAGGTTGTCTACAGTCATACCTGAATTATTTAGTTTTGGGTGCAGCTACACTTTTGAACTCTTAGCACATTTGGTGGAGTTTATCAATATGGTATTAATTTTGGTGCATGGAGTGTAAGACATATCTGCTGTGTTTCTACGAAAATAAGACTTACTGAACCCTGAAAATAAGACCTAGTTTTATTTTACAGGTTTTTTGGAGTAGACTTGAAATTTAAGCACTACCCTAATAATAATCCCTAGTTAGTCAGCTGACCAGATCCCTGACACTGGGTGGCTGAGCATCAGCCAATTAGTGCCAGACTTGTTATGCTCCGCCCCCACCTGCTCAACACAACCTGCAGGAGGGGTAAGAAGATGCACAGTAGAGGACATTGAATATGGGGGAACAGAGGATATGTGGGCCAACTACAGAGGGGGAGGGAGGTATATGGTATAGGGGGACTACCTGCATAGGGGGAGGTATACAGTATGGAGGAACAACTACAGAGGGGGGAGGGGGTATACAGTAAGGGGGCTTTACTTAAGAGAATGGATGTATACAGTATGGGGGGCAACTACAGAGGGGGGTTTAGAGAGGTATAGAGTATGGGGACTACCTGCAGTATAGGGGAACAACTACAAAAGGGGAAGGGGTGGATAGAGAGGCATAACGTATGGGGACTACCTTCATCTGCCTCATAAGGGTTTTAACCTTGCTCTGGATTAACACAGTAGGGTTTCTAAAGGTTTAACTTGATAAACGCTTGTCTTTTGTCAACCTTATTAACTATGTTACTATGTTATGGGGGAGGTATACAGTATGGGGGCCTTACTACAGAGGGGAAATATATACTGTATGGGGGAACAACTACAGGGGGATGTATACAGTATGAAGACTACCTGCAAGGGGGCGGGGGTATACAATATGGAGGCCTAACTACAGGGGAACTTACAGTATAGGAGGCTAACAACAGTGGGACATAGAGTATGGCGACTGACTACTGTATAGAGTGGAGCTACAATGTAGGGGCATAAGTGTTTCTCCAAATATAAGACTAACTCCGAAAATAAGGCCTCGACCTTTTTTTACTCTCTTTACATGGTTATTATTTGTGAAGTCTAAATAGAGTCTTTAAAAAGAAATACTGTAATGATTTTTGTTGTGCCTGTACTCAATTACGGCTGTTTTTCTCTACTGTGTGTGCACTGATGGTCAACAATAACCCATAGACATCAATCGGGCACATTATTACATTGAAAGTAGGGCTGTTTTTCACAGAAAATCATCTACATCTTGTCTGTGTCAGTACAGTAGGGCAAAGATTTAAACAGTTTCAGAGCTCCCGGCAGGAACTGCGAAGTCTGTTCTGCTTTACATCATCTGTAATTATGGAACGTGTTAATGCCCCCTTATGGTTTTGACTCTAGGGAGAGGTGTTAGTAACCCCATGACATCCCTGGTATCAATGATGTACATTAATATCTATGACTTCTAGAGAACTAGAGAATTCCTAGAGACATTGGATCGGGGAAGGTGTAGGTTCCAACAACATCTTTTTTGGCTATATTTTGGATGGTCGTTATTTTGGTGCCAAAATGCGTCCAGTTTATGCAAGTTATAATCACAATTGTGTGAGTTATGTGTAATGTTGCATAACCTTATGCATACAATTATGGATATATATATATATATAAACATTTTATGTAATTATCAAAATACGGCCATTGCACAAGTCTAAGAATGAAGCCTGTGAATGTGAGTGAAGGAACAGATAGGTCAGACTGAGGGTGAGGCTGCAATCTAATCATTTTACTTGAAGTGAATGTGTTTTTAAAGTGGATACATATGTTGATATAACCTCCTGTGAATAGAGAACTATCTTACCACCTGCAAAAGCAAAGCACAGGAAATCATCCCCAAGCCCCAGAGCTGAAAAACTCCCATATAAGGCCTTGGACTAGATAAATAAGTACATATGTCATATTTGTAACACCTCTGGAGGAATCTTAAGCGTTGCTGACCTCAGAAGCCACAGTCCTACATGGTTCGACCGGGGCAACCTTTTTTTTAAAGGGGTGGTTTGTAAAAAAAAAAAAATCAGATCAACTGGTGTCAGAATGTTATATAGATTTGTAATAAATTTCCAGTACTTAACAGCTGCTGTATGTCCTGCAGGAAGTGGCGTATTCTTTCTAGTCTGACAAAGTGATCTATGCTGCCACCTCCATGTCAGGAACTGTCCAGAGCAGGAGCAAATCCCCATAGAAAATTTCTCCTGCTCTCCTAACATGGACAGAGAAGGCAGCAAAGAGCACTATGTCAGACTGGAAAGAATACACCACTTGTTGCAGAACATACAGCAGCTAACAAGTACTGGAAAACTGGAGATTTTTAAATAGAAGCAATTTACAAATCTATATAATTTCAGACACCAGTTAATTTAATATAAAGGATTTTTCATTGGAGTATACCTTTAATGCACAAACAGTAAGGAAGATTTCCTTACGGGCCCTTTATTACTAGGGTCGATTATTGTTAATGAGTGTTCCTAGGTGTGATAGACAGGGGATGTGTGGCCAATAACAAAGAATTTAAAAAACAGTGAGCTGTTGCATATTTGTGTTTTTGTGTCTCTGCAATTTTAGCCTTGGCAATGTGCTCCTGCCTAGTGTGAATGGTGTAGTAGAAGCTGACCAAATTAGTTTTTTTTGTCTGTGTTCCAGATGAGGGGAATGGCTGCTTCTACTTGGTTGTGCACTTCACCAATCCCACACTGGGGGTTATTATTGCCAGTATTAGTTGGACCCTGCATGCCCAGAGTGCAGGCCCTGGAGAGACCATTGGCTAGTATAGGGTCCATCCCAGGCATGAGGCCAGCTTATCGTGGTGGGATAGTACACACTATTTGCAAATGGTATACCACTATAGCCACTTTATTTTTATGGAGATTTTTTTTATAGCAGTCGGTGGGTGGGGGGGGGGGGGGGGTTGGGTAGCTTTTGGCAATTTTTTCATATCTGACTTGTGTCTGTGTCTTGCCATTAGCAATGAGCTGTTTAATTTTTTGTGTTTTTGTGTGAACGCATTTCAATAACCATAGGAATGATCCAGTTATAGTTTGTATAACCTCGCTGCGGAAACGATTGTTAAGGCTCTGTAAATGAGTACCGATCAATGCTCCTTTCCTTCCTCATATCAGACTGTGTATAAGGACCCTTAGAAACAGAAGAGACAACCATGCTTTTTCGAGTTGTAACTACACCCCCAGGAAGATGACCAGACAGATGAGCTAGGTCATTAAATTAATATTAGCTGGCACAATTGGAAACACCATTCAAGTATGTGCTGCCTCCTCCCTATATCAACAAGAATAAACCTGTGAAGTATGGACAGAACACCCAGCTAGTGAAGAAGAGACGTGTGGGTGTAAAGTCTGGATAGTAGGCTGGAAAGCTTGGAAAGTGATATGAAAATTAGACTGGCTGAAAGGCTGACATTTCATTGTCCTCATTGGTAAAACTTTATAAAGCAGGTTATATAGCAGGACTGCACTGCCTGTTGTGCTGCCTGGTGGAACAACTACATCACTCATACAGTTTAATAGGGTTACGTTACTGGATAGACTTTTTTTTTTTATCACTGAGGGGTCATGGAGTTGCAGTGTAACCACATAGACTTCTATAAGGGATGAGGTTGTAGCCACATGATTTTTGGTAGTGCCACCAGGAATCCTGTGTACCCCTAGCCTCAAGAACAGGGGCAGACATATGACCCATGCAGAAGGCTCGGCTGGAGGAAACAGAATTATGGTGTTAAGGAGGTGGCAGCATCAAATAGTAATGCCGCCTCCTAAGAGTATTAAAGCTCCACAGAGGATGCCCAGCTGTAAAAGAATAAGAGGGCATAGAGGAGGGGCAAGTCCTTGGCATTTCTGTCTGCAACTACAAGAAGTGGCTTCTGGGGGGAACCTCATATGTCAGCATGTGTTTTTAGTTAGCTAATACTTCAGTGATGTGTTTTTCGCAAGAGGCCAGTTTGTTAAGGGGGAATTTGGCGAGATAGGATGGGGGTCCTGTGTAGGAGGGCATAGTGGGGACAGGGATGAAAGGCTTTGTATATTAGCTTGTGATAGGTACATCATGTGTTTAAAGGGGCTGTCCATGAAAACAAACAAACAAGAAACTGGCTGCAGGATATGTATTAAATAACAAAATAGACATTAGGCCTGTGGCCTATGGATGAGTGGCTTGTGTGTGGCCTTTAGCCTATAGATAAGTGGCATGTGTGTAGCCTGCAACCTGTGGATATGTGGCATGTTTGTGGCCTATGGACAAGTGACATGCATGTGGCTTGTGGCCTATGAATATGTGCCATGTGTGTGACTTGTGGCCTATGGATTAGTGGCATGCAGGTGACCTGTGAATATGTGGTATGTGTGTTATCTGTGGCCTGTGGAAAAGTGGAATGCCTGTGGCCTGTGGCCTATGAATATGTGGTATGTGTGTGGCCTGTGGCCTATGGATAAGTGGCAAGTAGTCTTTGTGTAAGTGGTGTGTATGTGGCAGTATGTTTCTAAATATGACGCTTGTGTATGGCATATATGTCTAGTTTTCCTTTGTAAAGCTTGCCCACTGAAGATACGCCCAGATACGCTTCTTGCACAGGAACCTTTCCAGTCAGTATACACCCCCTGGGACCCAGGGAACTTTGTAACAAATCCCTAATAACCAGAAGAATAGAAATAGTACTTACGAACAATACACTGGTTTCCGCCTGGTAATGTTTTCCACCCTGGGCAACAATATGAGTGAAACCGAGATCCACAAACATTTGGTCTAAAAGAGAGACAAATGAAATAAATTAGATGAGTTTGGTCAAATGTAAAATGGTAAAATATGGCTGTAATTTTGAGTTCAAAATACAGCTGAATTTTCTAAATAAAAATTGAATTATAATAATAATAATTGAAGTCAATGGGAAATTATCTTGTAGTGCACACACCATGTAGAATAAGGCCTGTAATTCATTATGACCGTCCAAATAATTCAAACGCTCATTATTTATCACCTGCTTTTGTAAAATATGGCCTTTATTTTCACTTAAAAATTACAGTCATATTTAGCTTCTATTTTACTGTGTGTGAACCTAGCTTTAAACCTGTCATACTGACTTTAATACATAGGCGCCGTGTTATAGAGAAGGAGGGGCTGAGTAGATTGATATACATATAGCGAAAGTTGAGCATGCTCAAGTTTGTCCGATCCCGAGCATGAGGTCAGGTGAATAATATACTAGATATACTACCACTAATAGTGCTATTGATATGAAGTTCTCTCCAGATGTCGGTAACAATCCATCCAATCCACATAAGCAAAGAAATCAAACCATAGATGTCCATAAATTAAGTTATATGTAATAATGGGAAATGGCGCTTACCTAAATGTATTTAATACTTTTATACCAACCCCTTTTTTTGTAGTGATGACAACTTCAAAATGCCTCTTGTATGCTAAAACTACTGGCATGCATTGCTCAGGTGGGATTTTGGCCTACTCTCTCGGTTCGTTGGACTCCTTCTATAAACTCTGAGCTTTAGTTCCTTCCATAGATTTTCCATTGGATTCAGGTCAGGTGATTGGCTGGGCCGCTCTAGCAGCTTTTCTTTCTCTGAAAGAACTTGGGATCTGCCATGGTTGGGATCATTGTTAACCTTTGTTTCATCCTCATCATCCTGGTAGATGGCAGCAGAGTTTTATTAGTAGTGTTTCTGTACATTTGCTCATTCATCCTTCCTTCAAATATATAAAGTTTGCAAGTGTTGCATGCTAAGAAACAGACCCACACCAATATGTTCCCACCTCCATGCTTCACATTTGGTGTAGTGGTTTTGGGGTCATATGCAGTGCCTTTTGGGCTCCAAACATGGTGTGTATTTTGGCATCCAAAGAGTTCAATTTTTGTCTTTTTCTGATGAGACTATATTCTCCCAGTATTTCATAGGCTTGTTTAAATGTTGAATAAACTTTAAACGCGCCTGAACTTTGTTTAGCAGTAGAGTCTTGCGTGGTGAGCATTCATAAAGGCCAAAGAGGTCAAGTGCATTACTTATAGTTTTCTTTGAAGCAATTGTACCTGCTTATTACAGGTCTTTTTGTAGCTCTCCATATGTGGTCCTTGGCTCTTGGACAATTCTTTTGATAATTCTTTTCACTCTTCTGTCTGAAATTTTGAAGGGAGTATCTGGTCAGGTAATTGTGAAATGAGGTTCTCCTTACAGACTATGGCCCCAACAGTGCTCACTGGAAACTTCAGCAGGTAAGAAATTCAAAGGTAACAAACGCCATCAGATTGGTTTAAGACAATAAGGTTGCGAAGATCTTGAGACTGCTCCTTGGTTTTACCCATCATGAGATGTTTTTTGGTAGGAAGACACCTTTTTTTATAACCCATTAGTTGGATGATATTATTTATCACTAAGTGACAGGGCTTCATTCTAATTACTGATAGATTTCTGATGGCGTAATGACTTTCTTGCACCTCTCTTTCTTCATCTGTTCAGAAATTTTTTTCCTGTGTTATTTCTTATAATTACATATAACTTCATTCATTTAAGTATGGTTTGATTTCTTTGCCTTTGTGGATGTTACTGACATCCACAAAGCACCTTCAGATATATATTTACTTTAAAATTGGTGACGTGTTCAATACTTTTTTCACCTGCTGTATATGTATACAGTATAAGAATACTGAAATTCACGGCCAAATATTCTTCATTTAAAATTTTAGGTTAGAAATTAAACATAATTACATTCACGAACACAAAAACTTATGACTGGACTAAGGGGTTACAAAAATAGTTGTGCAGATTTTTATAGATATTCTTTTAATTTAAGCCGGATAATTTCACATCTGGTGGCTATTATGGAAATGAAGATTTTGGTAATTTTTTTAAGGCATCTAATCTACCAGGAGAATGTAGGGCTGAAATCCATTAACATGAGATCACATAACCATAATCCTTAAGGCTGAAAAAAGTAAGAGTCAAGGAAAGAGTATGATTAATATTCCTCTACTGACCTTTAACTCATTTGCAGAATAATTCACAGGTACAGTAACAGTGAATAGAATAACATACAGCAAAAGATAAATAGTTTCTGCAAAGTGAAAGCTATACAAACATATATTCTTACATTTATGGGGCACTAGTGTAATATGGTTGGAGTCTGTTTGGAACATACTTGCTCCATTTTCGATTCAGTGTAACATCTCAATAGTGCATGTAGCACTATACAGGGGCACAAGTAGTACCTAGTTTTCCATTCTGATTACTAAGCATATAACTAAGTCGAAATTTATTGTCCTGTTTGTGATGATATGGAGGAGACTACTAGAAAGTGATCTGAGCAGCATTACAGCAAAAATGTACTCACATAGGCCATGTTCACATGGCGTAGGAGACCGGCTGTTCCGTGACCCGGCCGGGTCATGGAGCGACCGGTCTCTGAAAAGATGGTCTTTCGGCCTGCAGAGTTCTGATGCCAGCCACTCACTTCATGGTGTGCACTGACATGGTTTTCTACGGCCGCTATTCACTGAGTAGTGGCCACAGAAAACTGACTTGCGGCGCTGCTAGGGATCCCGGAAGGAGAAAATACTATGTGTATATGCTCCGGCTGGGATCCCATAGACACCAGGCCAGCGTAGTCTTTAGTCTTTCACCAGAGTCTGTGTGGGGTTTGGTAGTAGTTTGGGAGTTTTGGGTTTGCCTTACTATATATTATACTAGTATTACTATTTGGAGTCTCTCTCATTCTGAGTTGCAATCTGTTCATTACCCATTTATTACTTTATCCAGACAATATCTCCTTGTGATCACTTTTCCCCTATACTTGTGTGTTTCCCAAATCTATCCCTGGCAGTAAAGGAAAACCCTATTGCATACCCAAAGAGCTGCAATCAAGTTTGGGGTGGAGGCACTGTACCATAGTGAGGTGAGAACTACATTACCACACACCCTGCCTACAGAGGTTGGCTCAAAGGGATATTACATAGATAAGAAGACAATAGAAGCTAAGCATTCTCTCCCCTGTAGAATGATACTTGCATAGGTCACCGAGCATGCTTGCAAACCTGCCCCATACAAAGAAATATGTTTTGAGATGTTCATTGTGACTTTTTTCATGGGGTTTGCCATAAAGCATATCACAAAATGCTGTTAAAAACAGCACAGGCAAAATGGCTGCCCCATGTACTAAAAATAAACTTAAAAAAAAAATTACAATCAGATAACAGAAACTGAAAAACAGAAAAAAGAACATATTTCATTGTCTGGATCTAATAAGCAGAAACAAATCTACGCAACTCATTCACTTTAATATCAATGCAGGCTACTGTTTTTGCAAATGTGCAAGTGTTCATTGTTCCTTTGACCTCCGCTATAATGTCTATAATGTAAATGTAAGTCATTGTTAGAGGCAAATTTTTATATATGTTTTTCCCAGAAATTGAAAATCTCCTGATCAGTGTTTGTGGAGGGAACCACAATGTTTACTCTGGTTTTCCCTGCAAAGCAGCTGCAGAAAAAACATACACAGGCACCCATTGTGATCAATGAACATCAGTGCTTTCCCATGGGAGGGCCCCTCTATAAACTAAACATCCCTTAAAGTGGATTTATAGGACGACTGTAAAATTTGTGCCCCTTTAAAAATAAAATCCCTACGTACAGTTTTTATACACTTAGTCAAAGGAAAGGTAAATACTTATACTTGTGTACCCTATTCTAGTTTTAGCATTACTGTGCAATCTACAAATGTACTTTGGCAGTTGATGTTTTTATTGAAGTCTGTGCAGTCAGACATGTCTGTGTAGAGTCCTATGCAAAACTCAATGCAAATTTTGTTAAGAAGAGTTAAGCTAGAGCCCAGTGTCATTACATACTGTATACAGGATATCAATACTGTATATTGTTGAGTATGGGTCAATCACATTTTACTGAATATTGTAACGCATTTGACAAGTTTTTTTCTTCCTCAACAAAATATCATCAGTTTTTTTTCAAATTTTTCAAGTGCAGCAAATAGGTTGTAACTAGAGATGAGCGAAGTGAATCTTACGAACAGAGATTACAGTAGTTGTCAGAGTAAGGGCTCTATTA
Organism: Dendropsophus ebraccatus; assembly: GCF_027789765.1. Taxonomy (NCBI): domain Eukaryota; kingdom Metazoa; phylum Chordata; class Amphibia; order Anura; family Hylidae; genus Dendropsophus; species Dendropsophus ebraccatus. Next base: position 100,519,353 of record NC_091460.1, on the reverse strand, counting down.
TACAGAGCTATAATTTGCTTAATCAGGCCAATTCAGCAGATCATCACTCCGTGTAATAAAGACAATGATCAGCTGATGACAACGATCATCAGCTGATCATGTCTTTAGGTCCTTACCTAAAATCATTGGCCACTGGCTGACGACTGTGTAAAAAGAAAATAATAAGCTATACATACCTCTCCACGCTCCCTGAGATGTCCTGCTAGCTAGTAATAATTTTTGTTAAAATAGATATTGAAGCAACCATAGAAAGGCCTGTATAATTTACAATTAATTCTGTCAGGTTCCCCAGCGGTGCTTCACCAACGGGGTGGGGGTGGGGGGTTGATTGCTTTGCCTCACCATTATGTACAGTAAGGACCAGTGTGCGCCAAAAAAAGAGACATAACAGAAAAGCACAAAGATAAACCACAAGCGGAGATATATATCTAGAAGCTCATTGTTAAATGCTGATGGACAACAACATGGCATTATATGCTGTTTTCTTGGCTCAAGACTATTGGACCACCAAGAAGCCTTTTTATGCGTTTTGAGACCACCAAAGTATCTGAACATTAAGGAAGGAAAGGTAATTACTGACAAGAATCCAGCAGCTGTCCAACAAATCTGCCACTAGTGATGCTTGTAGGTGCAGTCATTACAGGAATCCTATTGTACTACACTCTCTAAGTGTCTGTGTGGTCCCCTCAACAATAGTGTTATGCACCCCCCCCCCCTTTTATCCAAGTAGTAGTTAAACTTAGGGAAGCCATAAATTGTCCCAGAAATCCCCTTTTTATATAAAGTTGTCCATTTCCTCCTCTTTCTTTGTGTTTGTTACCTCCGTGTGTGATTCCCATATGTACATGCGGTTTTGTGCTGTCCCAGTTTGTCTATATGTCTTGTGTTTTCCCTATCCTGTTGGTCATCCCTTTGTGCTCCTGTTTCAGGTTTCTGATTGTTGTCATTGTCTCCAGAGAGAACCAGTGACCAAGTCTGTGGTGGAGAGCGCATTATGTGCCATAGTATTGAGATAGAGAACTCATCCGAAACACAGATAGAAACATGGAAGATTGTTGGCAGAAAAAGACCACTTGGTCCAGCTAGTCTGCCCTTTTAGTATTTCCTTCCTATCTTAGGATAGATATATGTTTATCCCAGACAGGGTTATATTCTGTTATTGTAGGTTTACCTACCACATCTGCTGGAAATTTGTTCAAAGCATCTACTACTCTTTCAGTAAAGTAATATTTCCCATGTTGCTTCTGATCTTTCCCCCAACTAACATCAGATTGTGTCCTCTTGTTCTTGAGTTTAGTTTTTTCTAAAAACACTTTCCACCTGAACCTTATTTAGTGCTTTAACATAGTTATAAGTTTCGATCATGTCCCCCTTTTATCTTCTTTCAGCTTTCAGTTGATACATGAAAGGTACCATGTGTCTTTTTGACCTAACAACTATTTCAGGCCCCCTTTAGCAAACCACAGAGGAGAAAAAAAATTATACTTGCCTGCTTTAGACTGCAGTAGTGCTCCTGTCCAGCTTCTTTCTGCTTTCCTGCTGGGGGGAGGGAACTGTGGCCTCTTCTGAACAGAGGTATAATGGTGCCTCCAGCCAGAAGGATTGACAGGGCTGGGAGTCAATGGCCCTGTCAAACACAGTGCTGCATATAACTGTATGGGCTTCTAATTAGGAGCGCATACAGTTAATGGGCCAAACAAAAAGAACACAAGCTAAACACCATAATAGCGCACACCACCAAGATAATATATAATCAATTTTATTTGTACATGATTCCACAAAAAAACAAGACAAAAAGAAGCACCATAACAAACACGATTAAAAACAATTAAAAAACCATATAGGTATGAAAATGATCCAAAGGGTGAGAGGATATGATAGTCCTCTCACTATCTCAGGCCATAACCGGAAAAAACAATCTTATCTCATGGTCAAACCAACGTATATATAATAATGTGCAAAAACTTTATCCTATTGTGCAGTATAATCAATTATACAAACTGGCGTCAAAAGATATTGTACATGTGAAATGAAACCCAAACGTGACAACTACTTCACTAAAAATCCTCTCCTGATGTATAATTGTCTATCACAAATGCCTAAAAACAACTATATATAAAAGATATAAAGATAGGGATTAGCTACACCTCACTGGTGGATATGGATAGTAGCCTACTTCGAGTGCGCTACTGTCTCAGCGCTAAGAGAGTGGTAATAGTAAATAGGAAAAAGTAGTAGGCTCTCTAGAAGAGGGTGCATAAACTAGGGTAGTATAAACTGTGGAATCTAAATCGTGACAATCTAGACCATACAAATAGATCTATATAATCATTAAATTTTAATATATTATAATATGTCAAAGAATTGCATAAGTAATTAGTCCATGTCTGGATACACTTCTATATAAAACATAAATAATTCATGAGTAATACAGTACCACAATAATCATATGCGTCTAAAAAATATATATATATATATATATATATATATATATATATATATATATATATAAAAATATAAAAAAGAAAAATCAGACAATATATGATGATGGAATATACCATATAAATTAGACATCTAATTTATATGGTATATTCCATCATCATATATTGTCTGATTTTTCTTTTTTATATTTTTATATATATATATTTTTTAGACGCATATGATTATTGTGGTACTGTATTACTCATGAATTATTTATGTTTTATATAGAAGTGTATCCAGACATGAACTAATTACTTATGCAATTCTTTGACATATTATAATATATTAAAATTTAATGATTATATAGATCTATTTGTATGGTCTAGATTGTCACGATTTAGATTCCACAGTTTATACTACCCTAGTTTATGCACCCTCTTCTAGAGAGCCTACTACTTTTTCCTATATATAAAAGATAATAAACTAAGAAAGTGCTCAAGTGCTACATACTATGACATGATGAAAATATGCAAATATAGTAAGACGCCAGAGAAATAAGCACAGATGACAAGGAAATTCGTCTGATCATCCTATGACCATGAGATCCGGTGTCCTGACTGAGACTCAACGCGTGTCGTCACCACAGTGACTTCATCAGAGGACTATCATATCCTCTCACCCTTTGGATCGTTTTCATACCTATATGGTTTTTAAATTGTTTTTAATCATGTTTGTTATGGTGCTTCTTTTTGTCTTGTTTTTTTGTGGAATCATGTACAAATAAAATTGATTATATATTATCTTGGTGGTGTGCGCTATTATGGTATTTAGCTTGTGTTCTTCTTTTTGTTTGGTTTGATTCATTTAGACACCAAGCTGCACCCCCACTGATATTAAATTGTGAGGTGAGCTCCTTCTTTTTGGTTGTTTTTCAATACAGTTAATGGGCCAGCACATGGCGACACTTGTATGGGTGCTGGCGATGTCCTGATCTGGAAGTGCATCCAGAACTGCAGATGCCCCCAAAGGTTTCTATTTAGCATCCATGCTGGAATTTTGGACAGTTATATAACATGTCCTACAATTTCCGGGGCTATTTTCCAGCATAAGGCTGGGTTCACACTACGTATATTTCAGTCAGTATTGTGGTCCTGATATTGCAACCAAAACCAGGAGTGGATTAAAAACACAGAAAGGCTCTGTTCACACAATGTTGAAATTGAGTGGATGGCCCCCATATAACAGTAAATAACGGCCATTATTTCAATATAACAGCAGTTGTTCTAAAATAACAGCAATTATTTGCGATTAAATGGCGGCCATTCACTCAATTTCACCATTGTGTGAACAGATCCTTTCTGTATTTTTAATCCACTCCTGGTTTTGGTTGCAATATGAGGACCACAATACTGACTGAAATATACGTAGTGTGAACCCAGCCTAGACACGCTTCAGGAAGAAAGAGTATCCTTGCCCAGTAGAAAATCTATCCGAATTTCAGGTTTTTTTTTTATAATTCTGAGTTTTATAAAATTTTCCATATAAAGAAATCACCTGCAAAGGTGCGAATTATACCAAGCAATAGGGCAAAACATTCCAGCAGAAAAGATAACTTGTCTATGCCAGGCAAGTAACCTGGATAGATGAGCCGCTACATAATACAGATAAAGATTAGGGAGTGCCATACTGCCCTGTGTTTTTGGACTGTACAGCATGGATTAAGCCAATTTAGCAGATTTATGTGCCCATATGAATTTCAGGAGAAGAGAAGAGAGTTGACGGAAAAAAGACAGAGGCATACTTGCTGGTAGGGCCTGTAACAGGTAAAGGTAAACGTTCCCCTGTGCCACCTCTGAAAATTGTCTGTTATGGATTTGAGGAGGGGAGTGGGAATTTTCCTTAACAGTGTGGAAGTGTCGAAGGTCAGCTGCACCCCTAGATAGGTCAAAGAGGACCGAGCTCAATTGAAGAGAAAGGAAGAAACAAGGGTTTGGACAATGGGAAGGGGCAGAGAGATATTTAGGGCTTCAGACTTCTGTAAATTTATCTTATAGTTTGCTAGAGTCTGATATTTAGTTCCACTAGTAGATTAGGGAGGGAGACAGCTGGGTTGGGGAGAAAGAAGAGGAGGTCGTCAACATATGCAGCAACCTTGTGAAATGAAAGTGACTCTAATGTAGCATTTGTCTGTTTTCCAGATGACCTACAGAGACATGTCAGGGGATAAGTTAGTGGAAAAGTATGTGGAGAGGTTGGACTGGAGTTCCGCTAAGACCCCAGGGTCTTGAAGCAGAGACTCATTGAGGTGTCATCATCATGTCCTAGGCTGAGGAGGGGCTAGGGAGAGGGACATAAGGGCATTATCCGAGAAGGAAATGGGATCTATAGAGGAGGAAAGAATAAGGCCTAGATAATCATGTGAGAGAAACAAATAGTCAGTTTGAGAATAGAGGTTATGCGGGTGGGAAAAGAATGTGTAATCCTTGTTCAGTGGATGAAGAAGTCGCCATAAACTGGAAAGAACGGAGAGACTTTTTGGAATGGCGGAGAGCAGAGAAGGACAGGCAAGAATGACCAGAGAAGAATTGGGTTGAGAGCAGTTCGGAATGTGATTTGGAGCTGACAAATTCACTTGTGATATACTTTTCCTTTGTGTCGCAGTTATCTTAACCAAATCCAGGAGAAGATTTAAATAGAATTGGAAATGAGGATTTATGGTTAATTTAACATGAGGACCTTTGCATTTTCTTATCTAAATATCATCATACATTGAAAGGTCAGATACTTGCATATTGTACTTCTATTCCCCTGTGGCCAATTATGCACCCATAGCAAAGATACAGCCAGAGCTGGACAATAGGCGTAAGGCGTACACCGTGTATAGATCTCTTCTGGAAAATTATTACTGAGGCCTTTTTCAGCTGCCCCCTTTGGTGTACGACTAGCCATAGATTGCATGATTTAGCAGCACAAAGCACATACCCACATTATATACAGGGCCAAATCTGATTGGCCAGAGCTCTGTAGTTCTAGCCTTTAGACTCATTTAAGGCCCTATTACACGGAACGACTATTGGCCATTATGGCTGATAATCGTCCTGTGTAATAGAAAGCAATGATCAGCCGACTTAAATGATGTCGGCTGATCGTTGCTGTGGTTTGTCTTTCAACATGTTGAAAGACAAACAACAATGATAGCAGCAATATGCTGCCGTTGCTCCGTGGAATAGAAGCAGCGGCAGCAGACTGCCGCTATCCTGTATGGGCTGTCCGGACAATCTAGCGATCACCCGGGCAGCCCCCCTGCACCTAGCCTGCACTTACCCGCTTGCTGCACGTGTAATAGTGCCGGCAGCGAGCAGGGAACGAGGAGTGCTGACAGCTCTTGCTTGCTCCTCACAGTCGCCCCATGTAAAAGGGCCTTTAGACACATGCCAACCCTTCAGGCTCTTTTGCTTAAGGGTGGGTTCACACATAACGGAATCACAGTGGATTCCTATGCAGTCAGTATGAATAGGATTACATACAGCAGAATTTTCATTCTGCTGTGAGTATGTAAACCCGTCCCGCGGTGAATACATTACCGGTTCACGCTCCGGCTTTCTTCTGGGGCTTCCGACTCTGACATCCCGCTCAGCCAATCAGTGGCTGTGGTGGGACAGCGCACTGTTTGGCTGAGCAGGACGTGGACCAGTAATGTATTACCTGGGCCGCCGTGGGTTAAGGGAGATGGCGTTTACATACAGCAGGATGAAAATTCGGCTGCAAGTATGTAAACCTAGTCAAACCCACAGCATGGGAATCGCAGCGGATTTCGCTACGAACTCGCAGCAAGAAATCTGCTGCGATTCTGTTATGTGTGAACCCACCCTAAAAGTAAAAATGGTAAAGTAAGATGGAATTTTTCTGGGGGAAAAAAATACTGGACTGCTGATTATACCCCCACTACTGGGGACAGCTACACTTTAATGCAGAACTTGAAATATGACCTTTTTTAATAACTCTACAAGTGAGCGCTATCACTCGGCTCAGTCTGCCTTTACAATGTCCTGCTTATTTCTATAATTTTATACAGCTGTGGATTTCTTATTCTCTTAACAATGGATATATTTACTGAGTTAAGATATTTAGAAGACTCTACGAACAGAAAAAGTTGCTGTGTCTTCCCACTTTGAAGCAACTATGGCAAAACATTCTAGAAGCTGGGAAGAGGACATAACATTGTGCTTCAAAGACTCACAGGGTGCTGATCTCTCACCCACATCTCCTTTGTAACACGGATAATATCCCAGGCAGAGAAGCACATCTGTGTACCAACATCCATACAAGCCAAACTGAAGATAAACCACCCCCTGACTCTTCTGAAGTTTACGTATTTTCATTGCAAACATCCTGCTGCTCAGACAAGCAATTTGTCTCATTGATAATATCCATAGGTTTCTGCTTCACATCTGATCATCACGTTAACCTGTTTGTACATAACGTCTAACTTAGGAAAGAGCAAACACATTTAGGTTTATTGGCCAAAGGGAAAAAACTGTTGTATACTGTATAATTAAAGGGAAACTCTGAAGCATTTTTTCTTTTAAGAATCAACTGGTGTCAGAAAGTCAGATAGATTTGTAATTTACTTCTATTTAAAAATCTCAACCCTTCCAGTACTTAGCAGTTTCTGTATGTCCTGCGGGAAGTGGTGTATTCTTTTGAGACACACTGCTCTCTGCTGCTACCTCGGGGGGTTGGAGCTGTGCCCGTGTCATCCGCCGCAACTGCCAAGACCCGGCCCGGATCTTCGTGGTTAGCCCTATAGGTGCTGTGATTTGTGTGATTGCAGCACCTATAGTGCTGCAAGAAGGGAGAATCTTCCCTTTGTTCCCTATCGGGGCTGTGCGGTGAAAACGCACAGCCCTGATGGTTGCTGTGACATCAGTGTCTTAGCTACGGAAGCTGATCAGGCTCAGTCTAAGGCTGCATTCACACGTTCCGCATTCCATGGAATGCCTGTAGCGGACTTCTCCCCCGCCCGGGCAGCATCTGTAATTAGATGCTGAGAGCGGGGGAACTGTACAGAATGTAATGAATCAGTCGCGCGGCTCTGTCATTACAGCGCGGCGCATATCTGTACAGTTCCCCCGCTCCCAGCATCTTATCACAGATACTGCCCGGGGGGGGGAGAAGTCTGTTACAGGCATTCTACGGAACACAGAACGTGTGAATGCAGCCTAATGGTGCATTTACACACAGAGATTTATCTGACAGATTTTGAAAGCCAAAGCCAGAAATGGTTTTGAAAAGAGGAGAAATCTCAGTCTTTTCTTTATGACTTATTCCCTGTTTATAGTCTGTTCCTGGCTTTGGCTTCAAAAATCTGTCAGAAAAATTTCTCTGTGTAAACACACCATAAGGCTGAGTCTGATCAGCACTGCAATGCAATATGCCTGTAATCAGACAATTGTACAGTGAAGTCCACATGGTGGGACAATAAAATAAAGTCAATCCCCATATAATATATATAACCCCATATAATCCTAATATAATAATAAATGTTGGCAAAAAGTACACATATTTAGTATTTCCGCGTGCATAATGACACTGGCAATAAAATGATTACATAATTAAACCTATGATTAAATAGCATTTTTCACAATTTTATTTTGGCATGTCGGCCAAAATTTACCACTAACCTAAAGTACAATATGTCACAAAAAAAATCTCAGAATCAGAAAGAAAAGTTATAGCATCACATAGCTACATCCGCATAGCGGACAGGTTGGATTTAAAAAATGGGCTCTGGTCTTGAAGGTGTAAAACATTCAATTTTAGATGTTGATTTCTTTGTGGATTTGCTTTGCACAATTTATATGCAATGTCATATACTTCTAAATGTTTTTTTTTTCTACAACTGTAAGTTTCACTATTAGGCTTTGTTCAAACACAGTAAAATAATAATCATAATGAGCATGCTCTTTTTTTACAATCAGCGTTACAAAAAATGGCTGTTTTTTTTAACCTGTACACCTAGAAGCTCTATGGTAACATATCCAAGGCCTGCCGTGCCATAGCCACTCATTCTGTAAATAGTGCACCATATGGCCCTGTTATATGAAATATGCTTCATGTTTTTTTTAATGAAATAATTAGAAGGAAAAATATTTTTGAGTAAACCTGGTAGAGGACACCTAAATTGCGTTCCATTGTTCTTTAAAAATGTTTTGCTAATCATGTCCCAAACACTTCCATGTGCTTTGAAGTTAGAGAGCAAGCCTGGACGAGCTCCACATCCATGCCCACGAGCTATGGGAGAAGAGGGCCAGACACAGCTGTTCTACACAGACCTGTAATTTCCATTTTCAGAACTGTGCGTGTGCTGATATTCATGTGTGCTCGGAAAGTCCTTAGTCACATAAGTGTCGCCAATTACTAGAAATCATACGTTCATGGTAAAAAGGAGAAGGGACTGTTTCACAATAACCACAACTGTTTGTGGGATTCTGGAATGCTGAAGGGATCCGAGCTCCAAATGACTAGTACTCCTATGATTGCACGACATACGCAATGAAATGTGGCCTGAACACAAGGTGAAGAGAGCAAAAAATTGGACAAACAGGAAAAGTCTTAGACATTGACTGGATATTTCTACTGCTACAGTTGTTGCGGAATGTATAGTCTATTATGTATATCCATCTGCTCACATTGTGTGGTTTTATACAGCAGCAATATCATTGGTATGACTGGGTTTAATCTAACCACTAGAGTTGAGCTAATTTGGAGCCTGCTCGGGTTTGTCCAAGCCTTATGGTTTGGCATTTGGCTGGGTTCACACTGCATTTTTGCTGTCCGTTTAGCAGATCTATTTAATGGGAAAAAACGGATGCATTTGTGTACATCCATTTTGACATTGAATGATTATAAAAAAATGGATCAAAACGCATCCTTTTTCTATTAAACTGATCTGTTAAACAGAAAGTAAAAACACTGTGCGAATCCAACCTTACCAGTGGCTGAAGTTGGATGCCACCCTGCTGGAAAGCATGGATATAACCTATGGCCTATGGCTGTATCCACCAGGACTCCCTAGGGCGACATCCAACTTCTTCAGCCAGCGGTAATCAAATACCGCTCCCTTGGGTTCAGATAATCCCTAGCGCGATCAAAGTTAGCTCATCTCTAATCAGGAACAGTCTCTCTGGATGGGGTATTGCGTTGTTACCCTTTCATGACCAAAGGTCATTGATGCACAGGTGTCCATGATGTCACAATGAAGCACTGTTCTCCTCCTTGCCTTCTAAGAGCCATATTGCTTTTATTTTTCCCCTTACAGAGCTGATTTGGGGTGTAATTTGATCTATAGGTTTTAATGGTGACATATGGGTACAAATAAGAGTTTTTGATGGCTTATTAATATTTTTTTTTCCTGATATATAATTAGAAAATCATCAATCCTGGTGTTTACCCAGTTTACCAAGTGGGAACAATATAGTCATATTTTAATATTTGTGAAATGGGAAAGGGGGTTATTTAAACTTTTATTGGAGGAGGGGTTTTGCAGTGTTTGCACAACAATGATCAGTATTATCGGTGATCTGCACATGAAGTTAAGTATTATACCCCTGCCTTTCAGAGAAAATTATTGGGACCGCAGGGGTCCCGATCAGTCAGTGACATCTACTTCTCCTGTCACTGACTTCCTTAAATGCCATAGGGCCTGGCTTTTAAGGTATCAATGACAGTCAGCTATGTAATCGTGTATATACATGTTCCTATTGCACAGGGCTTCGGCAGTAGGAACATATATATACGTATTGTGGATGTGAAGAGGTTAAATCCCTAAACAGTACATTTTACCACAATCAATTCAGATATTTCATCAGAGGAATAAAAATGCCCACCCAACGCAGTCAGTATATACAGTGCTTGTTTCCCCGTGACTCAAGAGGTCAGAGAGTTTATGGCCATTCGCTGATGAGTTTTAGGCTCTGTCTTCTCCATTAACGCAAGGAAGAAGAGAGGGAAACTTGAGAATCCCTATGGCTTTCTTAAACTAATACATGAATCATTCCCTATAATAAAGGAATCATGTCTTCTTTTTGTGCTAAAGTTTTTGTGGTCTCAATATATATATATATATCTTTACCTCAGATATATAGGTTTTATAAATCAACTTTGTAGACATTACCTAAAGTGACAAAATTTTCATTAGGACGGTTATCATGTGAGAAATTGTAATATTGTTCAAATTTAACTCAAAATCGTTAAAGAGATCAAAAAACGAATAAAAAATTATTTCTTTGTCATTGATTGCATCTTTAATGCTAACATAAAAATAATTGTTGAAAGAAATTTGTTTTTAAATCAACTGGTTACAGAAAGCAATATAGATTTGTAATTTACTTCTATTTAAAACTCCAGTTTTCAGGTACTTATTAGCTGCTGTATGTCCAGCAGCAAGTGGTGTATTCTCTTCAGTCTGACCCAGTGCTCTCTGCTGCCACCTCTGTCCATATCAGGAACTGTGAACAGCAGTAGAAAATTTCCATAGAAAACCTCTCCTGCTTTGGACAGTTCCTGACATGGACAGAGGTGGCAACAGAGAGCAGTGTCAGACTGGAAAGAATACACAACTTCCTGCAGGGCATACAGCGGCTGATAAGTATTTGAAGACTTGGGTTCAGTACTGCACAATTCTGACAACCTGGCATAGATATTGGGGGAGAACTAGGGGTGCCATTAATTTTACTACCCCTGTGTACTGTCAGCACAATGCAAATATATACATTTTGTGAAAACATTGCCATTAGATCCATTGCCAGTCCTAACTTTTTAAACTGATAAAGAAATAAAGTTTAACCACTAGTTTCAACCTTATCGTTGCTATTACATGGCTATGAGTAGAGATGACAGACATTTATAAAAATCCATTTATTTCTATTTTTGGCGGACATTAATGCAACACTATGTATCTGGAATGATATTCTGCCTAGGCTATTAAATGCACAGAATTTGTACCTCCAGTGTCCACTAAACCCCTCATTGTCACCAATCACAGTACTATCCCAGTGTCAAACACAATGCCACTACATTGCCAGACATTAGAGATAAGCAAACTAAATCTTACCAACCAAGATTTATTCTAAACTTTTTTTATTTTAAAGTTTGGAATGAGTTCGTAAAGATGACAGCCACACAATTTAATACACATAAGAACAAAAAAAGGGCATGCTTACCTGTTTGCACTTCCCCGGTGTCTTCTTCCAGGTCCCCAGTGTCCCCTGCTGATCGTAGCTGCCTCCAGCTGCTCAGCCAATCACTGACTAAGATGGGACAGCACCATGGCCAGTGATTTGCTGAGCAGGTTGTCACTCTTGTCTCTGCAGTGACAGCCCGCTCAACCAATCACTGTAAGTACTGATAAGCGAACTTTGTGAACTGCACTAAGGCTATGTTCCCACTATGGGATCATAGCAGGCAAAGGCGTCCGTCTTGTAATATACAGTATAGAGTTTTAGTGCAGTTTGTTTAAGGTCTAGACCAACCCAAACTTTACTTCAAAGTTCGCTGAACCTGGCGAATGGACCTTTTAAAAAAATGTGCTCATCTCTACTAGACACACTTCCCCTCGGTGACAACTGTTATCTTTCCCTATTGTCAGTCATAATACTTCTTGTTGTCAGCCACAATATCCCTGAAAATAACCACCCTGTCAGCCACAATGACCACACAGTGAAGGCCAATAGAGATACATATCTCTTTGCTGCGGCCTCGTCTACTTGTTTCATGTCCGAAGAAACACATGTACCTCCCCTCCCCTGTACCAGACGTTGGCACAAGAGGAAGAACGTCTGACTGTCCTGGCACATTGCTTCTGCCAGGAGAGATTTGCTTTATCACATAGTCTGACGCCAGAACACACTGATGGTAACATCACGTATTACATACAAATCATTTTTCAGGCAGTTAACAATATTTAGTTGAAAAGCTAAACTGGAGGAAAATTCCATGGGAAAAGTAAGTGTTTTCAGCTGACGTGTCTTTTTTACCTCATGCAGAGGAAAGGCACAACAAACAAATGGTAGAGAGTGCCAAGAAATGTTTGAATGCATGAGCGCACAATGTAATTACAGCTCATGGTGTGAATGTGCAGCACTAATTGTTGTCTTACTGCAACCATGGCCAATAAAACCGCAAAATGCCACAGCAGATGCTTAGTTAAACTGTTGAGTATGTACATTTTATGAAATCCAATGGTCTTCACAACTTTGGAACAAACCCTGTTCCAACAACCATTGAATTGTTTATTTTCCACAGACCCTGCAAATTTATGACCGGTTTTATTGATACTCGAAGGGAGAAAGAACTGCGACTTGAGATGGGGGAGCCCAATGTATTACATAATTTTATTTTCTGTACAGTGTTGAAATCTTCTGTATTAAACGGGTTGTCAGGTATTTCTTAGTTAAGGATATGTTCACATGCTGCAGATCAGTTGCAGAAAATAATGTATGTGGAGATTCTGCACTGCAACAAATTCATATATTTAAAAGCAGTTGTAGATCGGTGGCAGAAAATGTGCAGGAAATCTGCAGTGTAATAAATACTTAGGACATCAAGACTGGTGTATCCGTATGCCGGTCCTAGCTTTACTAGCAGGCATGGTAGGAGGCCACATCCCATCCTTGCCTTTCTGCGACCCTCTTCCCCCCCAGCTCATTGTCCCATCAATCTGACAGTCCAATTCCCATTGGTCTAATAGTGATGGCCTATCTTGAAGGTGGGTTAAAAAATAAATAAATACAATTATTTATATATATATATATATATATATATATATATATATATATATATATATATTAAAATTCTCACATAAAATATATTTGTGGTAAATATTGTTCTTACAGATACATTGCAAGGGGTAAAAAAAATTAATATGCAAATGGTAAATGGTACTCTGGGCAAAGGTAAAAATCCAAGGAGGGCAGGGGGTGGTGGGAACATAATATGAAGTCATACTTACCTGTCTTAGTGCAGCTGCAGCGCCACATGCTCACTGCCAGCCTCTGGTTTACAGAATTTCCCAGCTTCCTGTGGCATCGCAGCCCCACTGGGACTGCCTGCTCAGTCAGTAAGTGACTGCAGAGTGTCGTTCCTCTGTCACTGACTGGGTGAGCCATCTTTACTGAGCGGGATTGTGACATCACAGGACCAGGGTGGTGACAATGAGCTGGTGGTGCTGCGGAGGCACCAGAACAAGTAAGTATTACTTCATTATTGTGTTCCCACCACCCCCTGCCTTCCTTCGATTTTTACCTTTGCCTGGAGTTCTCCTTTAATTATGCTACAAATGTAGGTTATAACCTTTTACATGTAGACCTTTGAAACTTTTTTGTGGTTCTTGTAGAATCTTTTTTTTCCCCCAGAATTTCTGGCAAACGTCTCAATCTCATATAATAGGACAGTTTTGTTAATATGAAGCAGCTGCAAGTATGTAGTCATAACATATATGAAGTCAACATTTAGTTTCATTTAGATGTGTCCCTGAGGACTTGATTAACACTGTAAAATCCATAGACAAGATTCCATTGTACTACAGAAGAAAATTATACATTGGATCTTGAGCCATTATAACTGGTATGCACCATCATAACAATCTCAAACTGCTGTTTTAGAGCCAAAGCCAGAAGTGGATCCCGCAGGAAGCAGAGTATAACACTTGCTTTAAAAACAACGTCCATTTCACCGTGAACGGCTGTTGTTTAACACTACCTAAGGCCAAAATTAATGATCATGATCATTAATTCCGGCCGTAGATAGCGTGAAACGATGGCTGTTCTTGGCACAATGGCCGTTGTTTGTACAGCGTGTGAACATAGCCTTAAAGGGAAACTATCAGCAGGTTAGACAAATCTAACCTTCTGATAGCCCCTTATTGCGCTTGGGGCACCGAGGAGGAATATAAGTCTCTTACCTCCCTCCTTGGAGCTGTTCCCATGCTTTTAGCACTGTTAGGAGCACTGCCCCGGAGCCCCGATCCGGCCCACCCATTCAATTGATTATGATTAGAAGGAGCAGGATTACACTGCTAACAGCAAGGGAATGGTGCTGAGGTAAGGTACACACCTTCCTACTCAGAGTGCCGTGCACAATAATGGGCTATCAGCAGGTTAGCTTCATCTAACCTGCTGATAGTTCCCCTTTACAGCGTTGGCTCAAAAACTGCAATGGCAGTTTAAAAAAAAACAAGCAAAAAAACGTAGTGTTTGCCGGCAGCATTACCGAAAATGTGGTTTTGCAGTCTATCTTACAAGTGCCATTTTTATGAATGCATTTCTAAGGCAGTGCATGTGATTGGCTGTGCTCATTTACATCTGTAGTCATGGGGAGCCATATTATAAAAAAAAAAAAAAACAAACACAGGAAAAACTGATCCATTGTCCCATGGGACAATCATATACAGCGCTAACTTGGTTTAAGAGTAACTTGGTTTAAGTGCGTTTTGGTTTAAGAGCTGACAGTCTTTCAAAATTGTGACTTGGTTAAAGAGCATTGCTTTGGTTTAATAGCTCCCTGTACCGGGTGGGAGTGCGAGTGGAGGAGGGTCGTGGTCTGCATAGCGGGGTCTACAGCTCTGTACTCTGACCCAGGAAGTCTGCCTCACCTTCCAAATCATAGCAGATCCACTTCAGGCTGGGGCTAACATCAGGGGACAGGACTGTGGAGGTAATCTCTTCATAGCTGTCACCCCTCTCTCCCCGGACAGAGAGTGCTTCTATACTGTACTCACATCTGCCCTGCTCATTCGTTTATGCTCCCTGCAGTCTCTGTCAGCCCTTGTGTTTCCCATCCTCTCCATTACAATACAGTAACTTATAATATGACATATTCTGCTGTTTCTAAATGTTTGTTTTATTTGTTTTACATGTTATTCAGAATAAAAAATAATTATTTTTGGGGTGTGGAACCAATTGTCTGCATTTCTATGATTTCTTATGGGAAAATTTGCTTTGGTTTAAGAGTGGATTTGGATTACAAGCACAGTCCCGGAACGGATTATGCTCGTAATCCAAGGCACCACTGTACTGCCTTTTAAGATCCCGCACTAGGTATGTAACCTTTTAGAAAACTCACACTCTAAGACTTTAAGGTTTTTTACAAATGTGTCTGGACTAATACCATAAAGATCGGTCAGACTGAAACCTATGCCAGGAACACTGAAATGCACCAGAAAGATCAACCACATCAGAAAGACAATTCGGATGGAAAGGGTTTCATGTAGTAAGTTGGAACTTAACATAAATACATAAATTCAAGAAAACGACTCCAGCTCTTTGCACTATTCCGTGAAAGTCTTTGATCTCTACGCCCAAGTAAAACAGGGTATTTCTGATAATTTACTGAATGTGCAGATTTTAGTAAGAACTGAGCTGGGTGCTGTACAATGTAAACACTGTCCAATGGCACATGTTATAAAATAAAACCTGACAAGGAAGTCTTGGAAACCTTTCCAGGCTGCGAATGTGAGAACGAGACGTTAGTCTACATTGTCTTCACTTTTCAAAAGTTTCTAAAATGCTTTATTATTGCTTTTCTTAATATTGTTCACAGAGGACAGTGAATGCAATGCTGGCTTCACACTACGTTTTTGCAATCCGTTTAACGGATCAGTTTTTTTTGACGGACACAAAAATTAGGTTGACCATGTTTTGTGTCCGTAAAAACAAAAATGGTCCCATTTAGTTAAAGTGTACCTAACACTATTTTTTTTTTAAAGAAATTGTGATGGCAAGCATTTGTTCAATATACTTTAACGGGGTAATGCGGTGTTTAACATTTATTCACTAAATAACACACATTACAAAGTTATACAACTTTGTAATGTGTGTTATTTAAGTGAATGGCCCATTCCCCGTGTTCCCCTCACCCCAGAAGTGTGGTGCAGTATACTTACTCAACTGCTATTGACCCCGGCCGCCATCTTGGGTCGACAATGTCATCTTCGGGAGTCGACAGCAATTGAATAACTATACTGCACCACACTTCCGGGGTGAGGGGAACATGGGGAAGGGGGCCATTCACTTAAATAACACACATTACAAAGTTGTATAACTTTGTAATGTGTGTTATTTAGTGAATAAATGTTAACTCTTAGAGGACCGGGCCAATTTAAATTTTTGCATTTTTGTTTTTTCCTCCTTGTGCTTAAAAGACCATAGCAGTTGCAATTTTTCACCTAGAAACCCACATGAGCCCTTATTTGTTGAGCCACTAAATGTACTTTGCAATGACTGGCTGAATTTATGCATAAAGTACACTGCAAAAGCAGAAAAAAATTAAATGTGTGGTCACATTAAAAAAAACAAAAACATTTTTTTTTATTTGGGGTTTTCGCCCTGGGGTAAAACTGTCTTGTTATATATGTTCCTCAAGTTGTTTCGATTACAACGATATGTAACATGTATAACTTTTATTTGATGGGTTTTAAAAAATTCAAACCATTGTTAACAAATAAATGTTCCTTAAAATCGCTCCATTCCCATGCTTATAGCGCTGTTATCCTTTGGTCTATGGGGCTGTGTGAGGTGTCATTTTTTGCACCATAATCTGTACTTTCTATCGGCATATGCGACTTTTTGATCGCTTTTTATTACAATTTTTCTGGATTTGATGCGACCAAAAATGCGCAATTAATATTTTGGGCGATTACGCACGCGCCAATATAATTTATTTATTTTTATTTATAACATGAGAAAAGGGGGTGATTCAAACTTTTATTAGGGGAGGGGGCTTTTTACTTATAATAACACTTTTTTTTTTTACACTTATACTAGAAGTCCACTGATCTCTCATTGAGATCTATGCAGTATAGTAGTATACTGCATAGATCAATGAGATTGGCACTCTATTGCTTTCGGCTGCTGCAGCCGAAAACAATAGAGTACTGAGCCGGGATCAGCGCCATTACGGCGCAGACCCCGGCCCAGGTCAGATGCGGGGATCGCTCCTCCACGATCATGTCGTGGGAGGGGGGGGAACCGCCCCACTAGACACCAGGGATGTGGGAAAGCTGCTTTTAAACTGCAGCTGTCAACTTTGACAGCTGCATTTGAAAAGCTAATTAGCGGGCACGGCGATCGAACCATGCCTGCTAATAGCCGCGGTCCCGGGCTACATATAGCACCCGGGACCGGGACCGTGCCCTGCTCTGAACTCCCCTAGCGACGTCAGGACGTACAGGTACACCCTGGGTCGTCTAGGGGTTAAACGCTGCACTACCCCTTTAATGTTGTTGTTTGTTTTTATTTAACGTTTTCTATTTGAAACAACTGTGGTTTATTCTCCCTCTTTGCTGATATTTGGTCTTTTCTCTGTTCAAAAAAGAGACCAAACACAGGAAGTCACAGTTCTTTGGGCTCTCACACAAGTAAAGACACCTGTTCATCATGCAGGTTGTATATCAGTTGAGGGCAATTAACAGGCTAATTATATTATTACCTTTTACTAATTATATTATCAGCTCTGCAGCTTACCAGGAGACAATGCTCTTTGTTATGTAACAATTTAGTTAGTATATTGTCACTGTGTGGTTACAGAGGTTTTGGTGCTGTGTGACAGGAGAGCTGACCATACAATGCGAGCACCCACAGGCTTCTCTGCTATTAAATGTGGACTTGCAGCAGCAGTGTACATGCACAGTAAAGACTATTTTTCCACAACAGTGCATCTTTAAACCAATACATTTTACCCTATTGTCTGCATTAATCTGACAGATCTAATATTTACTTTATATAACGTTTGTTACAGGTTATCGAAGCTGACCCTTCTTGTTGGTCCATGGGCACAGGTTTGGTAGATATAGTAATAAATACTCTGCCCACATTTTCTTTACCTCTTTCAAGCATTACCTATTCATCATTCCTTACATTTCCTATCTAGAGTCTCCTCTGCCATCACCTCCTTAATAAGGGCTCGTAAATCACCTGGCTTAGATATCTGACCTCTCACTACTTTCCAAAATAAGGGGAGGGCAGATCTACCAGATATTGTCCCATATAGTGGTGTCACTCATCACCTGAATTATAGACTGGTGCCAACACTTAGCACTTAGCAACACGTATTAGAGTCTCTCAAGTCTCACTAGTGATTAAGCAATTATAATTAAAGCAACTTTGTACCCACATTCTTCCCCTTCCCCCCCAAAACCACTTGTACCTTTGGATAGCTGCTTTTAATCCAAGATCTGTCCTGGGGTCCGTTAGGCAGGTTATGCAGTTATTGTCCTAAAAAACAACTTTTAAACTTGCAGCCCCGTGGCATGCCCTAGAGTGCTCTAGGCCTGTGACTCCCCTCCCTGCCCTCTTCACCATTAGAAATGCCTCTGGGAAGAATCCAATACATGTGCAGTGTTTGGGCAAGTAATGCATAGGAGAAAACCTGCCTAGGGGCATTCCCAATGATGAAGAGGGTGGGGAAGAGGGACGGAGAGGCAGTGCAGGCCTAGGGCACAGACACTCTAGGCCACACCAGGACCCAGGAGTGCAGGTTTAAAAGTTGTTTTTAGGACTTTATATGAGGCAGTCTTCCCTAAGCCATCCCCTCTATACCCCAGACTTTATTTTGATGGAGGTGAGTCATTGAGGGGAGGAGCTTGCCTCCATTGCATAAAGTGGCCTGAGGTGCTGGTGCAGGAATCAGGCTGTATTTTGAAAAATGGACCGCGCCACTGGGATCTCTGCGCCAGCACCGACCAGGTAGTGGAAAAAAAATGTCAACTGTTACATTTGTTTAAGATAAAGGTAAAGATAATAGTAAATTCTTACTTTTGCAACTTTCTACACCTGCCTACAACTGCATCGTACTGTATATATATTTCTCCACACCAACATTTAAGCATGTTTGTGCAGGTTTTATGATTCTGACAATGCAAAGTCTAAGGGCCCTATTACATGGACCGATTATCGTGCAAATTATCGTTACATTGTTCAAATTTAGGCTATATTCACACGTTCAGAAGTTTTTCAGGACCATGTATGATGTCTGCAATCATCCGCAGTCCGCAAATAAAAAAAGATTGTCCGCAATGCATTTGTATTGCATTTGGATCCGTATTTTTTGTGAATCAGCAAAAAGGTGATAGTTAAATAAGTGGGAATGGACATTATTCTGTAAAAATTATGGACGCTTCCATTGACTTCTATGGGAGAATGCGTGCCACAATTATGGTCCGTACTAGAGCTTGGCAATAATTTTTGCGAATTGCGGATCAGTAAATATACGGACAATGCAAACAGCCCAACAGAAATCAATGGGCCCTAAATTTGTCCATAATTGCTGCAATTACAGACAAAACTACGGTACTTGTGACTGTAGCCCAAAGGTTCAAGTTTGACAGGAGCCACACGGATTCTAAACAGCTTTATTACACAGCAGATTCTCTAGTCACGACCACTATGTTGGCTTTGAGTTGGGCAGAAATAAAGAAGCTGATCACCCAGACCCCCAGAATGTTACTGAAAACATAGGTACACTTTATAAATTTTTATTTTTTATATAATTTTATTAATATTTTACCAGCACCATTAATATATCATAAGGTGCTCGTGCATAGGGTCCCATTCTTGTGGTGTCCAAATATTAGAAAACTTTCTTCACAATCTACATAAAACACTTATACTTTCATGTCTATACGGGTAGGAATTTAAACGCCCTGAGGTTTTCCCTATGATCAGAGGATAGCAGCATCTGGTTGTGCCTGACAGCAGCAGGAGAAACCACAATTAGAGGAATATTAATAGTCTGGAGGCCAGTAAGAAGGAAGCCCCTCCCATGTGTCACACACTGTTACATCTGGTGATAGATAGAGCAGAGACAAAGGCCCTGGAATTTATATTATCAACTCTCAACAATCTTCATACTTCCAGGTGACTCCAATTCTTAGTGAGATATCCATTTTTCCTTTCAAATCAACTAGTATCAGAAATATATATAGACTTCTTTTAAAAATATTAAATCTTCCAGTACTTATCAACTTCTGTATGTCCTACAGGAAGTGCTGTATTCGGGGGCCTCAGTTATTGTAAATAAAGGGTCACATGACCAATTGACATTCATGCCTCTGTTCATTTACATTAGGAGGATGAGCTGTGGACACACAATGATTTTTAGGGCAATTCCAATGATCAGCTTATGACCGGGCTGGAGGGAGACAGTAGGTGAAGGGAGCACTGGTCGCAGTGCCGTGAACTGGCAGCAGGGTTATTGTCGGTTGTGGGTTGATGGGTTCTCAGGTTGCTTTTGGTAGGTTGTGATAGTCGGGGGAGAGCCGGATGTATCAGAGTAGTGAGTGCCAGAGTATCGGGAAAGCTGGGAAGAAATTTTGGAGGTGGTTCTGTGAGGAGCAGACAACGGGTGAGCACAGACAGAGGTCTTGGAAATTTGAAGCAAAGGTTTTATATCGTGTTAGATGGAAGGACAGAGAGGAGGATGTTGCAGTAGTCAGGAAGCGGGAAATGATGATGACATACTGTATACCAGCAATTTTGTCAAGTCAGAGCTGAGAAAAGAGCAGATTAGGTAATTGATGTGGTAGGGTTGTAGCTTTGGCCATGCTAAGCTTCAGGAATCGGGAGAAGAATAAGCAAGATATAGTTGATAGATCACTGCTTGAAAAAGGCTGTTTGTAGCCGAAACGTCGCGGACTGGTGTGATTAAAACTGAACATTTTTTCACCTTGGATGTGCTGTCGCCTGTATCTTTTTACTAGTTGATAGACACTGGCATCCTGGAGAGGTGATATCTGGACCAGAGAGCCAAGAGGGTCATCAGCATGTAGGTGGTACGTGAAGCCATGTGATTCTTTGATCTTCCCCAGGTCAAATGTTTAGGAAAAGAAAAGTAGAGGCCTTAGGACGGAGCCTAGGGGAATGCCAACAGTAATGGCCGAGAGCAGGGAATGGTCCAGGACAGAGGATAGGATAGAGGATAGAGAAGGAGCACAAAGTATTGTTGTGAGGCTTTGGCTGTTAGTGGATCGTTGGCCACTATGGTTAGGGCAGTTTCTATGAAATGTTGGGGGCATAAGGCAGATTGTAGGTGGTAAGCCAGTGAGTTGGATGAAAAGTGAGAGGACAGTTCTAGGTTGAAAAATACAGAGTTTTGAGGCAAAGGGGAGTAGTGAGATGGACAAGTAGGTAGACAAGGGGGGTGGGTGAAGGAATGGCTTTTTAAAGTTTGGTTGCATGTTTTTATGAAGAAGGAAGGATCCCCTAGAGAATTAATGGAGTTATCAGATAGTAATTGTATCCCCTGTCCTGTGGCTTTAATACCGGCAATTGATAGCATTCCTAGCTGTATAAGCAAGGAGCATTCCTTTGTTCTCCCTGACACACGAGTGACATGCCAGGGGACCGCGCTGGGCTAGGTAAGTATGTTGGGGGGCAGGGCGGGGGTGGGAGCTGAGTTCACAATTTTGCTGCCTGCTGGGGAATTCAGTTGACAATATGTAGACAAACATATGCTTAATAGAGATTAGCATGACTCGAGCATGATCAAGTCGAACGGTGTTTGAATCCAAACATGCTCATCTCTTGGCCTTACCAATTTACCTTTCCATATTCAGTGCACTCTACTGCACTACATTTTGACTTACACATAAATAAAGTTTCCCAGACAACCCTTTTAATTTAAACTGTAAACTGTTGGGGTTTAGGATTGTTCTCGGAACCTAAACGCTTGGCATCAATCAACCCTCAAATCAAAAGGCCAACATTCGGGTTCATAGAACGTTACAGAACCCGAACAGTTCGGCCTCTCCTATCATCAATAAACAACTCAATTTTTTATATTGTTGTTAAATCTAATCAATGAAAACATCAATATATTCCATACCACACAGGCCACATATGTTAATACTAGCTTATGTCAAGCACCAGAGTGATGCCATTTTAACTAATGCTTCTGAAGGAAAGTGGTTAGGCCTAAGTTTGGTTCCAGTACAATAAGAGCATTGATATTACACTGCGACTGACATTGTATACCCAACAATACCTTCTTTGTAATTTCAATGCAGACAGTCATACTTTAGAGTGAGACTGATGGAGACAACATTTTCATTAAGTATAAACTAATGTTTAAAACTGCAAAGCAATCCAAAAGAAATTCCTTTCTGCTAAAAAGAACTGAAAGAAATAGACCTCTTTATCCCACTACTCCACCCTAGTCTGATGTTCAGCAGATACATTTAATACACATGTAAATGTTTCCAGGTGTGATGACTGCATACTGCAGCACTGTTTTAACAGCCTCGCTGGGGATCACCATGCTTATGGAATAGAAATCATTTGGCATCGTCGCTGGAAAAGTTTGATGCATATGTGAAAGTTTTTAGGGTTGGAGTCTGAACAGAACAGACATGGCTTCAGAAAGGTGTAAACCTGACTGCTTTCTTTAGTCTCTGATGTCATAGGGCCCCAGTCCTTGGGTGATTTACACAGCGTTCATACTTTTAAAACATAATTAGAAATTACATTGTAACTTTCATTCCATTAAAGAGGTTGGACGCCTTTAGTAAATGTTGTTATTAAAGAATAGAAGTCATTTTATATATATATATATATATATATATATATATATATATATATATATGTACTGGAGCTTGACTGTGATAATGCAGTCGCGCCACCCTGCCAACTCCCTGGGCCAATAGCCAGCTGGACAGCTTCCCTGTCCATAAAATGACGTCCTCACTCCTCACATAAAATGACATATCACTCCGCCTACTCCACTGAGTCTGCGCTCCATCCATTCGCATAGTCGGGTGAATTGACTGAATTGGGGCGAAACCACACTATTACAGGTTTGAAGTCAGGCTCCAGTAAAAATGAAAGTTTTCTTTATTTATAACGTTTTCTAAAAATAAACTAAAGATGGACAATCCCTTTAAAAATGACTCCCATAAACAGTGCTATAAGTGCATCCTACATGCTCCTCACAATGAAACTCTGCAACTGTGACAAAGGTCTCGGAGGACTGAAATGCCCTAATCTCCAAGATACTTCATTTTAAAGTGATACTGTCACCCTCCTTACTCTTGCTTCATTTCATCGGTTAACAGTGTCACCTAGGCGGGGCTTCACGGCATTTGGGCCCCATCTCCATGCCTAGCTATTTTAGAGCAGAAAGAAGACAAGTTTTATACAGGTATATATATGGAATGTGCAGCATCGAAGCTTGCGGTTGGTACAGAGAACCACACATAGAGTAAGGGGGGTGACAGGATCACTTTAAAATATTGAATGAAGCTATGCATTTTTCTGCTGGGTGATTTTTAAACAAACCCTATAAGCATTACTCCAGCGTTGCAATTTTATTTGAAATTAAATATTTACAGGTGTGAGCCCTAATCCTATAGCACCGTAACTTAGTACTCCACAGTGCAGCCCATAAGATTTTAAAGGGTCCTTTCAAAATGCTTAAAAATGCTTGAGATGCAAAACGCTTGAAAAATTTAGTTTTCTTGAAAATTGAAATCTTTAAAATTCACATTGATTGCCAGGGGTGGACTGACCATTAGTTTTCATTCTCAGAGGTCAAGTACATCAGTTAACTGGGCACATTCATTTTATAAAACGTTTGACATGTCCAAGAGACATAGCAAGACAGTATCCAACAGCACCAGGGAGCTTAGTCCAATATGGCCGTCATGATGGATGGCTGCACACTGGAGAGCCCACAATTCCAACTGTTGGCACTAGTTTTAATTGAGAACTAAAATGTTCAAGTGCTCAACTCAAGTAATGAGCCCCATTAAAAACAATTGGAGATTAAGGCATATTACCAGGTGCCCCCTGCTTGGCAGAGCGGAGGGTACCTGGTTAACCTAAAATGTTACAAAATGACAGTCTGGCCGCCCACTGGTTTAAGGCTCTTGAAATGCATTATGCTCAGCATCCTTTAGCGGGAAAGTGTCATCACATAAGTCATCATCACAAAATGACCTACTGGGGGCCGACAGTTATGTCCCCCGTCCTTATCATACACATGAACGTTCAGCATGTTCTCTATGTGGAGGTAAGCCACAGCCACTCTGCTCCAGTTTCAGCTTATCTCTCCAAGAACAAAGGCAGTGATGTTTTCATTATGCCCGACCCCTGTCTACACTGCAATCATTTGAGATTGCTGCGTTTGGTGAGCAACTGCAGAAAGTGTACGGGACTTGACCAAGAAAATTACATATAGCGGAGGGAGATTGAATATTAATGCTCAATTGGGACCGTTTGGCATTGGAATATTGGCGGCTTAACAAGTTGGATCCAGCCCTAGGAAAAAGTGGATACAGCCTATGGCTGCATCTATGTTTTCCTGGATTTACTAGGGCTGCGTCCAACTTCCTGAAAACAATCAGACTCTAAACTCTCTACATTTTATAATAGTGTACTGGGTGTGGACAAGCTGCTCTTTATGTGCAAACCCCGCCCACTTTATACATGCCACAATTTACAGAACAGAATAATATGACAGCTTTATAACAGCTCTTTGACACTTTTATAATTGTTAACGTATTAACATATTGGACACAATGGGGGAGATTTATCAAACATGGTGTAAAGTGAAACTGGCTCAGTTACCCCTAGCAACCAATCAGATTCCACCTTTCATTCCACACAGACTCTTTGGAAAATGAAAGGTGGAATCTGATTGGTTGCTAGGGGCAACTGAGCCAATTTTACTTTACACCATGTTTCATAAATCTCCCCCATAATCTCAGTTGTATACTTGCTGTATAGAAGGCCTAAGCATGTATGGCTAACCCACCAGCAGAACAAAGGCTCAACAATGTCACAAAGTCTCATAGATTGTAAGCTCTCGTGGGCAGGGTGCTTTCTCCCCATGTACCAGTCTGCCATTCATGTCCTTTATTTTTGATCTTGTAATGTTCCTGTGTGTTAACCCCTAACGCTTGTATAGCACTCTGGATTTAAGGGCGCATTAAAAAGAAATATTAATAACAATGCTGATATACCACACTGCTCGGTTTCCCATTTTTTTTTCCATTGGGGAACAGTCAGGAGACTCAACATATCCCAAAAGGGCTAACAACAGAGCCTGTCTAGTTGTATTGTTACATTATTGCCATAAAGGTTTTCTACAACTCTACAAAATTTTTTTAGCTTTTGAAAATGGTATTGATTACATACCCTCGTAATGTGTCTTGTCCTCGTCTTCTCACCCTGAGTGCTTGCCTGTCTTCATAACCTGCAAATCTGTCTACTTGCTGGTCACCAGGTTCCATTTGGCCCTGAGCTTGCTCCGCACACCACAGTGCTGTACATCCCAGCATGAATCTGGCCAGCCATATAACCCCCATGATGACAGGGGTTAACCACTTCCTCCAATCTTCCTAAATACTTTTCTTGGCTGATTATTACTGATGTTCTGATGAAGGAAGATTGATGATATTCCTGAGTATAGGTATCTCCAGTCCTGTCGCACTCCCGCAGAGGCTGTAAAAGATAATACTTTTATGAATTTTATGGAAAAATAATTATCATTTTAAAGGGGAACTCCGGTGAAATTGTTTTTCTTTCAAATCACCTGGTGTCAGAAGGTTATATAGATTTGTAATTTACTTCTATTTAAAAATCTCCAGTACTTATCATATGCTGTATGTCCTGCAGGAAGTGGTGATTTTGTTTTCCCTGCTGCCATCTCTATCCCTTTCAGGAACTGTCCAGATCAGTAGCAAATCCCCACAGAAAAACTCTTTTGCGCTGGACAGTTCCTGACATGGACAGAGGTGACAGCAAAGAGCACTGTGTAAGACTGGAAAGAATACACAGCTTCCTGCAGGACATACAGCAGCTGATAAGTACTGGAAGACTGGAGATTTTTAAAATAGAAATAAATCACAAATGTAAATAAGTTTCTGAAACCAGGTGATTTAAAGGAAAAAATAATGCTGGAGTTCCCCTTTAACAATATGACATTTGACACAAAGAGACATAAATCTATACATTTTAACAGCAAACTATTAACTAGTAACTTGCAATGCAAAAAATGTTACTTCTTCTGAAGGTGGAATAGTATAACTAGGTGCAAAATACTATCTATAAGGTAAATCCTTTTATCTTACCTGCAAGGTTCTTTTTACTCAGATGGGATATACTTTGGAGAAAATCATTTAAAATATCCTATGGATAACAATCAAAACGACAGATTGTGTCAATGCTAAAATCCTTTCCAGCACACTGAAAAGCATGATAATCTCTTGTAGGGTTTAGTATGTCAAGTTGTGCCTTCAGGACAGTCTGAG
Organism: Dendropsophus ebraccatus; assembly: GCF_027789765.1. NCBI lineage: Eukaryota > Metazoa > Chordata > Amphibia > Anura > Hylidae > Dendropsophus > Dendropsophus ebraccatus. Next base: position 100,492,631 of record NC_091460.1, on the reverse strand, counting down.
TTAGGATTGGGCAGATCATAAAAATAATTGTGAGAATAATCCCCTAAAAATACACCAGACAAGGCCATTACCTTTACTATGGCTTCAGACCATCAGTACTGACAACTGTATATACATACTACTGTCTGTGATTAAGAGCTAAATAAACCTAATATGACTGCCACATTTTATGCAGATATCTGGAAGGTTTCAGACAGAAGGTGTTATTTCCAGCAAATGTTTGCTGAACCAGTCAGAATTGGTGACTAATCTATATGGCTGCGTTGGACAACCAAAATGTGTTGTTACGATCGTGCCCTGGTTTACATCTACAATCCTCTGGATCATAGAATAAGCAATTCTACTTCCTGTTGATTATATATTGTCAGGTTCCTGTCACACATTTACAGGTGATGTTATAAGAGAAGTGCCATTCAGCCACCGATGAACAATTTCACTTGCTACTACTTTTTGCAAAGTTTTGGAATAAGTTCATTAAGATGGCAGCTGCACATTTAAAAATCAAAAAGGGTATGCTCACCTGTCCCCTTCCCCCAGTGTTCTCCTCTGGGTCTCCAGTGTCTCCAGCCACCATCAGCCTGCTTAGCCAATCACTGACTGACTGAGATGGAACAGCGCTGTGGCCACTAATTTACTGAGCGGCTGTTACTCTTGAGTCAAGTCAATCATTGGGCATGGCGCTGTCCCACCTCAGTCAGGGAATGGCCAAGCAAAGTTTGCTCATCTCTACTTACTACAGGGGAAAGTGCTCAGTTGTTAATACTGGGCCTTGTAAATGCTGAAGGGTTTATGCAGGCTACATTCTGAGACGGCCATAGGGGTGTGTGCATCACCTTTGTATTGTCTTTTTTACCAATGCATTATAGTCCCCAGTGTTATAAATATCACATGCAGTTAGTTTCCTCTCATATGTTACAGATGGTAACTAGTGATGAGCGAATAGTGAAATATTCGAATATTCGATATTCGTACGAATATCTCCCTGATATTCGACTATTTGATCGAATATTCGATCCCATTAAAGTCTATGGGAACAAGTATTTGATTATTGAAAAACATCTATTCGACCACTTGGAGGTTCACCAAGTCCACAATGACACCTCAGGGAAAGGAATGGAATACTGTATGTATTGTTTAAAGCGATACTGTCACTGTCTACTCGGGATAGAGGGCCCAACTGCCATGAAGTACCACCTAGGTCACACTGTCCACCACTGGAATCAAAGTGAATGTACCATCAGGTACATCACTTAGTGTTTTTTACATGAATGGATTGCTGCTAGTGCGTGGATGCAGATGCCGCAACCCTTTTTTTTGAATCGCCGCCTAGTTCCTATGCTCGGCACTGGTCTATTCCAGGGCACAAGCCTGGCATGAAGCACTGGGGTGGGCCCGCTGACCCCCAGGGTGATGCGGCTTTATTAATTCCAATGGAGCTCGTCACAGAGGGGAAGGGGGCTTTGTTACACTTGGGGCAGGCGGGCCTGTTCCCAGTGCTTCATGCCCAGCCAGTGCTCGGAAATAGACTGGCTCAGGAACCGGGCGGCGGTTCAAAAAATGGACCGTGGCTCTGTGATCCTGGAAAGAAGGAACAGAAAAGTTTTATGAAGGTATATATGAAATGTGCATCATCTAAGCTTGTGGATGGTGCGGAGAACCACGCATAGTAAGGGTGGTGACAGTTATATTTATTTAAGTCTTTTCTTGAAGTAAAATAAATAAATAAATAAATATATATAAATATATATATATATATATATATATATATATATATATATATATATTATATTCCTCATACCAAAAATGTTCAGCACCCCATGCTCTAGACCCAATTTCATAAGAAACCAATTGGTTGTTTAGTATGTTATTGTGATTGGGGACTGTAGTATCCAATGAAAACCCAATGCAAAGGTTCCAATTAAGAGCAAGTGGTTTGTTCATCGATGTTACAAAAATGGATATCAACTAGTTTTGCACTGAAATACAACTTCTTTATGTTGGATATGATGTTGTAGATTGGCATTTAAGGCTATGTTCACACTGCGTATGAGTCCGGCCGTCCGTAGTGCGAACCGCGAATATACGCACGTAGTTTTGAGGTTGATGCATTCACTTGAAAGTATACGATATACGCCCGCACAGTGCACACTACGTATGAGCTTATGGCCAGATCGTATGTGGCGCCATGAAAAATGAACAAGACCATTGTTTGAGGACAGAAATGTTCCAACTCACGGCCGTGGATTTCCATGCGGTCCCGTACGGAGTACTTATTTCAGCCAAATTGAACTTGTTTTTTCGATCCAAAAGGTTCTGCGAGTTTTATTGGGCTGGACGAAGATTTCCAAGTAAATGACCTGCCTCAGATCGCTTCGAAACAAGCTAGGGAAGCATAACTGTACAACGGGCGTATGTTTGCGGTTCGTACGCATCCGGCCGCATGTCGATTTTTCCCACTCCCGTAGTTTCAGCCGCACATGTACGGCGGTGTACGAAATGCAGCCGGACTCATATGCAGTGTGAACATAGCCTAAACCTGCAAGTAACAATGAGTTATACACCATGACATTATATTATTATCACTAATATCACTTGAGTTCTTTAAGTGTAGCTTTTATATGGATGTATGGGAGGACTCTGAAATGCTTAGGAGACATACTGTATCATTACATACTTCCAGAGCTTTTGTACTTTCATAGTACCAATAGTGTGTAGTTCATAGAGGAAAGGGAGCGCTGTTCATTCGAGTGCCTTTGTTCATCCGCTGAGAAGTGGTCCTGTTTTTATGTACACATTAACATTGATTGATGTCTGTTTGCTTATACAAAGAAGAAGGGGCATTTCCCTAAAAGGAATTGGACTATGGCAAAGTCATTCTTCTGTCCTTGTGCCACTTTAACAAGAAGACTGACTTTGCCATAGTCCAATGGCCTACAATTTATATCACTAAAGTGTTCTCTAAGAGCGCCTTTACACTGAGAGATTTATCTGACAGATTTTTGAAGCCAAAGCCAGGATCAGACTATAAACAGAGAATAGGTCACAAAGTAAAGACTGAGATTTTTCATCTTTTCAAATCCATTCCTGGCTTTGGCTTCAAAAAGTCATCTAATCCAATGCAAAACATAAAGACGAGATATAATAAAAAAAATCTTTGCACATTTGCACTAGTTGTGGATATTTAGGCATTAATAAGGGGCTATGTTACCGTGACACCACACCCAGACCACACTATTATTTACAAAAAAGGCCACAAAGAAGCCCAAAACACACGAAAAGCACCACGAGCCAAAATGTAGGATGTAAATACGAATAAATACTTTCTATTCTGTCACAACATTGAAAAAGTAAATGGTAAAATGACTACAACAAAGCAATCAAATCCAGTGGAAACCTTTGATATGTAAAGTCTAAATGCAGAACATATTCATCATGAGAAACAGAAATAGCAGCCGCTGATGTTGAGGAATTAGAATTGCTTCCTTTACAATATAAAGCGATTTCTTAGTAGGGCTATAGGATTTTCCATATGACTATAAGCTGGTGTCCATTGTAGTCTATAGCCAGTGAATGGCCTCGATACTGAAGCCTGTGGTCTGCTGGCGGAATTACATGATATATAAGGGTAGATTCTTTTAGGTTTACCACATAATGTGGCTTTTTATAAACTAAAATAGACCGATATGTATCTGGTATTTCAGTAGCACCTCCTCGATATCAAGAGGAAAATACAAATATTGGGGAGAGTTATCAAGCATTGTTATAGAAACAACCAACCACAGCTCAGCTTTAATTTTCCCCAGGGCAATATGAGAACTGAACGTTGAGCTGTGATTGGTTGGTCTGGGCAATGAAGGGAAGCTTACTATGAAAAAATGGAGCACAGGTCTTAAGTGGAAAATTCCAAGGACTATTAAAAGGGGTATATAGGATTAGAACAGCAAGGCCACTTTATTTAAAAAACAGTGCCATAGCTGTCTGCTGGTTGTGCGTGGTATTACAGCTTAGCCCCATTGGGTTTAATGGAATTGACCTGTGGACAGCCACGTGTTTCCTATCCAGCATGGCCCCTTTAATGGTACTGCCTTTCAAGCCATAAGGACTATCTTTCTCCTCACCCATTAGTTTCCATTTTATGTAATTCACAATACGATCACAACCCATACCAGTATGTAAACCAACCACGTTATAAGGGGTCTGCTGATCCAACTGTACATGGTGGTAAAGCCAGAAATACCATGTGTGATATAGTACATCTATTTATTACTCTGATGTGAAAAATCTTAGCATCCATCTATTAATTATTATGAATATTTTATGATCTGTTGCTATCATTACAAAGCCAGGATGCATGGTTTATACACAGAGATCCCATTCTAATCCCTGCAGCTGTAATGCCATGGAAGGCAAATATGTTCCACATTAACTCCCACAGGCTGCAATAAGCTTACAGTATGGTACAGAGAATGCAGACCATATACTGGTACAAATCTCATTTACAGCTTTTAGCCCAGATGATATATAACACATCCATCTGGGTACGAATTCCCAAAATGGGCTGAATGAGCAACAATGGAGGTAAAATGGCAGCACAACCTCAGATATGGTGTACGATTATAGAGACTCTTATTTCTGCAAAGCAGGTTCCCATATTTAAAAATTCACCTCAAAGTATATTCCTCATATCTCGCTATCTATCTGCTCCTAGCCAGGATTCATTGTAAGCCAACAATTAACAGCCGCAAGACATCCCTATTTTCCACTTGCTAACGGCAACAATATCTCAACTTCACTTCCATTATACAACGCGCCCTTTTCGAAAAAAAAAACAAAAACCTCTCATTCAAACTAGCAAAGACTATGCAAGCGGCTGCCTTAAACTGGATGTGAGATTTTTAGCCTGAATTGGAATGATTAAAAGGGGTTTATTCGTAATAAAATAGCAAGGCATAGTGTAATCTACTGTACTACATTCACATCATTTATATTTCAGAAGAAGAAGAAAAACGATCTTTTCTTCTTGTCCTTCGGATATGCAGGATAAACAATTGACCTACAGAATAGTAAAGTATGATACCATATGGGAATGTATACCAGTACCTTGCCAAGAAAATGAATATTAACATGAATATTTTACCAGATGAACATGAAATGGAAGAGGAGTATATACTGGCTACTTTTGATCGGGGTGGATATATTAGAAATATCCATTATATATTGTATAATGCACGAAACCTGGCAAACAATAGAGAAAGTAGAAGAAATGCAGAGCCCTGCATTTGGCTCTGCACTGCATATGTATGGAGAAGACAGGATATTACATATCAAGAGCTTTACTAACAAAGCACCCTGCAGAGCACATTAGGATTTTGCCCTGGTCAGTTTTATCTCTATTCATGTAAGTGACACTCATTCAGACTCAATGCCACAAGCTATTCTACACTTGTTGGGCCATCATATATTAAAGATGCCCCATAGCCGGAGGCATCAGATATACAGTAAGATGCAAAGAGATACAGAGAGAACACAGAATTTGTCAGCAGCAAATTCTAAACTTGCTTACATACCAAGGAGAAATTCCTACTGATAGCAGCCTCCTCTTCTATCGGCAGCGAGCCGCTCACATCTGGATCTCAACAACAGCCCCTGTAGTTTTTGCTGTATTGTTACTTTTAATCGTAATCGTAATTGTAATCGCTTAAATGTAGCCAAACTGCCAATACTCATTGAGGGGGCGTAGGTTACACTAAAAGGTGGTTCATATCATTTAAGAAAAAAAAAATACATCCACAATTTTTAATATCGAGATGTCTGAAAATATAGTTGAGTCTGACTTTCTATCCCTGGGATAAAGACAAAGTGAGAGAAAAACATACATATATCTATATATATGGATATGGATATACCTTCAGGTCCTGGAGAGTAAGTAAAGTGTCCAGAGGTTCTTTTGTTTAGCGGAGACTGGACAGAAAAGAAAGGAGTAAAGTTGTGTTCCCTGGGACGAGAGCAAAAAAAAAAAAAAAAAGGTAGTGCTTCCCCCAAATTGGGCAGGGGGAGTGTCTGCTGGTGGGTGCAGAAAGAAGGACAAACCTCCCACATTCTTCATCCAAAAGTTTCTAACTTGAAGTAGAGGGTGGGGGGAGGCAGGGAGGGAAGGGAGGGGGTAGGGATAGGGAGTTGTAGACATTATCACCTAAAAGATTCAGTCTAGGCTTATTTCACTTCATTCCAGAATGCATTCCACTTAATCCAATCAAACACCAGCCTTATAAATCATCTCCTGGCCCCGAATCAGCAGATCATTTAGTTTTTTGTTTTTTTTTGTTTATTGGAAGAGAAAAATATGAGTTGAAAGTAAGAGGTGATGGGACATTTTGGAAGACTAGAACAAAGTGTTAAGTGTACACAATGTCAGTCATAAAAGTTACCTCGTCCTATGTGGGCTGAAGGTAAAGGGGTGATTCCCTTCCTAAAAATATTGTGGAATCAAAGCTCATCAGGAACATATGTCAGAGAATAGAGCTAAACCTGTATTTGTGGGACTTTGCCATGACACTCCAGCTTTCTCACACATGGGAAAGTGATCAGGCCTCCCCGGGGAGTAATGTATGCCTGTGATACTAAGGAATCCAAAAGAAGAATGGCTCTCATGGTATAGATGGAACATCCCAAACCTCTTGTTTTTGTTGATATCCCTAATATAGATTTCATGTTCTGAATTTTATTGGAACCATGAACAGCCCATCAAAAACACTGCCTTCACATCTAACTTTCACATCACAATGGGTATCAATGCCGGACTCCACAGAGTAGAGGTGCCCATACACATTACATTAAAGTGGATCATTTCAACCAAAGCAATTGTTTGGGTAGGGTAGGCTTAGGGTAAGGCCACACTGCGTTTTTGCAATTTGTTTAACATTTCCATTTTATGGGGGAAAAATGGATGCAATTCCATTGACTTTCATTATATAAAAAAAAGGATCAAAATGGATTCAATTTTTGTTTACACAAAAACGTGGCTGGTTATGTTTTTGTGTATGTTAAAAGTAACCATTTAGAACGGATCCATTAAATGGACCGCAAAAACGTGGTGTTAACCCACCTGTAGCAATGTATGAAAGTTTTAGCATATGGATTGCAGGATTGCATTTTTCGGGTGGTACTCAGAAAGATCTTTTACCCATCACGTAGGAAAGAATATTCTCAGAATATTCCCGGAATATTGCAGAAACATCACTTGGCATTGATCATGTATGGGCAATTTATACAACTGTATCGACCAATGTGCTAAAAAGTGTTTAGATGTGTACGGGATGATCATTTACCAGCCAATTGTTCATTCAGCGTTTAACCATGGACCTATATCCATCTAATGTGTATGGTCACCTTAAAACCCAGTCTGACAATAATGGTTATCAGCCTGAAGCATATACAATGCATGAAATATTTATTCACTTAGAAGCTGTTGTTGAACACATAAGTGTTGGCGGTATAAGAGAATCGTATTGTTGTGATAGTTTTTAATGCATTCATATGAAATAAGGTTTTTAAGGCTTATCACTAGCATGTCACAGTTTAATGTTAGTGATCTGCTCCTTGATTTATTGTTTGGCTACTGTTCCCCTCTGAATGTGTCATGTCTGTGTCAGAGTTAACAGTCTATGTATAGAACTGATTGATACCTGTGGTTATCAGTGTTGACACATTTCCCTTTATAAACATCACTTAATGATATAGTAACAGCTGTATTGTCTCGCCACTGTAGTTAAAGAGAGAGTCTGCTCTCTACCTCCTAGGGGGGATTATGAGCCTGTCATTTAAAATGGGCACAAGAACATTAACTGTTACTATTTTGGTTCATGCATTGGTGCAGGCTGGACATATCATTATGTTTTAAGAAATAACATAACATAATGTTGCATTCACTGTATCTAGAATAAAGACGGAATTTTTTCTACTTTGGTGTCTTGCAGTATTTTGATAAAGACGACAAAAAGAGAGTAAAGCACAGGGCACTCACCAATAACTTCAAGCTTGATAGTCCTTTATTGCATGTGGCTAGGCTCCTAGGGAAGGGAGGACAGATGGACTAGGCGGGCGCGTACACCCCCTGAACAACGTTTCACGCCCTTACGGCGCTTCTTTTCCCGTGACCTTCCCGGCAGGAAGAAGCGCCGTAAGGGCGTGAAACGTCGTTCCGGGGGTGTACGCGCCCACCTAGTCCATCTGTCCTCCCTTCCCTAGAAGCCTAGCCACATGCAATAAAGGACTATCAAGCTTGAAGTTATCGGTGAGTGCCCCGTGCTTTACTCTCTTTTTGTCGTGTTTGCAATCTGCATTTCCCAGGAGCACCCCGAGTAAGAGCTATCTGTGTCTTGTCCGCTACCAGACATCCGTTGGCTTGCGGTACCAGCAGTGCCGACTGTACTCTACTTACCTGCATTTTGATAAAGACATAGCCAGGTAGAAGACTACAACAAATTAGGGCCCTATTACACTAAACGATTGTTCTCAATTGGCCAAATACCGGCAATTTAGAGCAATAATCATTTAGAGTAATAGCACATGTTGAAAGGCAACAATTTGTGCAGCGACGGTCTGCTGTACATTGCTCCATGTAATAGGAGCAGCAGCAGTAGAACACTATTTACCTCAATGGACCGTCTGAATGATCTAAGGACCCTTTGGGTGCCCCCTCATGCTGCTCCCCGCTCGCTGTCTGTGTGTGTAGTAGCACAGGCAGCTCGGGGGGAGTGAGGGGGAAGCGAGCGGTAAGCTGGAACATTAGGAACATTAGGCCATGTAATACGGTCTCTAAGCACAAAGACCTTTAGGTGATGCATAGGATTAAATGTTTGATAGCCACCATTATTACTTGCTGAGAATGTTAAACCTATTTGTTTCATTCTGATAGTACAACTTAGCCCTATTAGAGCCCTATTGCATGGAGAGATTATCGTGTCACTACAGTGGATGAAAATGACCAATTATCGGCCTAGCGATCAAACAACGAGCAATAAGTCGTTCATCGTTGTCTTTTAACATGTGAAAAATTCATTGTTGGTAGTTGATCGCTCAAATATCTGTTCATCTAATAAGTTTCTTGCAGATTAAACAGGCTTTGTGGGTTGTTCTGAGTGAGCATATTACTACCACAATAGTTACCAACGATTATGACTTTGTGTACTGTGGTGAGTTTTAGATTGTTCCCCAAAGTGATTGTTTATCATTGATTAGAGAACACAATATTCGCTTAGTCTAATAGAACCCTTAGGCTATGTTCCCACTGCTGGAACGCAGGACGGACTCTTTTCCCGCTGTGTTCCTGTAGTGGGAACATAGCCTCATAGTGAATAGCCTGAGCTGAAACACAATGGGAAAGAGTTATCTCTGGTAAAAGACAAAAATCGAGTGCTCTGATAAACTTAGTGGCATCTTTATAGAGGTCGGACTTGATGGAATATCCAAGGTTTATACCATTGGGCATAAGAAGGCAACATACAATATAATATATGTTCACACTATGTTGTTTTTATGCAGTGCGAACCTCGCCTAAATCCATTAACTTCCACCATCAAATCTTATAAAGGAATAAATTGCGTATTAAGAAAGTCATTTTACAAACTCACATTTTGTATGGTCTTATGTAATCATTATGACAACAGGATTACTGTACTGATAACAAACAATTTGCTTAAAAATGGGGAGGCATATAGGAAGGAATATGGTTTGGTTTCAATATCAGATTGCACATAGATGGTGCTGCTTAGGCTGTGTTCATCCACTATTTTGCTTTTTTGCTACAAACATTCTATTACCTAAACTAGAGAGACCCATCTAGATCAACGTGACTCTTATGAATGTCTATAGACACACAGTGGGTATCATTATTAATAATAATATTTATTTGTATAGCGCCAGATTCTGCAGCCCTTTTTTTATGATACAGGGGTTACATTTACATGCACACGTTACAGAATGAAATAATTAAAATAAATAAAAATATTTATAATCCTATGAACCAATACAATAAAATATTTATTAAAAAGGTACAAACTTACCTGGAGATCCAAGACGCAATACTGGATCTCAGCATATGCCGCTTTACATGGCAGCTGGGACCTAAAGCCCCAGCAGGGTGTTGAATCTGCTTCTCCAGCCCTTCACCTCTTTGTGAGAGACATCACTAGATTTGCACAAGTCCAGAGCTGTCACCCGTACAGCAATGTGGCAATGTACTGTGGTGTGAAAATTCCTTGTTTGCTGCTGTGTACCAAATCCACACATCCCTTTATTCTTGTAGCACCTGGGCTGCAGGGAATAAGCCATTACATCTTTCCACAGATAAAGTTGATCACACAACATTCTGGGAAAAGGACTATGACCATCTTGTCCTTACACTACCTGCAAATCTGCAAAACGTTTGTTTCCCCACCTGTCTATATAACCCCCTCTAACAAGCTATAGCATTGGAACAAATAGCATCTATGATCCCATCCCACCCCAAAATTAGTACAGACCAGACCCCCTAAACTAATACAGACTAGATCCTTAAAGAAATACAGAATTCAGATTCCTCTTAAATTTTGCTCAGAACCAATAAATAAATACAGGCTCCTATAGCTAACATAACAAACCATAACTAACACAGACCCCATAATACATCCCCCAGAGCCCTTACATTAATACAGACCCCAGGATCTCCTTTCAAATAAATGTACACCTTAAAGAACTCATTTGGAGCATTTGGAGGTCATTCTAGGATCATCAGGAGACTAAAATTAACACAATGGTTCATCATAGAAATTATCAACACAAAAAAATATACAGACATAGATGATGCAAAACAGGTTACTATGTGCAGAAAGCCCAGCCGGGCAACATACACCTATAGACCTGTTCAGGGGGTGTGAGATATAGGAGGACAGTGTGGTCTCTAATATCTGCTATTATATGTTATGTTATATGGTTTACGTTACAACACACCATCAAGAGGTCGGCCCCCGATACGCACTTGGAGCACCTAGTCAGAACAGTGTAGTAGTATGCAAATAGTGCACCAATGATCGTGGTTTGCAAAGTATATCATTGGTGCACTATTTGCATACTACTACACTGCTCTGACTAGGTGCTTCAAGTGCATATCGGGGGCCGACCTCTTGATGGTGTGGTGTAACGTCCTCCTATATCTCACACCCCCTGAACAGGTCTATAGGTGTATGTTTCCTGGCTGGGCTTTCTGCACATAGTAACCTGTTTTGCATCATCTATGTCTGTATATTTTTTTGTGTTGATAATTTCTATGATGAACCATTGTGTTAATTTTAGTCTCCTGATGATCCTAGAATGACCTCTAGGTAAAACGCATAGAGACAGAGACATAACAAATTTTTGGTTACCTTGCTTCATATTTTTATATTAGTGCTATTTAGCATAACGTGAAGCTAGGAATTAAGACAGAGACATAATCCTTGGTTACCCTGCTCTGTGTATCTATATCAGTGCTATTTAGCACAAGCAAAGCAGGATACCTGGAGGCTCAACACTCCAGCATTGTTGTGAAGTGCCCTTTTATATATTTGTATTTCATTTCATTTCATTATTATTATTTTTTTGTAGCTAGGTTGTCTATACAACACTTTTAAATAAATTAATAAAAGTTAAATTTTAATACGTGATTCCGGCAGTATATATAATTATTCCACATATTTTTGACCAGTTTTTTTGCGCATCACATCGTGTGACGCAACTGTGAAAGTACTGCATCCATGGCTGTGCTCCAGAGAACCAAATTAGCCCAGTTGGGCTGATTAGTTCCCTTTAAATGGACTCTCATGAATACAGAGTTCATTAACGGGGATATCCAGAACTACTAAAACATGGCGGCTACTTCCTTCCAGAGACAGCACCGCTCTTGTCTCCAGTTTGGGTGTAGGTTTTGTAACTTAGTTCCGTTGAAGTGAATGGAGCTTAATTGCAAACCACACCTGAACTAGAGAGTGATGCTGTCTCTGGACAAAAGTGGCCATGTGGCCCTTAAGTGGCTCTCAATGTAGACTCCCCATAATACAGACCCCAGACCAGACATGCAGATAATAACCTCTTCCCTTTTCTAGCATTTCTTTCTCCCCCAGGCACTTCTGCAGAAAAGCAAGCAACACACTTATTCTAGCTCTGTGCTGAATTGCAGAAAATGTGTAATGTTATCTCCCCGGGTATAACAAGATCAGACATGAAGACATCCAAAATATCGGAACCTTGTTTCAAAGGATAGTTTGGCTGGACTGTGCGCACTACTTTATCAATAGATCATATAATCATATAATGTATATGACCAATTTAAAAAAAGAGCTGTCACTATTCAATAACTAGATGTACATTGGATATAATGTACGTTTAGTTCTAGAATAGGGACAGCTCTTTTTTAAATTTTTTTATGTATATGGTATTACAGTGGTAGCTGACAGTGGGGTGGGAGGCTATAATGATAAAACACTTCCTGATCATGGTGAGAGGTATCATGTAATACACCATGTGACCACACACCATGCCCTTTTACTTCAGGGTGTACTGTTTGACACTTTGTAATGGAATCACACCAGTGCCCTAAAGTAAAGAGGTCTGTCATAGTGTCAGGTTGTGAGACTCATTCTCTCTAGGCAGACCTCCCACCATGACCACCATTGATAAATGATAAATGAACAATGAAGCAATTCTTTCCGGTCTTGTGCCATCAATATATGAAGGAGATTGTGATGATCCTTCATTATGAATTGATGGGAAACCAGACGAGATAAGTCTACAGTGTGTCTGCAGGCTGCAATCCTTTTATATTACATTAATAGTAGAGATGAGGGAATTTTTCAAAGGTTCGTTTTGGCAGGTTTGACTAACTTTATGCAAAGTTCAAATTCGTACAACCTGAAACTCAAAGGAGAAGTCCAGCAAAAATTTTTATTAAAGTATTGTATTGCCCCCCAAAAGTTATACAAATGCCCAATATACACTTATTATGGGAAATACACATAAAGAGCTTTTTTCCCTCCACTACTGCATCAAGGCTTCACTTCCTGGATAAAATGGTGATGTCACGACCCGACTCCCAGAGCTGTGCGGGCTGTGGCTGCCGGAGAGGATGATGGCAGGGGGATGCTCAGTGTCCCTCCAGTGCACGGTGTCCCTCAGTGTCCCTCTGCCATCACCCTCTCCAGCAGCCACAGCCCGCACAGCTCTGGGAGTCGGGTCGTGACATCACCATTTTATCCAGGAAGTGAAGCCTTGATGCAGTAGTAAGTGCAGGGAAAAAAGCACTTATAAACATTTCCTGTAATAAGTGTATATTGGGGATTTGTATAGCTTTTGGGGGGAAATACAATACTTTAATTAAAAATTTCACCAAACTTCTCATTTAAACAAACCACCCTAAAACAGCTAAATGATTACAGGTATTCAATAAGTCTGCTCATCAATACTTACCTATCCACGCTCCGCCAGTGTACCCTGCTGATAGCAACAGTCTCTGCTTCCTGACTGGCCATGTTGCTATCCCGTCTTAGTCAGTCAGTGATTCATCTCAGGCGTGACAGCCCGTTCAGCCAGTTACTGGCCACAGCTAAATGATTACAGGTATTCAATAAGTCTGCTCATCAATACTTACCTATCCACGCTCCGCCAGTGTACCCTGCTTATAGCAACCGTCTCTGCTTCCTGACAGGCCATGTTGCTATTCTGTCTTAGTCAGTCAGTGATTCATCTCAGGCGTGACAGCCGTTCAGCCAGTTACTGGCCACAACGATGTTCTGATTAAGTGATTGGCTGGAGACGACTGAGACCCATAGGAGGACACCGGGGAAGCATGGACAGGTAAGCATACCCTTTTTTTTTTGGTTTTCTATGTTTATTAAATTGTGCGGCCGCCATCTTTATGAACTTGTTATGAACTTTGCAAAAAGTTCAGTTTGGTACCGAGGCAAACCATTTGAAAAGTTTGTACAGAATCTTGGTTCGTAAATCCAATTCATTTATTTCTAATCAATAGTAAACTACTGTAATTTTTTACTTTATAAGACACACTTTTTTGCAAGAAAATATCTTGCTAAAAAGTGACTGTGTCTTATATTCCAAAGACAGGGCAACCCAACCCTGTCAGACCACCCTGACTGCTTCACTACTGGTCAGGCAGATTACTGATTCAGTGCTATGCCCGTATGCTAGATGAACTGTGTCCTCTTCCTCGGTGATGGACACTGATCAGTGAGATCAGGGCCCAGCAATAGAGGAATCTTGAGGTCATGTGCATCACCTCCAGATTCCTACATGTAGAAACCCCATAGGAACTTACCAAGAACAGGAGCTGAAGGACCTGGGATCTTCCATGATGTCACAGTCATGTGATTCGTCACATGACTGGGAGAGGAGCTACCATTAGGTACTGTAAGTATGGAAAATCTGTAATAAATTTCTGTGTCTGAATGAATGTAGCAGAGCTGTGCGTGTTTATGTTGCGTATGGGATGTAGCAGAGGTGAATGTATCTGTATATTGGTGTAATAGCACTGTGTTTGTCTCTGAGGGTATGTTAATGTGGGTATTAGGTACTGTCATGGAGAGTGTTAAAGTGGCCCTGTCATTTAAATAAACTTTGACCTCTTCACTCGATTAACTCCCTCACTGCCTCAGTCCACCAGGGAACTTTATTAACATGAATTTGTTTTTGCTATTTTCAGTTGTCTAAACCAGGGGGCATCTTATAGTCAGGTGCATCTTATCAAAAGAAAAATACAGCACTCTTAGGGCCCATTCACACTATGGAATCAGCGCAGAGATTCTGTGCGGAACCCCCCGGTGCCGAATCCTGTCTCAATTTAAATGGGAGGGCTTGCGAGCCTCCTTTCCCTGGCCTCTCCGCTGAAAGAATTTATATATTTTGATCTTAGTGCCGCTTCCTACCACTCCACCCTGGGTGCCTGGAAAAGCTGGATCCAGCCCTGGGAAACTTCTCCCAGTTTCCCAGGCCAACCTGGGAAACTTACAGAAACCCTTTCCGGACTGGGCTAATTGGGACCTCAACCCCTTTACATCAGACATATGTCTATATACATTACTCCAGCCGATACAGTAGGAATGTGTATAAATGTTCCTGACATGAAGGGGTTTTAATGTGTGCAGGACTGCTTCAGCATGATCAGCCCCGCACCCATTAGTGTCCGGGGATAATGACAGGCAGCCACAAAGAAACAGCTATCTGCCATTAACCCCTTAAACACAGTGGTTTATAGCGAGTCAGGGACCTTGAGAACTCCCAGTTGACAGATGCGTGCAGGTACGCTTACTCGGTTTCTCACAAAAATCGTTTGCTGTAGAGCAAACGATTTCTATGTGAAACCGAGCCAGCATACCTGCGTCCATCTCTCAACTGGGAGTTCTCAAGGTCCAGTGATCCCCTGTGGCTTACACCAGCATCCTGTTCCACACATACCCTTGGTTGGTGTTCCCAATAGGAGCTGCGGTGCCATCACATATATGCGATACATACAGTTGTGCCTATCCTTTTGCACAACTCTACTAGGTGAGTGCTTTTCACATTGTTGGAACACTCACTGTACCCTGCTATACCAGGAGGCGCCTCTGTTTCTCTTTTCTCTTGTGCCATCAGATTCACTTAGAGGTGCATGCTATTAAAATATAACAATATTGTTCTCGCGCAGTGAATGGGGTAAACGAAAAGAGGAAAAAAAACACACACCAGGATTGTACATTTATTTTAAATTACTGTATATGTCAGAAAAAAATAGTAATCAAAAATGTTATTTTTCACCAATATGATATCAATAAAAACTATAGATCATGGTGCAAAAATGACCCTCAACCAGCCCTGTAGGTGGAAAACTAAAAGTGTTATGGCTCTTTAAAGATGAGGAGGAGAGCACTGCTTCATTGGGACCTGGTAATCCAGGCATCAATGACCTTTGATCGTGAAGGGGTTAAGGACTGCCCCGCCTATTTTTTAAATCTCACTTTATATGGTTATAGCTCTCTTTAACTTATTCAAGCGATTCCAAATATGTTAACTGTTTTTGTATATTGATTATTTAGGTTGGGAATATGGGGATTACAGGGGATATTTACTAAGGAGTCCAATGTATGTGGATTGGTATATATTTTGTACTTTGTGACTGAATTATTAAAATGTAGCACTAGTGAGCTAGCCAGACCTTCCCTCCGGGAAGGAACAACCAAGCCAGGCAATGTCTCCAGTCAAGAAAACCACCCAAGCAAGGAATCCATCCACAGACAGCTGTTTCGGGGTATTTGCCCCTCATCATTGTGGAGTAGGTTTCTGGCTAGTAGGAGACCCGTGATGGTGTCTCTGGAGTGTTTTTTTGCATATTTGATTTCCCAGGGGGCAATGTCCTAGAATACACTCACGTCAAGACCTGTGATGGCGTCTCTGTGGTGTTTTTGGTTCATCTCCCTGAGGTCAACCATCGTCTCTTTGCATGCACTTACTAGCATTGCTCCCACTAGCCAGAAACCTACTCAGCACTGATGAGGGGCAAATACCCCGAAACAGCTGTCTGTGGGTTGATACCTTGCTTGGGTGGTTTCCTTTACTGGAGACATACCTTGGTTGTTCCTTTCTAGAGGGAAGGTCTGGCTAGCTCACTACGTTGGGACCTGTGATTGTGTCTCTAAAGTGTTCTTTTGCATATTTGATTTCACAGGGGGCAATGTCCTAGAATACACTCATGTTGAGACCTGTGATGGTGTCTCTGTGGTGTTTTTAGTTGATCTCCCTGAGGTCAACCATCGTGCAGCACTGCCATAGTAAATGCATCTAAGTAAAAAAAGACAAAAAAGTGCAAAAATCACACAAGCAAATTCTTCTGGTACTGACCAGATGTAAACCTGCACCAGTTTATGCAACTTTTTGCAAGATTGTTTATGCAAGATTGTCGGCAGAAAAAGACCACTGGGTCCATCTAGTCTGCCCTTTTAGTATTTTCTTTCTTATTATCTTAGGATAGATATATGTTTATCCCAGGCGTGTTTAAATTCTGTTATTGTAGATTTACCAACCACCTCTGCTGGAAGTTTGTTCCAGGTATCTACTACTCTTTCAGTAAAATAATATTTTCTCACATTGCTTCTGATCTTTCCACCAACTAACCTCTCACTGTGTCCTCTTGTTCTTGAGCTCAGTTTTTTTACTAAAAACACTTCCCTCCTGAACCCTATTTAGTCCTTTAACATACTTAAAGGTTTCAATCATGTCCCCCCTTTCCCTTCTTTTCTCCAGACTATACAGATTCAAATCCTTAAGTCTTTCCTGATATGGCTTATGCCCTACACCCTCCACCATTTTTGTAGCCCGTCTTTGGACCCGTTCAATTTTATCAATGTCCTTTTTTAGATGAGGTCTCCAGAACTGGACACAGTATTCCAGATGTGGCCTCACCAGAGCTCTATACAGCGGGATCACAATCTCCCTCTTCCTACTGGTTATACAGGATAATACAGGATAATACATATAATCATTCAGGATACAGGATACAGGATCATACAGGATAATACTCCCGCCGCGGATTCTGCAGCTTGCTCCTGATTTATATCTAGATGGCCCCAACACAAATTTCAGATTTCTTAACACATTTTTGCTCGGCTGATTTCCTTTAGGAGAAATATATATAAAAAAGGCAATGCTAGAACTTCAAAAATTGTGGTATATACAATACTTACAAAGTTAGGCATATTTGGCTTGTGGGTGAAATTTGTAAAAAATGTAATAAATTCCTGCTCCAATGATATCTGAAATATTTTAGGTCCTTTAGCAGCTGTTCAACATGAGATCCCCCAGTCTCCAGCAGCCGTTCCATGTAAAGTCCCCCAATCTCTATCAGCGGCTCCATGTGAGGTGCTCCAGTCTCCAGCAGATGCTCCATGTAGGGTCGTCCCGTCTCGAGCAGCTGCTCCATGTGAGGTCCCCCAGTCTTGAGCAGCCGCTCCATGTGAGGTCCCCCAGTCTTGAGCAGCCGCTCCATGTGAGGTCCCCCAGTCTTGAGCAGCCGCTCCATGTGAGGTCCCTCTGTCTCCAGCAGCTGCTCCATGTGAGATTCCCCAGTCTCCATCATCAGCCACTCCATGTAAAGTCCACCAGTCTTCAGCAGCCGCTCCATGTAAGGTCCCCCAGTCTTCAGCAGCCCCTCGATGTGAGGTCCCCCAGGCTTTAGCAGCCACTCCATGCAAGGTCCCCCAGTCTCCACCAGCAGCCACTGCATGTGAGGTCCCCTAGTCTTCAGCTGCTGCTTCATATGAGGTCCCCCAGTCTCCAGCTGCCGTTCCCTAATGATGTGACTTTGATGAGCTGGAACATTGTCCTCCATGAAAATTACATTAAAGTGTCACTGTCACTTCAGAATCGGTACCCGATCGGTATGGACTGATCAAAACTTGTGACATGTCTCTATGAAATTGTGATGTGTGCTCGGCCAGTTACTTGCTAGATGGTACAGTGTGACGCCACTACTGTGGTGGTTGATAGGTGGAATATAGCTCAGCCAGATGGTAGTTTGTCGTGACGCCAGTGCAGACACACCTGCTTTTAGTTCTTGTGGCTGGCTATATCCTTTCCCCTGTGGTCGGTGACCTGCCGGGCTGTGATGGGTCCCTTGGGCGCTTATCATGGTGGTCCGGAGGGAAGCTATGACCCACCTGGACTGTTGGTACCACTGTAGTATCCCACCACGGGTGTTTTTTGTCTTAACGCAAAAGTCTGTACTCTAACGTAGAAGTGGTAATACAGTAGTACCCAAGTTTTGCCACTAGATGTCGCTGTTATGTGTATTATGTACCTAGTTATTGTACAACTGGATGTAACTAAAGGGTTACTGTTTTAGGATCTGCGCACCAATCGGAGTTCTTTCTCTTTTCCTCCTATCTCTATCCTTCTCTTTCTTTTACACTCTCTTCTCACCCACTCACAACACACCTTATAACTGCTGTAGAAGGATGTCACATGGCAAGAGAAAGTGTAGCCACACCTTAGAGAGTCTTACTCTGGCTTTTGTAGAGGAAGGACGCAAGCCAGATCGGTCACTGTAGTAGCCAAGAAGGGCCCTGGCTCCTGCCAGGTCCCATGTGGACAGTCTTACTCTGATCTCTGTAGTGAACGGATGCACATGAGACATCTTAGCACTTTTACCTTGAAAACAACACTTCCACACACTATGCAGTGCTGAACGCACTCTTAGAGAGGGCAAGTCAGGGATCACACCAACCCACGCCGAGAACCAGTCTTAAAGAGCAGGATAGTATCCAGCAGAAGAAAGGAACTGATCCAGATAGAGCAAAGTTGCTAGGAGCCTACGTATTCTGAAAATTCTGACCACTCTGCTCATCCCAGGTAAAAAAGTCTGGGGCTTGTGTCACCCTCTAGGACGGGTCGCCCGACACTGGTGGGCAATAGGTGGTGCAAAGACCAAAGAGTCAAAACTTGGGCACAATAGTCCGGGTGAGTCATAAGTCCAGTCCGGACCACCGTGATAAGCACTCAAGGGACTCCCTCACATCCCGGCAGGTCACTGACCACAGGGGAAAGCATATAGCCTGCCCCTTTCAAATAAAAGCAGGTGTGCCAGCATACCTGTGTGCCCAACCAGCACTGGCATCACGTCAACCTTTAGGATATTGTCCTGCACCTCTAGGGACGTTCAACGGGGTGTGTTGGGGTGATACCTGACTTGTCCTCTCTGTTGTGGTTTAGCACTGCATAGTTGAGACAAGTGTGTGAAAGAAAAGAGTCTCTGTGCTTCCCATGTAGGTACACTACAGCTAGCCTGTTCCAAAGGGGGAACCTGGCAGAGCCAGGCTCCTGGCTAAATTCTGCAGGAGACTCTGGTCTGTGTGTCTTGCCTCTACAAGAACCAGAGAAGAACTCGCATGTGTGGGTGTACACTTCCTCTCCCATGTGACAACTTCCTACAGGGTGTGTAACAACTCCTGTGAATGAAGGAGAAGAGATTGGAAAGAGAAATGAGAATAGAGATAGGTGATGAAGAATAGCTCTCATTGGTGAACAGATCACAAACAAACAAAACCTTGCTCACTACAGCTGTGCAATATACAAGTATACATATACATACTAGCGACATCTAGTGGCAAAACGTAGGCACAAATTCATCATTACCACTTTGCTTTTGAGTACAGGCTTTTGTGAGGGGTGTACAGACTAGCAACACCCGTGGTGGGACACCACGACATGTCAAAAGTTTCCTGAAGTGACAGTGACTCTTTAAGCCTGTGTTGTTCATGTAACAGCACAATGACTGGTTTGCTGATGTTATTCATGTAGTATGGGCACTCTGTGAGATTATGTGATCTACCTCTTTGTAGCTGAACTGTTACTCCAAGACATTTCCACCCTACAATAATAACAGGTGGTGATAATAATATCTACATGTAAAAAGATTATATAACGCAGCATATTATATTGTTCTTAATTGTCCAGCAACCTTACCTATATTTTATTGTACATCCTTAGGAAAACCTACTTATGCTTTCCTCTATATGCCAAATATCCTTCAGAGCATGTGATCCCTTTCACAATCCACATATACAGGACAGTATGCTGAATATGGAACAAACATCTTCCCTCTTTACTCCAAAAAGATGACAAGTTGTAAGTACAGAAGAGCCTTTTAGTAATGCAACACAATAAGGAGTGAAAATCCTTTCCACTGAAATAGGACACATGCTCCAAATATAAGGATCACATAATATCCTGTGGAAATGGATTATAACAAGGTGAAATTGAGTATTAATCCTGTCAAAGTCAAGGACATACTGAATTATCAGTTAGATTTCACTTCATCTGGAATTGGAATAAATGGAAGATTCTTCTTTCAATGTACACTATAAGTTATTAAAATCTAGTATTAGATTTCAGTATATCCTAAAGGGATCTATACTAATCCATACAACTGCTGTAGAAACAACCCTGTTAAGGTGTATACAACAAACTGCAGGAATCAGGAATTTCTGCAACAAATTGTCTGTGGTCATAACTAAGGGCGAGTGAAGCAAATTGCAATGAAATTTGCTAAAATTTGCTTTGCTGACAAAGCTAATTTTTGCAAGCTTCGTTTTTTTTTTTAATTTGTTCAAGATGGCGGCTGCAGAAAAAAAACGGTATCACTCAGTCACTGATTGGCTGAGCGGGCTGTCACTGCCATCACTGAAGTGACACCCTGCTAAGCTAACCACTGACTGACTGACTGAGAAACAGCGCCACGGCAAAATGATTGGCTGGGTTGGCTGTAACACTTGTGTCTTGAGAGTGACAACCCGCTCAGCTAATCACTGACCTCGGTGCTCTACCTGAGTCAGTGATTGGCTGAGCAGAATTTTGTCTGCAGGGGACACTGATTGATACCAGATGTGCATTTGGATCTGTCCGGAAAACATGGAAAACACAGCAAACACAGGAAGTTCTGTTTTTCCTAGTTCATCTGCACACTCACAGAGAAGCTAGTCATGTGACTGATAGACACATTGAGCCGTGACTCTTTGTACTGGTCAGACTTCCTGTGTTTAGTCTCTTTTTTTCTACCCAGCAGAAGACTAAAAAGCTTAAGGAGACTGGACCTGAATTTCTGGTAAGTATAGCTTTGTTTAACAGCATGATAACTAAAAATAAAATAATAATAATAAATATAATTTGAAAACTTGCTTTTTATCACATCTACTTTTGATTTAGATTTTGAAATTGACACTTCAACACCTGCTAGTGTATTTTATATTGTATGTACAGTATCTAACAACTACACTGTGTATATGCATGCCAGATACTTGCATATTTTGTCATGTTCCTCTTATACATAAAGCCAGAGGTTGTACTGTGTACCTGGTGAATATCGCAGATCTTCTGTTTTTCTTATGCTGAGTCAAATATATTGGTTTTGATTGGTTAGATTTATTGTAAAGCATAAGATAATAAAACAATTACCAAGCATCTACAGAGGTCTCCGCACACTAGGTTCTGCCTGAGCTTGCTTCCATGCTGAACTCATTTATTACACAGGGAGAATGTGAAATATCTTGTATAAACAATGGAATACTTTCTAGGAAACCTCGCTATCATTAATTCCATCCAGCTGATTCACCAAACTGATTTCATAGCCCTTCGTGTTTAGAACATTTTACAGACTATAATATATCATTATTCTAAGTAGACAGGGTTTGCAAAGCTGAGTATGGATGTTTGGTATGTAAAATACGTGATCACATTTTCAGCAAAAATGGCCATGTTCTACTACATGGGTACTCAACTTTTAGTAAAGGTCCACTTACCGGGGTCTTCTGTCAGGTGAAGGTCCTAACTGAACATCAGTAGTAAACATGCTGTTTTGTTAACTTTTCACAAACGTTGTTGAACTATTTACATACAGAATTGATGCTTATTAGTGGGAAAACTAGCATTTTTCTCTCTCACCAGTCCTTATATAGCCCCCCTGTGCGCTCCCCCAGTAGTATATAGCCCCCCTGTGTGCTCCCCTAGTAGTGCATAGCCCCTCTGTGAGCTCCCCCCGTAGTATATAGACCCCTGTGCAACCCCCAGTAGTATATAGACCCTTGCTTTGTGCTCCCCAGTAGTATATAGCCACCACTGTGTGCTCCCCCTCCCCTATAGGATATAACATAAAAAAACAAACACTTATACTCACCTGGGTCTGGGCATCTTCTCTTCTGTTCCCCTCTTGTGACCACACTGCAGTGGTCACAAGAGGCAGCTCTCCCCTTGTCCTGGTGACAGTGCTTCAGTGACGTCAGTCAAGCGCCGGCACCAGAGACAGAGAGCGGCGTCTTGTGACAGCTGCGGCCACAAGAGTGACTGACAGGGAGGGAACCAATGGCTCCCTCTCTGTCAGTGCTGCTGCTTGGTAAAAATAGTTACTGTGCAGAGCACAGCAGAGGTCCGGACAGCTGGCTTCCGCGGTCCGCCAGTTGAGGACCCCTGTTCTACTAGATAGAAGACGAACTAGATACCTAATAGAAGAATATCCAGATATGATGTCTGTGTGCCCTAATAGAGACAACTAATATAAAGCAATATATTTCCAATATCTTATAAAAGATTAAATCTGCCAGCACAGGACAGGCTTTTTCATTTTAATAGCTCTGATCTTAAACAGAATCTCAATACATTTTAAAATGTATTATCTGTACAGGATTACAGGGCAGCCATCTTGACAGCACTGATGTTAAAGGGAACCTCTGGCAAAAATCTTTCAAATCAACTAGTGTCAGAAAGTTATATAGATTTATAATTGTCACCTTATCAGCTGCTGTATGTCCTGCAAGAAGCGGGGTATTCTTTCCAGTCGGACACAGTGCTCTCTGCTGCCACCTCTGTCTGTGACAGGAACGGTCCAGAGCAGCAGCAAATCTCCACAGAAAACCTCTCCTGCTCTGGACCGTTCCTGACATGGATAGAGATGTCAGCAGAGAGCACTGTGTCAGGCTGAAAAGAATACACCACTTTCTGCAGTACATACAGCAGCTGATAAGTACTGGAAGACTGGAGATTTTTAAATAGAAGTAAAGTACAAATCTATATAACTTTTTGAAACCAGTTGATCTGAAAGAAGAAAAAAAAACTTGTAGCTGGAGTTCCCCTTTTTACAGCATTCTTCATAGATCAATGAGGGAAGAGAAGGAGGAGGTTAGTTGTGACCATTACCTATTGTGAAAGGTGGATTCTTTGTAATCTGCTGCAAGTAATATATTAGGGAAAACATGTAAGAAAATAGCAAAATCTTCTTTTAGTTTGTAAAAACCAATGTACACAGCTGTGTTTGCAAGTCTCTGTTTTCAGAATGGTGGCCAAGCATGCACGCTGCCTGAATCACCTCCATTCTTGTGATCAGCAGGGGTCCCAGCAGGCAGACCGTGACTGATCAGTTACTTATCACCTGTCCTGTGGATAGGACAAATAAAGGGATTGCCCTTTTGTAAAGCATAGGTATAGTGGGTTGACAAGAGTAAGATATATCTCTATAGCTACTCACTAGTGAATAAAAGGTTCACAATAGGATTTCCTCTACAAACTCATTCTTACATTCAAAAATGTATAATAGTAAAATCTTAAAAGAAAACAATTGTAACCATGCATATGTTTTATTAACATGCAAATTATATCATTTAAAGGGGTAGTTTACATTTTTTTTCTTTCAAATTAACTTGTGCCAGAATTGTAGGTAATTGTAATTTACTTCAATTAAAAAATCTCCAGTCTTCCAGTACTTATGAGCTGCTGTATGTCCTGCAGGAAGTGGTGTATTTTTTCAGTTTGATACAGTGCTCTCTGCTGCCACCTCTGTCCATGTCAAGAACTGTGCAGATCAGTAGCAAATCCCCAAACAAATGCCTTTATTTATTTATACATTTATTATTGCTTTGGGGGGCTATGGGAATTTTATGTGTTTTGTACTTTCTTTATTTATATTTTTATGTGTGTGTGTTTTTTATTTCTTTACTTCACAACAGGATTGCCTGATAACAGGCAGATTACAGTGCAATGCTGATCTGCATTGCACTGAACCCTGCCTGTCATAGGCATTGCTCATGAGACTTAGGGTACTATTACAAGGAACGATAATCAGCCTAATCGGCCCAATTCGGGCGATTATCGCTCCATGTAATAAATACAACGATCAGCCGATGACAACGATCATCGGCTGATCGTTGATATAGGTTCTGACCTATTTTTGTCGGGCACGGACACGTAGCAGTGTGCGGGCGGCGACTAATGATATACATTACCCATCCACGTTCCAGGGCTGCTGCTTCTGTCTTCTTCTCCCCGGGTCCTACGCGCTGTAACGTCAGTGCGGCGGTCCCGGCCTGACAGGCCACTCTGACGTAAGAGAGCGCAGAACCCTAGGAGAAGAAGATCGCAGCGGCAGCCCTGGAACGTGGATGGGTAATGTATATAGTTATGCAAGGGCATCGGTAACGATGTCCTTGCAGCCCTTGTTTAACGATTATCGGGCCGTGTAATAGGCCCAGTAAACGAGCGGCAATCTAGCAGATCGCTGCTCGTTTACAGGTATTATCGGGCCCTGCTCGGCCCGTGTAATGCCACCCTTAGCCATAGGGCTGAGCCTCATGAGCTTCCATAGCTATGACACAGGAGCCCTCCCTTTCATCATTCTTAAAGCCATAACTTTTTATTTTATTCTTTAGAAACCCCTCACCTGTGCACAGTTCAGATGCACAGCATAGGAATGAGATTCTAAGGCCTGACTGTCAATCAAGAAAGGACAAGGATAGGACCCTCAGCACTTCAGGCTCTTGGAAAAAGCCTCTTTGACTCTGCACCAGAGAATAAAAACAGTTTTCTACATTTTGGAAGCACAGCTGACTATGAAAGATACCATATGTCCTCTTGCTCTAACAGCTATATTATAGTGTTCCCGTAGTAAAATTCCCTTTACCTGATTCTTGACCCCCATAATAAATTACCCTATATTATATATTACAAAGCCAGGAAAAAAATATTTATATGGCAAAATTAAAAAAAAAAAAAAATGCAATTACGTAAATTTAAGTTTACTATGTTCCTACAACATTTTTTCCTGTCCTTTTTTTTCCCTTTTAAATGATGGCCGTCATTTTGGACAGCCGTCATTACAATGAGGGGTGTTGGTACATTAGTACCAGGTGGACTGATTGCCTTTTGGATGTGTCTTGAATTTAATAGCAAAGATGTGAAAGGATGGAAGGTGAAAAAAAGGAAAACTGTGTGTGAACAACTAAAAAATAACATCAGTTTTTTGCAAAAGATGTCAGCGAATAATTGTCATGATCAGTATTTTGACGTTCGTGCAAACAACTTCCGTATTTTAAAGAGGTAGTTGACCAAAAAAATTTCTTTCGAATCAATTGCTGCCAGAAAGTGCCAGAGATTTGTAATTTACTTATATTAAAAAATCTCAAGCCTGCCAGTATTTATCAGCTGCTGTATGTCCTGCAGGAAGTGGTGTATTCTTTCCAGTCTGGAGAGCAGGAGAGGTTTTTAATGGAGTTTTGCTGCTGCTCTGGACAGTTCCTGTCATGAAAAGGGGTAGCAGCAGAGAGTACTGTGTCAGACTGGAGAGAATACATGACTTCTGGCATGCAGCAGCTGATAAGTATGGAAACACAAGATTTTTTTAAATAGAAGTAAGTGACGTCAATTGAAATGCGGCAATAGCGGACACTTTAAAAAAAAAAAAAAATCAAAAGCGGATGCCTTTTCTCTATTTTTTTTTTTAATACTTATTGGGGGAGATTAATCAAATAAGGTGTAAAGTGAAATTGGCTCAGTTGCCCCTAGCAACCAATCAGACTACACCTTTCATTTCTCACTGACTGACATTTGGAAAATGAAAGGTGGAATCTGATTGGTTGCTAGGGGCAACTGAGCCAGTTTCACTTTACACCATTTTTGGTAAATCTCCCTCATTGCCAACACAGCCTAAAACTGGCATGCTGAATGTGTTCTACACAGTATGAAGTAAGCTTGGGTGGTTTTCGTAATGTTTTACCTGTGCATTGCCATGTTCTGACCCCTATAACTTTATTTTTTCACCTGTGATCTTTAGCTTTTGTAGGTGATGATGACTTTCTGATGACTTTTTATTTAATTTTTTTCTGAGATGAGACAAAAAAAAAAGTTTTTTTATTTATTATTTTCATTGTGCTGATTTAGTAATTTTATAATTTAATTAGTATTATGTAGTTTTTCTTCTCATTAAAGAAAGTATGTGTGCGTGAGTGACGTAAGCACACTTCACAATCCAGGACTAAAAACACTTCTACACATCTGTGGAAACAAATAATTAAAATGCTTCTAGTCACAAAGTTTTATTTTTGTTTCAAAATTTTCCTTTTAATATACAGTATTTACTGACAGGCCGCTTACACATCAGGAGAAGGGTTAACATATGTGTGTCCAGTCTAAATAAACAATGCGCCTTTGTATATGTCCAAAGACATTACCTCATGCTTCTGCAACTACAACTATTACTATTAAGGGCCACTTTAGAGCAGTTTAGCCCTGACAGTGATTTATCAGAGCTGTTCAGAAGGAAATAGCCCATATCTGACGGTCTTAAATGACTACAGAATAGATCCCAGCGGATCCACAAATAGAAGTAGTTTCAGATTCATTTGGTCCTACAACACAAAAGATCATTCTAAATTGTAAAAAGAATGAAGATGAAAACTTGCTTAGATCTATTTACACTACTGATTGGCGAATCATTTAAAAATGTGCTTCGCAATGTTTTTACCGCAAAAAATCACATATGAAACTTAACAAATCTATACATACCTGTCTGCACTCCTCGTTATCATCTTTGGTGAGTTACAAGAGTGACAGTTGGCTCAGCCAATCACTGGCTGCGGGTCTGTCCCTTCTCAGTCAGTGACTGGCTGAATGGGCTGTCACTCTCCGCTTAGCCAGTCACTGACTACCTGAGAATGGACAGCGCTGCAGCCAGTGATTGCAGTGTCATTCTTGTGTTACACCCCACTGGCGAGTGACAAAGAAACCTTCGATCCTTGTAGTTAGAGATAAACAAAGCAAATTCACAGATATTTGTTAAAAAAATGCTAAACATGGTGGCCAAGATGGCGGCCGCACATATTAACTTAAAGTACTGTCTTTTAGTGGCCATCCAGTCAGCTGCAAACCCCACTGTGATGTCAACACCTCACCCTATATATATAGGGTGAGCTACTTCCTGGAGGTGGGCAGTCGGCTGTGTGTGTAGTGCAGAGTAGGTTGCAGCAGAGATTTACAGCAGAGCAGAGTAAGAAGAGAAATACAGAGGGATAGGGGCAGAGAGGAGAGAGGGTGGACTGTGGGTAGATTGTGGGTGGTTTTCTGTGGAAGCTGTGAGGCCAGTGTCCAGTATACCAAGTTACTGGGTGCTGGTTATGCATTATACTAATAGACTGGGTGCTGGATACTGGGTGTGCATTATACCATGTGACTGGGTGCTGATTGTGCATTATACCTACAGTAGTGACTGGGTGCTAGTTGTGCATTATACCAAGTCACTGGGTACTGGGTGTACATTATACAAAGTGACTGGGTGCTGGTTGTGTATTACACCAAGTGAATGGATGCTGAGTGTATATACTGTAATGCCAAGTAACTGGGTGCTGTGAAGACAGTGTTCCATCTAATAAATCACTGGGTGCTGGGAATATAGTGTGCATTACAATAAAAAAAATGAATTGGTTCCCTTTATAATTACCAAAAAATCTATAAGCATGCAAAGAAATCTGGCCCTTCTCAGGGTACAGCCAGTATAACGTTACTCTGTAATAGGCCCACTATTGTAGCTATTATAGTTTGTTTTTTTAGTGAGATTCGTTTGCATTCAATTTGCAAATATTTGCGATTCTGATCCAATATTCGCAAACTGTGATTGTGGCATTTAAGTGGTTTCTGGACTTAAGTTCCCATAAGAAATTGGTGGGATGCAGAATATTTTCTATAGCAGCGGGGGGCCTAATGAAGACCCCCAGATATGCCATGTATTTATCCTACTCGGTACTTTCTCTGGGAGACCGGTTAGGTTACCTGTCAACGTTATGTTGACAGGATAATACACCTTACTATACTAGTAGGACAGCATGTTATATTAGCTATCTGAAGATTGCATTTCAAAGTCGCTTTGTGAGTCTAAGAAAGAGTAAATAATAACATTTCGAAATATATAATTATATTGAATATAAAAATAATTCCCCACCCTCCCAAATATACAACTGCACAATATCCCCTTACAAAATTTTATTTAAAACATACACATATTTAGTATAATCACATCCATAATGACCTGAACTATAATATTATCTTATCCCACATGGTGCATGTTATAAAAATTTAAATTTACATCAAACTTGCTGTATTTGCTAATTAGCATCTGGGAAAAAAGGAATATAAAGCAATCAAAAAGTTATATGTACTGTACCTAAAGATGGTGTCAATAGAAAGTACAACTTGTCCCGCAAAAAACAAGCCAAAGGGATTGTCCAGTTTCCTTTCTTTTTTATCCTAGCCTGACCCTTTGAAACAAACAAACAAAACAAATTTTTTTTCCCGAGGCTGGACTTCTCCTTTAAGTAGGCTTTTTCCCCCATGATTGAGTATGCTCTTATCAATAGAGCAATTGGGAACTGTTGGCTTAAAGAAAGCTAGGCAAGGGGACATTCCTGGCTGTGGTAGCTCTCTTGCAGTGTAGACTTTAGTATTATCCTTAGGGCCCTATTACACCAAATGATTATGGGCTGTACTTGGCAAATTACTGACTTTTCCAGAAGTTAATTGTTTGGTGTACTAAGTCATGTTAAAAGGCAGCGATCAGCCATACATGTCTGCTGATCGTTGTCTTTAAAACATAACTTATTAAAACAATATCAACAGTCTGCTAGCCATCACTCCATGCAGCAGACCGCTGCTATCTTTTATGAGTCAACTGGACGATCTAAGGATTGTCTGGGCAGCCCCTCCCACTACTTCCCACCTCCCCCTGCTCCTCCCTGCTCAATGTCTGTGCTTATAATAGCACAGACAGCGAGCAGGGCACGAGTGAGCGCTGAGCACCTGCTCGATCCTTTATATTAGTCCATATAATAGTAGCCTTACCTAAAAAGCCTTGGTTGGTTGTCAGTATCAGTTATCACCAGTAAGATGATGAATGACCATGAGTGTAACTACTATGCTGCTCCACTTACCTCTACCAGGCTACAAGATGTAAGGATATTCAGAAGTGCTAAGAATGAGCAGAGTAGGTCAGGTTTCGATGCTAAGCAGGGTGACCTATCTGGCTGCCAATGTTATTTATTTTATTGCTTTATCACTTTACTTTGAAATACATAGCTATAAGTCCAAACTCCCCATAGACAAGGCTCATAAGGTTTATAAGAATTCTTACTGGGAACTTTGGTTTAGTAGACAGTAGCATTCGTGGCACAGACTTGAGTGCTGAGTGCTTGAGGTAGGTGCTTTGAAATAGTGGTGCTTTGTAGAGGTAGAGGAGAGGAGTTTGCCATAGAAGCCCTTGCCCAATGTAGACCCTGTACTCTGACGGAACTATAGTGGAGATATCTAAGTAGTGAAGTGATGCTCGTACTCACGTTTAGACTATGTCTGACTGCCTTCTGCCCCCTGGTATCGTAGAACCCATCCCAGGTGGGTAGCACAAGCCCCAGTCGACAGTTATCTGGGTGTAGCTACAGTAGGTGCCCGAGGTTTCCCAGTTACCTGCATTACGCAGTAGGATACATAGACCATTATGCAGTAGCTTTGTCCTACTGGGATCAGCTCCTATTGTTTCAGGAGTCTGTCCTGCACTTTTTAGATGGGTTCCTGGCGTTGGCTAGGGTGGTCCTGGGTGGCTGCTCTCTTCTACTGTTGGCTTAGCACTGCATAGTAAAAATAGTCCACACTGGATACCTAGTCTGAACTGCCTCACTTCCTCCCACACGGAGCTAACTCCTCCTACAGGGTTGAGTGTGTGTAAAAGAAGACAGGATAGGACAGAGAAGAGTGAGCACCTACTATTGGTCAGCACATAACACAAACTTAGCCCATTACCTTCCTTCAGCTGTGCATAGAAGTTATACATATAAAGGACAGTGAGACCTAGTGGGGAAACTAAAAACTTTATCCACCACTTAACCTGATTGCGAACTTTAGGACAGGTGCATAAGAGAAGACTAGTAGTGGGATACCACAGCTCCCATTGCCCAACAAATTAATTTTAAATTTTTGACCATCCGTGACATACAAGGCCATAACTGTCCCTTCCGTATATTTCTGACTTGATATCCTGCCACCATTACTCATGCAACATCTGATCCTCCCATGACCTCTGTTTGTGCTTCCCCTTGTTCGTATCTCACATAACTGCCTCCAAGGTTTTGCCTGAGCTTCCCCCATACCCTAGAACTCACTACCCTGACAAATCCAGCTATCACCCTCCATCAAGATCCTCAAGAATAACCTAAGTACACATCGATGTAAACTAGGCTACAATCTACAGTAACTCTACACTACACTTTGACTAGCTGCCCCTTCACCTATTATGTTCCTTCCCTGAAGTGCAGCAAGCTGTAACATCTCCTTGCTCCCCTCTCCCATACCTGACCCTGCTGGGACTCAGCTTCCGTGTGTCAATCAAACAGGGAAGCTGGGGAAGGGTAAACATTCCAGCTCGCAGATATTCAGGGGCTTGGGAATGCATCTTTAATCTTTGCATCTGAGAATAAATGCCTTTCTCTACATCCTGATAGCACAGACAGATATATGAAAGATACCTTGTGTCTCCTTGTCCTGGCAGCTTCATACCAGTGTCAGCCATTTGGAAAGCGAATTACAGCTGACAGATTGTCTTTAAGGAGTCCAGTGAATAATTACTATCCAATGGACTCCTTAACACAAAAAGAGAAGAAATTTCAATTAATAAGTTATACTGAATCTTTTCCCACAGAGATATAGATCTATCTGCTGTAACGGCTGTCTCCACCTCCTCACCTCTTTGCTCAGTTGTTCTTGTTTGTCATTCAGTAACCATGTCTGTGCTCCCTGGCTATCCACCAGCATCCAGCAATTTAAATCTCAATCCATTCCTCATTCCAGTTTAACCTAAGTCTGAACTACGTCCTAAAGTTGCATCCTGAATTTCTACCACAAACCAAGATGATTATTCACTGACGTCCTTCTCTGAGGGTAGCATCCTGGGAGTTTCCCACAGCAAAGTTCATTCTGCCCTGCGACGGGCGCTGGTGAAAACTGGGAGCTCCGTAGACTCCGCTCCTTGGGGAAGAAATGCCAGCTTTCCTTGGTGATCCAGAGGATCCGCCTCTTTGTGCTTGGGCCATCCATTACATTTGCTCAGCTATTCCTGCTCTATAACAGGACGTCTATAAATTAGATAGTGTTGTCTTGATATCTTGATTTAAATTTACGCCCTATTGATGGTAAGGGGGTTCAGAACGGGGCCGCGCATGTAGCCCAGGACCGCGGCTATTAGCGGGCACGGTCCGATCGCCGTGCCCGCTAATCAGGTAATCAGATGCAGCTGTAAAAGTTGACAGCTGCATCAGATTACCGGATGCAGCCGTTGTCCCGGAGGAGCGATCCCCATATCTTCAGCCGGCAGGGGTCTCCGCTAAGATGGCGCTGATTTCGACTCGGCACTCGTTTGTTTTCGGCTGCAGCAGCCGAAAGCAAATGAGTGCCTATCTCATGGATCTATGCTGTATAGATCAGTACAGTATACAGCATAGATCTCAATGAGAGATCAAAGTGTATATACTAGAAGTCCCCAAGGGGGGCTTCTAGTAAAAGTGTAAAAAAAATAAAATAAAGTGTTGTTGTCAATAAAAAGCCCCCTCCCCTAATAAAAGTCTGAATCACCCCCCTTTTTCCAGGTTGTAAATAAAAATAAATAAGTAAATAAATAAATAAACATGTTTGGTATCGCCGCGTGCGCAATCGCCCAAACTATTAATCACATTCCTAATCTCGCACGGTAAACTGCGTAAGCGGCAAAAAATCCTAAAGTGCAAAATTGCGCAATTTTGGTCGCATCAAATCCAGAAAAATTGTAATAAAAAGTGATCAAAAAGTTGCATATGCGCAATCAAGGTACCGATAGAACGTAAACATTATGGCGCAAAAAATGACACCTTACACAGCCCCATAGACCAAAGGATAAAAGCGCTATAAGCCTGGGAATAGAGCGATTTTAAGGAACGTATATTTGTGAACAATGGTTTCAATTTTTTACAGGCCATCAGATAAAAGAAAAGTTATACATGTTACATATCGTTTTAATCGTAATGACTTGAGGAACATATATAACAAGTCAGTTTACCCCAGGGCGAATGGCGTAAAAACAAATACCCCCAAATAAACAAAATGCGTTTTGTTTATTTTTTCACTTTCACCACACATTTATTTTTTTTCTGGTTTTCCAGTGTACTTTATGAAAAAATTCAGCCTGTAATTGCAAAGTACAATTAGTGGTGCAAAAAATAAGGGCTCATGTGGGTTTCTAGGTGGAAAAATGTAAGTGCTATGGCCTTTTAAGCACAAAGAGGAAAAAAACGAAAACGCCAAAACCGAAATTGGCTCTGTCCTTAAGGGGTTAAAGCACCTAAAGGACTTTCGATCATATTACTTAATAAAATTGTATAGATCCAGGAAACACAAGTTATGTTTTAAATACTGTCTCTCTCTCTCTCTCTTTCTCTCTCTCACACACACACACACACACACACACACAAAAAACTTCCTTTACAAATAGATCTGTGTGTACATGAGCAGTCTGTATGAGGAAACCACGATTTTACATTTTCTGGCCCATTCCTATAATCATGTGTTGTGGTTTTGCTTATCGGATCTTAGCTTCCTGTATAATTTGTGGGAATGAATACAGAAAAAATGCCTAGTGATGTTATCCTGCATACCTTCCCGCAAATGTGCTAGTGTGTACACAGCATCTGATACCATAGGGGAAGTTATTACTGTAACTTTGATGCTAAGACAGGGTTAAACATTAGGATATTCCTTACCTAATGATGAAGTAAACTGTGACTTTTCATACAAGTCAGAGCATGGTGAAATGAAATATCCCTCTCTTCTTTTTTGCTAACAAAAACAAAAAAAGGTGTAAAATTATAATGGTTCTTCATTTTACATTATGACATTTTTTTATAAGGACAGATATAAGGGAGATTAGTTAAGATTGGTAATTCATATGCCATCCTTAAATGGTAGATTGTCATTGTGAAATATGCCTCTTAATAAAGTTGCCACATTTTGGGCTGCCTTAACCCCTAAATGACCCATGTTGTCGTACAACATTATGTGCTGCGGTGCTATGAAGTGAGCTGAGGAGGTGAGATCACTTCATAACTGGTGAGGACCAGCAGCCGGGCCCTCACCATTAATGACAGGCAGCAGCAATTGCGCGGCAGCCTGTCAGTAACCCCTTAATGCAAACAGGGTGTGTAAGTGTGTACGAAGCAGCTCCTGTCACCTACTCATTGGGACCCCTGCAGTGTGATTGTGGTGATTGTTTTCCCTGACTGGCAGAGGAGTTATACTTACCTCTGTGTGGTCCAATTGGTGCTCTTCTCATACAGTCTGCCACAGCCAGGATCTATGTGAAGATCACTGGTAGCATTGATAGCATCTGTATATGCAATCCATTGATTGCAGGTAATAGACCCCCGGGGAGACTTAAAAAGTATATTAAAAAAAAGTAAAAATGTTTTCAGAAATATGCCAAAGCTAGAGATGAGTGAATTTACAGTAATTATAAAGTGAAGGGCTTTGTTATTTCTGAAATCAGCTCATCAGTCTTTTAAAATAATTTTAAGATATGTTATTGCCCAACAAAAGTTGCGAAAATTACTAATAGACACTTATGGGAAACGCACCTATAATGCATTTTCTCTGCACTTACTACAGCATGGCGTGTTCAGGTCTCTGTAACGTTGGTGATGTCACGTCACATAAACTGCCGACTCCTGCTGCAGCAGTGGGACAGACTGGAGAAGCAGCAACCGGCAATTTATGTGATGGAACTTCACCAATTTACAGAGACCTATAAATGCCATGCTGTAGTAAGTGCAGTATTTTACTGTGCCATTTTACTGTGGTTCCCACAGGAAATGGAGTGGTGGTAAGATACTCTATCCGCTTTTCTAGGACTGATGGAAAGAGTGTTTGTCTGTCTCTATCAGTTCCATACCCAAAATGAACCCCTAAGTATTATACATTTATCACCTATCCTGTATATCAGTGATCAATGTTATTAGTGGACCAAGCCCTTTATAGCATATGTTTTATTAAGAATGTGGCTGATCATGTCCTGTCTGTTGAACCCAGACCACTTTCTGTTCACTTTTCAAAAGTAGAAAAAAAAAAAGGTGAATACTTTAGGATAATTTTTGACGCTACAAAACTGTTGTATTAAAAATTTTGCTCCCAATATGTTTGTTCCATATAGAGATGAACTAAGCATTAAATTAGAAGCCTTTAAGCCTTTTTTCTTTGTAAGATTATTTCATTGTCCATTAGTATTAAAAATCTTTTGCATGTTTCATGATCTTCCCTTGGCTTCCCAGCAATATTAAATATGTTCATTTATTTAAATATTTTTTTTTTTAATAAAATGGGAAAATGGGGGTGATTTAACTTTTATTATGGGATGGGATCCCCCTGGGGGACTTTTTTGATGACTGCATCAATCTCTTATAAAGATCAATGCAGTACATGTATTTATGAGATCAGTGCTCGATTACTATCGGCTGCTGGAGTTCATAGTAATTGATTGCCGAGCCAGGACCAGTGCCAAAGCATTGCTGAGGTCTGGCCTGGCCAGAAGCACAGATTGCTGCTTTTGTATTGTATTGCAATTAACTGTGCTGCTGGAAGGAATACCTATCAAGCGTGTGCCTGCATCAGTAGCTACGCAGGAGTGCGAGTGGAGCACAGCGGCAGGTTTTTTATAGCGTGTCCTGCTGTCCGCTAAACATTACGGTTGCCCTTTAGTTGGCTGTGCACGTCCTTCACCCCTCTCTGAACCCCCTAAAAGGCGCCATGACGTAAGCTTAAGGGGACAAGTATGAAATTGTGGGGATCCAACCTGTGTCGCTGATTCTCTAGGAAGAAAATCATGGCCCCAGGACCCAGAAGCAGATGCAGAGTGAGATGGATCGATAAGATACCAATGGCAGCGTGGGAGCTAGGGATGTGAGTATATTTATTATTTTCGAACAATCCAAAAGGCCCCTGCCCCCAGTACCCCTATTATGGGGAAAGAACAGGAAACAATTTGGCATAGGATAAACCTTTGTCATTAGATCAGATTTTCACATCTCTAAGGCGCCATGGTGGTGTTGGATAGGGATAAAGGATAAAGGAATAAGGCAACTGGAGTTAACAGATTCCCTTTTCTTTATGTGTGTAGACCTGTATATTAGACATCATACCATAGATACATCAGCTCCTTCTAGGAATTATTCAGTGAGTATTGGGTGTTTCAAAATAGTTTTCATTGGAATTATCATAAATCATTTTATCTACTATAAAAGACTACCAAATATTTGTGCAGCTTTTGAACTGTTAGAGCTGTATATGATAAACCATGATAGGTAAAGTATGGAATGTGGACTGATAAGGAGTTTTTATTTTTAAAGATGCTAAAAAAAAACCTGTTGGCACATTTATGACACAGACTATTAAGACTAAGAACATAACTTACAAGAAAGTGTTAGCATTTGATTACAAAACTATCCTGTTTATAGAAATGTTTGGTTTCTATCCAGAATGAGAATTAAAGTGATACTCTGATTTTTTTTTCTTTTAAATGAACTAGTGTCAGAAAGTTGTATAGATTTGTAATTACTTCTGTTTTAAAATCTCCAGTTTTCCAGTACTTATTGTCACATCCGCAGCACATACCTCTCGCCGCTCCGCTGCTGCTCCTTCTCTGTGCCAGGGCTCCTCCTCCTGCGACTCCCTGTCAGCTCGACGGGCGTATCCAAGTCTCCTAGGGAGCGCACGCTCCTGCTCTGCAATTATTTAAAGGGTCAGTGTGCCTTTAAGGAGCGCTGGAGCTGGGCCACACACTAATGGGAAGTATGTAGAGGCTCCCACACCTGTGGTGGGGCAGGTCCGCAATTTATAGAAGCAGCCAAGCTTCCATAAATTGCAGACCTGCCCCACCACAGGTGTTGGAGCCTCTACATACTTCCCATTAGTGTGTGGCCCAGCTCTCCTGTATCCAGCCTGTGTATCCTGTCCGTGTATCCTGTCTGTATACTCCTGCCTGTGTATCCTGCCCAGCGGTTCAAGCCATTCCTGGTTCCTGCCATCTGACTACTGTCTCAGTTCCAGCCAAGCCACCTGCTGAGTACCTGTCTATCTGCCTACTAGTCTCCAGCTGCACCTCGCCACTGCCACTAACAAGCCAAGCCAGGGGTAGCGGCCTGGGGGTCGCCTGCCGCAGCAAATCCATCCTGCCTTGCAGCGGGCTCTGGTAAAGACCAGCGGCCCCTTAGACTCTGCTCCCTGGTGCGGCTTACGTCATCGCTAGTGGTGGCACAGGGGATTCACTACTCCCAGCGTTACACTTATCAGATGCTGTCTCCCGCAGGAAGCAGTGTATTCTTTGGAGTCTGTCACAGTGCTCTCTGCCACCTCTGTCCATGTCAGGAACTGTCTATAGCAGGAGAAAATACCTATAGAAAACCTCTCCTGCTCTGAACATTTTCTGTCACAGACAGAGCTAGTAGCAGAGAGCACTGTGTCAGACTGAAAAGAACATACCACCTACTGCAGGACATACAGCAGCTGGTAAGTACTAGAAGACTGGAGATTTTTTAATAAAAGTAAATTGCAAATCTTTTTAACTTCCTGACACCAGTTTATTTGAAAGAAAAAAAAAGATTTGTTAAAATCCCTTTTTAAATATATGGGCTGTTAAAAACAATAAAGTACACTTACCTCCCTGGCTCTGCTTCTATTTTTGTCCCTCGGCACAATACCAGTCACCAAAGAATTGCTGAATGTTTCGTACAAGGGTAAAGAACTGAGTTCCCTATGAACTCTTGGGGCTTTGCTTACATTCAGTTTATTTAATTTATCTTGGACCTTTTCTATAGTAAGCCAGTTCAGTACATTACAAGTATTAGCAACACTGGCCCCGCCTACCTCAGCACTGGCCGCACCCACCTCAGCTCCATCCTCCTCTGTTGTCTATATAGAGCTGAAGAACTCATTCAGTAAGTTTTTTCTTGATCCTAGGTAATTAATTTTCCCCTCACCATTATTTAGCGGACCTACATGCTCTGACCTTGTTTTTTTGCATTAATATATTAAAAGACCTCCTGGGATAGACGTGCGCAAATTAGATACTTCAGCTTTCCCGCTCTTTGTCTTACTGGGGATCAGTTCCTTGCTTTGGTGACTGGCATGACAATATAGATGATGGATCCCTGGCATGGAAAAGGTGTACCCTAGAGGACGGATACCCCTCCTGTGGGATTAGCAGTGCATCTTGCAGAAATCTCTCATAACAAAATAATCTCACTTAGTCTGTGGTCTGTGAAAAGGGCTCTGACTAGGGCCAAGCCCGGCTTCACTGCAGCAGGAACTCTCTCTCTTGCTTGTCTTTCTTTCCATCAACTAACTGAAGACCTCCCACCAGGAAATAACTGGGCTTAAATAGGGGTGACTGGGTCTAACCTCCCATTGGTAGGGCTTTGGGGAGAAAGGAGAGCAAAGAAGTGTAGTAGGCTGAGAGACTGTGTGTAGCACCTGCACCTGTGATTGGACACTAACAGTGAACAAACAATTCCCTTTAGCTGTATTTATATAAAGAGTTGCAGAGAAGAGTGAGACATCTAGTGGGGGAAAACACAAATAACACTTTTATCCCCTTTGTGCGCTACCTTAACCAGATGGTATAAAGACTTGGACCACCCGTACTGGGACACTACAATTGTAGATGTGAATGAGGGACAGAAGAGCACAGGCAGCACCCTGTAGCATCTAGGAGTGAGCCTGGCTGCAGATAATGGCTGCTAGCAGAGATAAACATCACATAGGGGCTGCAGGGTGGGCTGTAAGTGTCACCATAATAAGACGTGCAGAAAACTTAGAAGACATAACAACTTCAATTTAAAAGGGATCAGTGTCTATCCGGGTGATCACAGCAATGCCCATCTTTATGTAGCTTTCCAACAATAATTTTGTTTTTCTTTTTTTCAAAAACTGCATAAAAGTTCAAATATTTTATTACAAGCTGAAAATGATCATTTCCAAAGCAAACATCTTTTCAATACTTGGGGTGCAAGGAATTCATTGCAATCACATGTGTCTACAATTACAAGTGCTGTTGTTGAGAAAATTCCCAAGATTGCACAGACACACAACCTGGAGCTGAACCATAAATTGCACTATAACAAAATATGACATGACTGCAAGTAACATTATGACTAAAACAAGGACTGCACATGTTTTATAGTAAGTATGCTATATTATATAATTCCTCAAAGTCAGTAACCGTAATATTGTAATGTTTACATGTTAGTTAATGTGGGGGGAGTAACCCTGGTATGCTAGGCTAAGAGGCACAGTTGAAAAGCAAAAACCGCCTTGAGAAACTGAAGGCCATATTCCATGAGCCGACAGTGAGGAGCAAACGAGCGCTATCAGCCACAGGAATCTGCAGAGGGGCTGCCCGGCTGATCGCTAGATCATCTGGGCAGCCCATAGAGGATAGTGGCGGTCTGCCGCTGCCGCTCCCATTCCACAGAGTGACGGCAGCACATCGCTGCTATCACAGTCGTTTGTTTTTCAACATGTTTGAATGACAAACAAAGCAACAATTAGCCGACATGAACAATGTCAGATGATCATTGCCTTCTATTACACGGTAATCGTTTCATGGAATAGGGCCTTCAGTTCATGCAAAAGAAGACAGACATTGGATGACAGATGACTAGAAAATAGTATCGCAGACAGATGAGCAAATTTTTTGGACCATTCTATTTAATCAATATTTTTTGTACGTGAGGTCTCTAGAGCTGGACACAGTATTCCAGATGTGGTCCCATTAGATTTTCATACAGCAAAATCAAAGTCTCCCTCTTCATGCTGGTTCCACCTTTAGCTATGCATCCAAACATTCATTTTGCTTCCTCTATGGTCTGTCTACACTGCTGACTCATTTTAAAGGGGTATTCCCCCCAAAATTATTTTTGCATTAATACGTTGCCCACCCCTAGCTTTCTATCTTTCCAATATAAAGTTATTATGGATTCTACGCAGTTTTGCCTTTATCTAGATGCATTCACCCCCACCGAATGCATAGAATCATCAAACCTCAGTCCAACCCGACACCGCTCCCTGCTCCTGGCCCGCACCCTCCGAGACGGCATCACGTGTCCTCCTCTTCTTCAATGGGCCGGGTTAGGCTTCTAACCCAGCACACTGAAGGGAGGGAGGACACTGACGGGGACAGCTGCTGTTAGAAAGGAAGAGTGTGACCAGTGCAGCCGTCACTGTCTCCCTCTCACAGCAGCCATCCCCTTCACCCGCACGGTTTGCCCCCCCAGCCCCAGAGCACTGTTGCGGCCACCAGTACCCCCCCACCGGCGCTCACCCGCGGCACCCGAATCCCCCACCAACACCAGCCTGCTGCTGCAATCGTCAGTGCACAGGTGCACTGATCGCTGTCTCCCTTTGTAACAGCAGCTATCCCCGTCAGTGTGCTGCAGCTGCCGCAGGTGAGAGCGTGGCAGAGGGATGGTCGGGTGCCGCGGGTGAGCGCCGTGGAGGGGGTACTGGTGACGGCCATGGGTGAGGGCTGAGGTGGGGGGAGCACACAGTGCGCGGGTGAGCTTCCCCCAATCCCCCCCTGTCCAGTACACAGTGCGGCCTGCCCAACTCACCGGTTCACACGCGGCTGTCAACCCCCGCCCGGACAGTGCACAGTGCAGCCCCATACCCTCCCCCCCATGCTCACCCGCGACCCCCTCAATTCACGTCTGCTGTTCCGCTGCCTCAACTCTGCTACTCCGCTTCCCCAACTCTGCTATTCCGCTGCCCCTACTCTGCTACCTCAACTTTGCTACTCCGCTGCCCCAACTCTGCTATCTCAACTCTGCTATTCCGCTGCCCCAACTCTGCTACCTCAACTCTGCTACTCCGCTGCCCCAACTCTGCTACTTCAACTCTGCTATTCCGCTGCCCCAACTCTGCTACTTCAACTTTGCTACTCCGTTGCCCCAACTCTGCTATCTCAACTCTGCTATTCCGCTGCCCCAACTCTGCTACCTCAACTCTGCTACTCCGCTGCCCCAACTCTGCTACTCCGCTGCCCCAGTTCTGCTACTCCGCTGCCCCAACTCTGCTACCTCAACTCTGCTACCTCAACTCTACAACTCCGCTGCCCCAACTCTGCTACTCTGCTGCCCCAACTCTGCTTCCTGAACTCTGCTATTCTGCTGCCCCAACTCTGCTACTCCGCTGCCCCAACTCTGCTAATCCGCTGCCCCAACTCTGCTACTCCGCTGCCCCAACCTTGCTACCTCACCTCTGCTACTCCGCTGCCTCACCTCAACTCTGCTATATCTTGTGGATATCATCTCTGCTACATCATGGACCAATCAGGCATAAGCATTGCATGATGGGAGATGTAGTTTTCAACTATGGAACAGAAGCAGCTAGAAAGACGGGAGATGGCTCAAAATACTCAGGGGGACTTGGTGAGTAAGACTAGCTAGGTTTGGGAGCATTTTATTTTTTTAGCTCTTGGGGGAATACCCCTTTAAGACTGTCACAAATCAGTTCTCCTAAATCCTTTTCTTCTGAAGTCTTTGCTAAAACAAAACTGCCAATATGATATATGGATAAAATATATACCGTATTACAGGCACCATTTTAGTGTTAGTAGCAGATTCTCCAATTCAATTGCAGAAACCAGTCTGGTGCTAGTAAGGTAAGACCTTTACACTGAAAGCCAGGGTTTATAAACTGAATAAAGGTGCCAGCTGTCATGTCTGTGCCTGTTCAGATCTCAGAGTGGTCCTCTAACTGTGCTTTTGTCTCAATTCGGGGCCTGAATTGTTTGTTTCCTTTGCATCGGTATGAACAACTTGTTGTGTGTTGATTGACAGGTTTCCACCACACCCGCCCGGGTTTCTGCTATCTCTAGTCATGGGCTGCAGATGGTTTAGACTGAGTAAAGATTGACAGTTGCCTTTGCCACTCATCTCCATTCCCTGCCAGTCTGTGTTCTGGAAGGTTTGATTGTCAGAAGGCTGGTCCAATCACACCCTGCACGCGAACTTTGACATCTCAAAGTCCTCTTGGACTTTGCTAGCGATAGTCTCTTGTAGCTTAAGCTGGCGTTTCATAATGGTTTAGATTGCTTGGACTTTTTACCTCTTTTCCTGTCCTTCTGACCTCTATTTTTGCCTGCCGTTTTTTGGACTGTTCTGCTATCTCCAGTTTGACTTGTACCTGTGTGACTATTGTTTATTGTGTTTGTCCATCTTGTCTTGTTCTGTTTCACTTACCCGGCGTAGGGCCCAAAGCCAATTTGTTGCTTGTAGCCTACCGCAAACCCATCAAGAAGGCAGAATTGTGGGGCCTTGCACTAGGGCTCATGCTGTCTATCTATCCCTGTCTTTGATTTAGGTCCTGAGGTCCCTTACACCAGCTTTATAATGTTGTGTCAGCCACTAATAATCAGAAGTTCATAAATAAAATAGTGATTTGAGGGAAAATTCATAACGCAGCAGGACAACTACAAAATC
Organism: Dendropsophus ebraccatus; assembly: GCF_027789765.1. NCBI lineage: Eukaryota > Metazoa > Chordata > Amphibia > Anura > Hylidae > Dendropsophus > Dendropsophus ebraccatus. The sequence continues at coordinate 100,450,233 of NC_091460.1, read as the reverse complement.
ATGATTAAAAGCTGGAATAACCAGTGACTTCTGTCTTTGATGGGCACACAGGTAAAGTTTGTAAATCTCAACATTAATGTCCTGTTTTAGGATGAGCTGAACCGTAACCATAAGGTCTTAGAAATTGACTTTCATATACTGTAAGTCTGTGCCCAAAAAATATTAGATGAACCCAAGTTATTTAATTCTCTGACATTTAGTTTGATTTGCATTTTGTGTTCTATCATCATGCCCTGATACAAAGAGCCACCTGACACCTTCAGAGAGTAGGTTATAGATACCTATAAAGAATAACCTATGGAAAGGATTTAAAAAATATTCCCAAACAACTTGTCATCAACAATTCCACTGAACCAGAGATCCAGTGGAGAAGAATTCAAACAACTCTCAGGCTGTCTAAGTAAGTTGAGAGTGAGAACAAACACCAGATGGTAAAAGCAGCCCCTAAGGAAGAATATCCATTACGGGACCTTCAGGTAGTGCATGCCACTATTGGCGTTTAGTAAGAGGTTAGAATTAGAATTACACAGAAGGTATGCCAGGAGGAAACCTACCCGTAAACATCTGTAAGGGGGAGGGTGTGAAATGGGATAATAATGTGTAAGGGCCCTATTACATGTAAGGATAACTGTGTAAGGGGTCTATTATAGGGGGCAATTATGGGCAATATCTCCCTATGTAAAAAGGCCATTGATAAGCAGATGACTGATCAAATGTACCTTTATTGGCTGATTACATTAGCTGCACATCCACCTCCCGTTATAATAGGGGATGTGCAGGCAATGACAGCAAAGGGCCACATGGACAAGATATTTGCCCTTCTGACATGATGCTCAAATCATGCAAAAGGTTTTGTAAATTCTTGTAAATCTACACTTGTTTACAGAGCAGCTTGGGTCATGTTATCAAACCCTTAAGAACCCTTAAAACAAATGCCTAACTTATAAAAATCTGAGCTTAATGTGGGACTTTGTATGTTAATGCTGAACAGATATGCCTTTATTTGCATGAGACATTACGGACATGTATAGTTTGTGCGCTGATTTCTTAATCTGTGAAATATGGTACTGCATTGCAGTTATTGCAATTTTTCTGCACTTTGTCAGCAGAGAAGTTTGCTTCTGGATGCCATGTGATCATAGACAGCTAGAAAGAGCTAGCATGGGAGCCAGTCCGGTATGAAACCATGTGGACATTCCATAGGCGATTTACAAGGGAACACATGAATGTTCAGCTGAACATTGATGAAATGTAATGTGAAAGGTGTATAGGCATTTTCACATTATGTCCATACATATCACTTGGACGTGGATAGTGATTATTGTGAAAACCTCAAATTATTTATGAATGTACCCTGTTTTGTTTTTTTTTTCTTAAAAATTAATTGTTAATGTTTTCCATTAAAAAGCAAAAACATATAACCATACAATAATAATATTACCTCATACCCCATTTTTTCCATAGCAGCATTGGTAATACATCCACATTTCCACATTACAGTTTATATACTTTTTTACACTTAAAAAGTTCTCAGTGGGCTGGTCCCTCCCCGGACGTCTCATGTCTAATAACACCATCTATCCTAACCGAAACCACCCCAAACCACTTCTTATTCTATTCTTTCTATTTCCCTAATCTAAGACTGGTGATCCCCCCCCCCCCCCCCCCAACTGCAGGCGCCGGATCCCAGGAGGATATGGATTCCTTTTTGATAACTGAAGAGAAATACTTCCTCTACCGATACAACGCCACTCTTAATTCATACATAACCCACACCTCTCTCGGGGATCCAGGTCACCCATATAACCGTTTCACCCACGGAGGTAAATAAAAAAAAAATTTCCACACACAAACTGGTGGGCTAACCCACATCTATTATGCCAGCTCACCCACCTTAACGAACACTGCGTGCGAGTTATCCACCGCACGCAGTGCACCGTCCACTTTCACTGCAGAGTTGACATTGACCTAGCTTTAAATTCTTAGTCGAAAGATATCCAGTTTCTTATCCAGTATTTACTAATCTTAAACCTTTGTCTTTTCTACATGGAAACTTCACTCATTATCCTTTAAAGTTCCCTACTCATCCTCCTATCCAGGCTACCCACACTATGGGGTGCCATCCTTCCACCAGCCTTCACCACCCCTCCTATCTATAAACCCCACACTAGCTAGACAAATAACCGTCCAGGCGCCGGAGCAACCACCCCACCGTCACATGAGCATAAACTTTCTCGCATCTCCTTTAACCAATGGCGCTGATTTAAAAAAAACAATCCCCAACCACCCTCCCCTCTCCCCTATCCCCTGACCTGGGAAGAAGAGAAAAATAAATAAATAAATCTATTCTAAATAGTTCTTAAACAACTTAACTACAATTTTCCATTCCTGAATCACTGGAGGGATCGACAACATCCACTTTAAAACTATTTGTAATCTTGCTATAAAGAAACCTATATTCATTTCTCTCCTTTTCTTAACCTCTATATATTGCGAATCCTCACCCAGTAGACATAGTGCAGCAGTGTACTTCCTTCTATTTCTTTAAACACATCTCCCCAAAATTCCTGTACCAGCGGGCAGTATCGGAGTATAATAAGTCCGTTTCGGGCGGTAGCCCGGGGCCCCGAGCTCCTGGGGGGCCCATGGCCACCCAAAAAGACTTATATTTTCAGTGGTGTATTGTCTCCTGGCTACAGTTGTGCCATGATTTCCAAAAATTCACAGCTTCTTTACCGCAATTTTGCACAGATAAGAGCATTATGACATTATCTATCCTGTACTATGAACACTACACTAGTGTTGCCATAGTTACAGTGGGGTGGGGGGGCCCAAGCTTGGTGAACAGCCCGGGGCCTATGGTAAAGTTAATCCGCCCCTGCCTGCAGGCAACCATCCCACCTGTGTAGTACACTCTTCTAATGATGTTAAATTGTATCATACGGTGGCTAATATTTTTTGAAATTTTCTTTACGTTTCCTAATATCATATTCCATTTACATGCATCCATTTCTCCTATCTCCTCTTCCCACTTACCTTTCCCTCTATTCAGATCTTCTTCCTCTAATACACAATCTCTCAGCCCCGCATATATACTAGTTAACCCTCTTCTCTGTCCTATATCCTCCTTTATAATTCTTATAATCTCTGGCGTATCAGCTATTTCATAAATGTTCTTGTTTCTTGGACATTTCACAGCGTGCTGCAAACTTACATATTCCAACCAGGCTCTATCATCTAGCCCACATTCACTTTTCAAACTTGACCATGATTTTAATTGTCTTTTACCTTCTTTGTGCCATCTCTCCCACTCCACGTTAATCTCCCTAATTTCTCTATTTCCACTAAGTTTTTATTATACCACAAGGGGGTAAAATCTAAGGATGTTTTTACTCTCAGTATAGATTTATGTTCCTTCCATGCATTAGATAAGGCTTGTACTGATGGATACATCTCCCAGTTCTAGCACTTCTATCATATCTTCATGCTGGCCTTCAATCTCCCCCACCATTGCAGTAAATCACAATTCCTTCTACATCTTATCCAATTTAACTGAGACGCCAAAAAATAACACTGTAACGCCTGGAGTCGTGGATCCACTGAACCGTCACCAGCGATGGCACTAACCTCACCAGGGAGCGGAGTCTAAGGGGCCGCTGGTTTTCACCAGAGCCCGCCGCAAGGCGGGACGGACTTGCTGCGGCAGGCGACCCCCAGGTCGCTACCCCTGGCTTGGTTGCTAGTGACGGCAGGCGAGGCGTGGCAGGAACAGTAGGCAGGAGATAGTGGAGGCAGAGGTCTGTAGGCGAAATCGCAGGTGGCAGACAGTACTCAGGAAACAACGGGTTAAGCAGCGGACAGGAGCTAGGAACAAGGACTGAGGTCAGGAACAACAGGGAGCTGGGCCAAACGCTATTGGAAGCATGTAGAGGCTCCAACACCTGTGGTGGGGCAGGGCTGGGCTTTATAGGAGAGTGTGAGAGCAGCAACCAATTAGGGGCGGACTGCCCCTTGAACCCTGAGACAGCCGGCGCGCGCGCGCCCTAATAGGCGGGGGCGCGCGCTGGCCGGCACAGCGACGGACAGGAGCGGGGCGAGGTGAGGCGCCCCCAGGGGACGAAGTGGCTGCAGCGCCGGGTCCCTGTATGTGGACACCGGCGGCTGCAGGACAGGGTGAGGGGGTGCGGCCCTGACAAACACCTCATGTAAGGAAAAGAACCCCCCCCCCCCCTTGTCTGAAGAAAACAAAAACAACTTAACTTGATTCTCACTTTCTTTCTCCCCCAGATCAAACGATTCATAAGCACATCAATTCTCTTCAATACCCTCTTTTCAATCCATACTGGTTCTGCATCAAACAAGATTTTAGAAAATATTAATGTTTTGGCCAACATCATTCTATCTACTCTCATCTTTATCAGATCAATCCATGTTTCTATTTTATGCTTTAAATTATGCAACAAAGGTTTTACATTTCTTTCTTAAAATTTGAGAATATTATTCGTTATATATAACCCCAAGTATTTGAAACTATCACCCCTTTTTAATACTTTGACTCCTAGATAGGTTGAATCCACACGAGATAGCAGAGGCCCCGATAGTGGCATTAGAATAGATTTCTGCCAGTTTATTAGTAACCTTGAATAACTTCCAAACTGTTCGATTCACTATTACATGCTTCAGGGATATCTCAGGGGTTTCTAAAAAGATCAACATATCATCTGTGTACATACAGTATTTAAATGATCCTCTCTGCCTTTCACGCTAAAACCCCTAATCTGATTGTCCTCTCTAATTAAGTTTGCTAAAGGCTCCAACGCCAACGCAAATACCATGGGCAACAAAAGGCACCCTTGCCGGGTGCCCCTTCCCAACCCCAAACCTGATGTTTGTTCCCCATTCACTATGACCCTAGCGACCGTTTTACTGTAGAGTAATTTCATCATGTTTATATATTTATCCCCCTCTTTAAGGTCTCCCACAGGAACTCCCACCCTCCCTGTCATGAATGTACCCTGGTATTTATTCCATCAAAATCACTTTATGTTTGTGCCCAGGGTTTATGTACAGTCTATAGGGCTTTCACTCCCCTTCCTGGGAGCAGAAATATGTGTATATCCCTGACAGTTGATATTTGGATGGGGTAAAACTTTGCCACTGCTTGGGAAGTATCTTAATAAAAACAATTAAAATTTGAAGCTTGGGGAAGTTATTAGTACTGCTACATAAGCCAACTTTGGGTAATAAAACTTTTTATGCTACTAACAGCCATGCAATACATACTAACATTCATACTTATCATAGGGTATTTTCACTATTCTGTTTTTTTTTTTCCAAAAGATTTTTTTTGTGTGTTTGCTTAACATATTAACATCATGTGTGTACAATAATGAAATTACGTCTTATTTATAACATGTAACTAGCTTCATTCTGTTGGACTCCTCAAATCAAGTGTTTTTGTAAAAAACCTTCATTTAGCAAACTTATATCCTTCTCCTGATATGCTCACGATGTTGACAGCTCGTAGCCCAGGTTACTATCCACCACTCTGCTCTAAAAGAAGTGGTTTGGGTGGTATATAGTAGATGTATATAATGTAGATGTATAGAGATATGGGAGGAGATTTATCAAACACCTGGTGTAAACTGCCCACAGCAACCAATCAGCTTCTCTTTCATTTAACCAGAGCTGAAAGCTGAGCTGTTATTGGTTGCTGTGGACAGTTTACACCAGTGTATAGTTTACACCCTTTGATAAATCTCCTTCATTGTGTATTTATACTGCTTAAGGTATATATAAATATGCATACTATAGTTATATATATCTGCTAGACCAGTGCTTTTAGAGTAGAGAGGTGGTCAGTTACCTAGACGATGAGCAATGGGAGGTAAAGTGCGGGAATATCAGGATTAGGAGGTAAGTTTGTGTAAAAATATTTAACTTGACGAGCCCTACAAGTTTTAAGGGAAACTATAAGCAGGTTAGAAGAATCTAACCTTCTGATATCTCCCTATTGCACACGGAGAGCTGAGGATGAAGTTAAGTTTCTTATCTTCATTCTCAGTGCCGTTACCATATTATTAAGATTTCAATCCTTATGGTATTTAGGCATTTTGCTTCACTTGGGAAGGGGGGGGGGGGGGTACGTATTAGCACCCCAATGCACCGATCCCCCTCCCCAGCTGACCCACTGGGGCCAGATTGGTGAATTGGGGGCAGTAGTCCTCCTAATTACCATAAGGATTAAACTCCTAATAGCATGGAAATGGCACAGCTGCTATTGCTGATAGTTTCTGTCAGCAACGACAAACACAACCAGACAGTGGGCCCTGATCTAATCCCACCCACTGTCCCTGCCTAATTGCCTCAGTCGACCCTAGGCGGTCGCGGACAACCACGAAGACCTTCCCTGTACTGAATACGTGGAACACAAAACACGAACAGACGGACAAAACACAATAAAGAGTAGTGAACAAGCCAGGTCAAACCACACGGGCAACGCAGTACAGAATCGGCAAGCAAGGAATAGTCACAGGTCAGGCGGAGGGTCAAGAACACGAGAAGACAAGCAGAAGTGGATATAGGGCAGGGAACGCTGGGAAGGAGCAGGGGAGCTGGGACTAGAAGAACTAATAGCCAGCGATAACCTGCTGGCAATACTGACACTTTATACTGGACCAGGAGCCCGGACCAAAGGCTGATTGGTCCGGCCTCCTGAGTCCAGTTTCACTGCAGCTGGTGCACTGCAGGCTGAGTGGCCGGGCGACCTGTCACTCAGCCTGAGTGCAAGACACCTCAGCTGCGTACCGGCCGGCCGGCTGACGATCACGTGACACCACGGCGTCCCCGGTTGCTAGGGACGCCGTCGGGTCTCCGTGACGTCACTCGGCTCCGGCGGGCGGAGCAGCGGCGCGCTCCTGAGCCGTCAGCCGGAGCCGAGCTGGAAGAAGACGCCGCTGGAGCCGGACAAGGTAAGTTCCTGACACTACCCCCCCTCTTATGAGGGGCCTCAGGACCCTTATCCATTGGACCGGGCTTAGACGGGTTTTGCGTATGGTATCGTCGGATCAGTCGAGGAGCGTGCACGTTCCTAAGTGCCACCCATGTACGCTCCTCTGGTCCATAGCCCCTCCAGTGGACCAAATACTGTAATGATCCCTGTACCCAACGGGAATCTAGAATTTTCTCCACCTCATACTCCAATTCACCCTGAACGACCACGGGGGCAGGAGGAGGTGATGGAAGCACCGGCAGCACATATTTTTTTAACAGAGCTTTATGAAACACAGAATGAATTCTAAAGGATGCAGGTAATTTAAGTCTGAAAGTAACCGGATTAATGATTTCCACTATAGTATACGGCCCAATGTATTTGGGCGCCAGTTTTCCCGATTGTACCCTTAATTTAAGATTTCGAGTAGAGAGCCAGACCTTATCACCCACTGCATATAGATGGCCAGATATGCGTCTTTTGTTAGCGAATTTTTGGTAGGACTCTTGGGCTTTAACCAAGCTCTGATGAGCTTGGGCCCAAACTGTGCACAGTTTAGAAAAGATTGTCTCAGCTGAGGGATTGACAGACTCTGCAGAGTGAACGGACGAATACCTGGGATTGAAACCATAGTTACAAAAAAAGGTGACATATTAGTAGAATGTTGTTCATGGTTGTTGATAGCAAATTCAGCTAGAGGAATGAAATCTCGCCATTTATCCTGCGTATCAGCTATGAAACATCTCAGGAATTGTTCCAAAGACTGGTTGGTTCTCTCAGTTTGTCCATTCGTCTGAGGATGGAAAGCCGACGAGAAGGACAAAGAGATTCCCAGCTTCCCACAGAACTCCCTCCAGAATTTGGCCACAAACTGGACACCTCTGTCGGAAACAATATTCTCCGGGACACCATGTAACCGCAGAATATGACCAATAAATAACGTGGCCAATAAACGAGCACTAGGGAGTTTACTCAGTGGAACAAGGTGACACATTTTGGAAAATCGATCCACCACTACCCAGATGACAGTCTTACCCCTAGATACTGGTAAGTCGGTAATAAAGTCCATTGATATATGTGTCCAAGGTCTCGCAGGAACCGGCAAGGGATGTAACAATCCCTCCGGTGGTCTACGGGGAACCTTGGACCTAGCACAGACCTCACATGCTTCAACAAATGATTTAACATCTCGGGCCCAAGTTGGCCACCAGAAATGGCGCGAGAGCAAGTATTTAGTGCCTGCTATCCCCGGATGTCTTGCCAAAACGGAACTATGGATTTCCTCCAGGACCCGGAGGCGAAGGTTCGGTGGCACAAATAGGAGGGAGTCAGGAGTGTTATGGGGGGCTAAATCCTGAGATTCAGCAACAAGAGTAACCAAGTCCGGTTGTAGGACAGATACCACAACCCCTGGTTTCAAGATCGTATCGACCTGTTTCTCAGGAATGTTCCCGGAATCAAAACTGCGAGAGAGGGCATCAGCTTTAATATTACGAGAGCCAGGTCGATATGTGATCTCAAAGTCAAACCTAGTAAAGAACAGGGCCCATCGGGCCTGACGTGGAGAGAGTTGTTTGGCGGTATCCAGATAAATGAGATTCTTATTATCCGTCAACACTGTGACTCTATGTTTGGCCCCTTCCAAGAAATGCCTCCACTCATCAAATGCCATCTTAATAGCCAATAATTCTCTATTCCCAATATCGTAGTTGCGTTCCGCTTGGGAGAACTTCCTCGAGAAGTACGCAACTGGCTGAAGATGAGTAAGAGTATCAGTTCCCTGGGATAAAACTGCTCCTACACCCACCTCGGATGCGTCCACCTCAACAATAAAAGGGCGCTCGAAGTCGGGCTGGGCCAGTACGGGAGCTTCTGAAAAACATTGCCGAAGGATGTCAAATGCCTGGATAGCCTCTGTGGACCAGTGTACCAGATTCGCCCCTTTCTTAGTAAGATCAGTGAGGGGTTTAGCAATAACTGAGAACCCCTTAATAAATTTCCGGTAATAATTAGCGAAACCTAAAAACCTTTGTAAGGCCTTCAGGTTACTAGGTCGTTCCCATTTTACAATAGCCGCTACTTTAAGGGGGTCCATACCAAAAGAATTGGGGGTGATGCTATAACCTAAAAATGAGACCTCCTGGATACCGAATTGGCACTTTGACACCTTGGCGTAAAGATTATTTTGTCTCAGAAGCTCCATTACCGTGCGGACCTGCTTTACGTGGGAAGACCAATCTGAGGAGAAGATCAAAATGTCATCAAGGTAGACAACAAGAAAACGTCCAAGGTGCTCACGGAAGATATCATTAACAAAGTGTTGGAAGACCGCCGGGGCATTGCACAACCCAAAGGGCATAACGAGATATTCGAAATGGCCCTCTGGGGTATTGAATGCGGTCTTCCACTCGTCACCTTCCCTGATTCTGATTAAATTATAAGCCCCCCGTAAATCAACCTTGGAAAACCATTTAGCGCCCACAATTTGATTAAACAAGTCTGGAATGAACGGTAGGGGGTGTTGGTTTTTAACAGTGATCTTGTTTAGTTCCCGGTAATCGATACAAGGCCGGAGACCCCCATCCTTCTTGCCTACAAAGAAGAAGCCAGCACCCATGGGAGAAGAAGAAGGACGTATGTGGCCTTTGCGTAAACTGTCCTTTATGTATTCTCGCATGGCTTCTCTTTCAGGGCAGGACAAATTGAATATTCGACCTCGGGGGTATCTGGAACCGGGAACCAAATCAATGGCGCAATCATACCGTCTATGGGGTGGCAACCCGTCCACTGCTTTTTCATCAAATACATCGGAATAATCCAACAAGAATTCGGGAATCTCTCCCTCCGCCGGGGAACACCCTGCAAGGGAAACCGCGATACAATGTGATGCACACCCAGGCCCCCACCGCACAAGTTCCCTATTGGACCAATCGAAGACCGGGTTATGAGCATCCAGCCAGGGTAACCCCAGGATAACATCAGACGACAGATTATGCATAACAAGAAAATCCAGATTTTCAACATGGACAGACCCTACTTTAACCTCCATGGAAGGGGTCCTATACCGTACATCCCCCTGGGAAAAGGGAGCAGAGTCTGCTCCAGTGACACCAACTGGACGCTGGAGCAGCAAGGGACATACCTCTAAGCCTGAAAAAAACATGGGGTTAATGAAATTTGCTGAGGATCCAGAATCGATCTGGGCATACCCACTAATACATTTACCTCCCAACACCAAGGAAATGGGCAACAACAGCTTATTTTTTAAGGATACCTGAGCGCCTGAGAGACCCCCTCGATAATCTCTCAGGCGTTGAAGTTTTCCGTCGAAGACCTCGGCTTGTTGGGACACTGCCGAACCTGGTGTCCTGTCTTTCCACAGTAAAAGCACAGCTTATTCTGCAGGCGATGGGCTCGTCGGGCCTTGGCATCGGTGGAGTCTACCTGCATCGGCTCCTCGAAAGGGGGTGAGACAGGAAGGGGAGGTTTGGAGAACGGAACAGGAGAGATAGGGGTTTTGTGATGGTCAGGAGTACCCTTCTCCCTTTGTCGATCCCTTAATCTACGGTCAACTCTGATCGCTAGTGTCATGCTCTCTTCGAGCGAGTCGGGAGTGGGGTATGCTACTAGCATGTCCTTCAGTCGGTCACTAAGACCCTCCCGAAACTGAATTCGGAGGGCTGGGTCGTTCCACGTGGAGAGACAGCTCCACTGCCTGAACTCAGAGCAGTACTCTTCCACTGGACGGCGACCCTGTCTTAACCCAGTTAGCTGACGTTCGGCATTGGCTGCACAGTCCGGGTCATCATACAGCAATCCCAGTGAACAAAAGAACTGGTCGGTGGTCCTTAGGTTAGGAGAGTCAGGGGGTAGAGAAAAAGCCCATTCTTGCGGGGGTCCTTGGAGGAGAGACATGATAATACCCACTCTCTGGGTCTCATCTCCTGAGGAGCGTGGCCGTAACCTAAAAAACAACTTGCACCCCTCCCGAAAGGTACGGAATTTACTACGGTCCCCCGAAAACTTGTCAGGGAGCTGGACGGGTGGTTCGGGAGGTAATGGGGAGGTTACAGTGAGCTGTCGTGATGTCGTCTCCTGATCCTGGACTCTCATAGCAAGTTCCTGGACCATGGTGTTAAGTTGCTGCATTTGGTCCACAATATTGGACATGGCGGTCCTGTCGTCCATGGGGCAATGGGCAGTATAGGGCTGGCTATTCTGTCAGCAACGACAAACACAACCAGACAGTGGGCCCTGATCTAATCCCACCCACTGTCCCTGCCTAATTGCCTCAGTCGACCCTAGGCGGTCGCAGACAACCACAAAGACGTTCCCTGTACTGAATACGTGGAACACAAAACACGAACAGACGGACAAAACACAATAAAGAGTAGTGAACAAGCCAGGTCAAACCACACGGGCAACGCAGTACAGAATCGGCAAGCAAGGAATAGTCACAGGTCAGGCGGAGGGTCAAGGACACGAGAAGACAAGCAGAAGGGGATATAGGGCAGGGAATGCTGGGAAGGAGCAGGGGAGCTGGGACTAGAAGAACTAATAGCCAGCGATAACCTGCTGGCAATACTGACACTTTATACTGGACCAGGAGCCCGGACCAAAGGCTGATTGGTCCGGCCTCCTGAGTCCAGTTTCACTGCAGCTGGTGCACTGCAGGCTGAGTGGCCGGGCGACCTGTCACTCAGCCTGAGTGCAAGACACCTCAGCTGCGTACCGGCCGGCCGGCTGACGATCACGTGACACCAGGGCGTCCCCGGTTGCTAGGGATGCCGTCGGGTCTCCGTGACGTCACTCGGCTCCGGCGGGCGGAGCAGCGGCGCGCTCCTGAGCCGTCAGCCGGAGCCGAGCTGGAAGAAGACGCCGCTGGAGCCGGACAAGGTAAGTTCCTGACAGTTTCCTTTTAGCTACTGATAACTCCAAGCTGTGACCATGAGTCACAAGGGCCAGAAACGCGTCGGTCTGATAAAGTTTTTTTATTTGGATACTTTGGTAATTTTAAGAATATATAATAAAGAATAATTGATTTTACGTTGCTAACTGGATCTATCCTTTTTCTTTATACTGTTTGAAAAAGAAGCCTGCTGGTGCAGAAGAGGCATCAACCAGCAGAGTGTGTGTTGGGCCGTGACAAGGAAACTGTGTGAAGCTGCGACTGCAGACACAAGTCTCCACTGTGTCAGGGCCATGCAGCATGATTCCTATCAATGACAGAGAGGGTTGCAGTAGTAAAAGACACCACTGACAGTTTCAGTCAAGGAATGTTACATCGGTGACACCTGTAGCACCTGAGTTTGTGGTGCTGGAGCAGGGCTGAGAGTATGTAATGTAACCCCTGAAACCTGAATCATTATTTAGTAATGTACTAGTGCCCAGTAATGAGACTTACCATTGAATCCTCAAAATAGAGACTGTATACCACATAGCCCCTGGCTCGGGGGAAGAGATTTTTCCAACGAGATTAGGGCACAACTGTTATTTGTGCACCTGCCAAGCCTATCAGTTAAAGTGGTACTACAGGTCACTACCTCTGGCTTGGCGAGGTGCTGTAGGAGAGCAGGCAGAAACACTGCAGGTATCTCAGGCAGGACTCACAGACAGGAACAAGGAGTCACAGGCAGGAATCATGGGAAGAAGAGCTGGGACCACAGCTAAGAGGAGCAATGCAAAGGAGTCCAGAAGGTAGACTAGACAGGTGCAGGAATTTAAAGTGGAGACCCAGCAGTAATCAAACAATTAAGGGCGCACTGGCCCTTTAAATCTGCAGGAGGTGGTGCGTAGTATGTATAGTCTGCGGTGCAATGTATAGTTTGGGGACCACTTTACTACCTGGCTCCCTCATTTCTTATCTACAGAAGTTTCCACACTTATTCAGGGTTACTTTAACATCGGTATTGATATTCCGATCTCCTCTCCTGCCTCTGATTTGCTCTCCTTAACCTCCTCCTTTGGCCTCTCACAACTAACCAACTCTCCTACATATAAGGGTGAGAATTTCCTGGATCTGATCTTCTTCCACCACTGTTCAGTTTCTAACTTCTCTAACGATCCATCTGAATTATCAGACCACAACGTCCTTTCTTTCTCAATCATTCATTACAAATTCATTCTCAAAACCTACTACTCTGTCCTTCACCTCGCCAAACAAGCTTATTTTAACTCTCTCATTTCCTCACTATCAAACAACCCAAAGCGCCTCTTAACTCTCCTTTAACACCTTTAACTCTCTTCTTAAGCCCAAAGTTCAGACACCCATCACTGACCTCTGCGCTGAAGACCTGGCCTCCTACTTCAAATCCAAAATTGATACTATTCGCTCTGACATCACCTTCCAGTCCCAAAGTCCCCAGTGACAGAGAAAGAAGTCGCCAAGCTCCTCTCCTCCTCTTGTCCTACTACCTGCCCTAGTGACCCTATTCCCTCGCACCTCCTCCAGTCCCTCTCTCCTGCTGTCACTACTCACCTCACTAAAATATTCAACCTCTCCACTGGTATCTTTCCCTCCTCCTTCAAACACTCTGTAATTACCCCACTACTGAAAAAAACCTTCTTTAGACCCATCCTGTCCAGCCAACTATTGACCTGTTAACTCTTCCTGATCCCCAAACTCCTGAAACATCTGGTCTACTCCCGTCTAGCCCGCTATCTCTCTGATAACTCTATTCTTGACCCTCTACAGTCTGGCTTCCGATCACTTCACTCCTCTGAAACTGCTCTCACCAAGGTGTCAAACGACCTCCTGAAGGCCAAGTCACAAGGAAACTACTCCTTGCTGATTCTACTGGATCTCTCAACAGCATTTGACACTATAGGCCACCAGCTTCTCCTCTCCATGCTCAGCTCTCTTGGACCGCTCTTTCAGCATATCCTTTTCTGGCTATACTTCTTCTCCCTTCCCTTTTACTGTTGGAGTTCCCCAGGGATCGGTCCTGGGTCCCCTCCTCTTCTCCCACTATACAGCAGACAGACCATCAGCAGATTTGGTCTTCAATACCATCTTTATGCTGATGACACCCAACTATATACTTCTTCCTGTCAAGGCTGTATTAACAGCTGCTGCTGCCCTAGGCACTAAACCTGAAGACGCCACATCTTCACGCATCTATTGGCGATACCAGACCTGACCAATACCACCATACCCCCCACCCCCCTGGAAAAGACACCAGATTTACTGGCAAGTCTGAACGGGAGGAGGGAAACTAAAAAAAAAAAAAAAAAATTCTGTCCCCCTGCAAGGTGCTGCCCTAGGCACCAGACCACGGGTGCCTAGTGGTAAATACGGCCCTGCTTCCCGTGACATCACCCCTGCCTTCCTGCAAAATACTAGCTCTCTAACACTATGACCTCTCTATTTCTCAAACTCAACCTTTTTAAAACTGAACTTCTCGGATTCCCTCCGACATCTCACTCTCAGTCTGTGGTACTAGCATAACTACTGTGCATCAGGCTCGATGTCTGGGTGCTATGCTTGACTTTGATCTATCCTTTACTACCTATATCCAAGTCCTTGTGCGCTCCTGTCATCTACAGCACATCTCAAAAACATCTCTAGAATCCGCCCATTTTTTCACCATTGACACCCCTCAGACTCTGACTGTCGCCCTGATCCACTCCCGTCTTGACTATTGTAACTCCCTACTAATCGGTGTTCCTTTCTCTAAGCTCTCTCCGCTCCAGTCTATCCTTAATGCAGCAGCCAGGCTCATCTTCCTCTCTAGCCGTTACACTAAAGTCTCCCCCCTGTGCCAGTCACTGCACTGATTACCCATTAAATCCAGAATTCAGTTCAAACTCCTCACCCTCACCCATAAAGCTCTCCACAACCCTGCCCCTACATACATCTCCTCCCTCATCTCCACCCTACCCGTGCTGTACACTCTGCTAATCATCTAACCCTAACATCTTCGATAATCAGAATCTCCCACTCCCGCCTTCAGAACATCTCTTGTGCTGCACCAGTTCTTTGGAACACCCTACCCAAAGACCTCAGACTCCTACCCAACACTAACAGTTTCAAGCGTGCCCTGAAGACTCATCTCTTCAGGCTCGCTTAGAACATTCCCTAAATTTAAAGGGGTGCTCCAGCATGGGGGCACTTTTTTGGGGGGGACCGGGGAGGAGGTGGCTGAAATAAAAGACGTCCACTTACCTCCCCGGTTCCAGCGGCGGGTCCCGCATCACGGCGCTCCGGTGCCCGGTTCCTGGCCGCTTCCGGGTGTCTGACGCCGCCCGAGACGCTACGTCTCAGGGCCGCTCAGCCACTCATTGAAGGAGGCGGGATCTGAGCGGACTTCAAACGGATCCCACCTCATTCACTGAGTGGCTGAGCGGACCTGAGACGTCAGGTCTCGGGCGGTGTCAGACACCAGGAAGCGGCCGGGAACCGGGCACCGGAGCGCAGTGATGCGGGACCCGCCGCTGGGAGGTAAGTGGACGTCTTTTATTTCAGCCACCTCCTCCCCGATCCCCCCAAAAAAGTGCCCCCACGCTGGGGCACCCCTTTAAGGCCCGATCATTGTTCATGTCGGCTGATTGTTACAGTCTTTTGTCTTTCATCCATGTTGGAAAACAAACGACTGTGATAGCAGCGATCTGCCGCCGTCGCTCTGTGGAATAGGAGTGGCAGCAACAGAACTCCACTATCCTCTATGGGCTGCCCGGACGATCTAGCTATAATCCGGGCAGCTACCCCCCCCCCCAGCAGCTCCCCGCGGCCCATCCCGCACTCACCCGCTCGCTGCCGCCGAGTGTGATAGCAGCGGCAGCGAGCAGGGAACGAGGAGCAAACGAGGAGCAGCGCTTGTTTGCTCCTCACAGTCGGCCCGTGGAATAGGGCCTTTATTCCCCCTTCTGTTGTCCCCTCACGCTATATCCCTGACTGTTCCATGCTCTTTATACGTATTACTTGCAATCAGACATTGGCGTGTGACTGTCTCATCCTCTTCTTTCCAACTATGTACAATGGCTGGACCATGGGCAAATAAAGCACTTGTGCCTGGTGTCGGCCCCAGTTGTAGTCTGTAAGCTCCAACGAGCAGGTTTTGTATACACTTTGTATTTTTATTTTATTTTTATTTATTCTAACTATTTAAAGAGAACCAATCATGGACGAAAGTTAAAAATTTTTTATTCCTTAATTAGATGCAAATCATAATTTAATTGACATTTGCAAATATAATTAATTATTTTTATTGTCACGTTTTTGAATTATTCCCTTTTTACTTTCCTGTCTCGAGCCGGCTCTTTTCAAAAGAGCCGGCGCGAGACAGGAAACTCCCGTCATGCAGAGTGGCAGGAAAGGTTCCCATGATCCTTTGCCTGCCGCTCTGTTAACACACAGTGATCTCGCGCTATACAGCGCAAGATCGCTGTGTATTATCTAAAGTCCCTCTTCTCTAATCTATTTATGAAGATACAGACTGCCTCTGCAGTCTGTATCTTTATACTTTACCTAATCCTCTTCTTCGGTGCAGCAAGGCCGGCGGCGCCATCTTGATTACGTCACTTGCGTTCCAGCGGTGGAACGCAAGGCCCGTAATCAAGATGGCGGTGCCCGGCCTTGCGGCACTGAAGCAGAGGATAGGTAAAGTATAAAGCTACAGACTGCAAATGCAGTCTGTATCCTCATGAAGTCTATCTATGAAGATACAGACTGCCTTTGCAGTCTGTATCTTTATACTTTACCAGATCCTCTGTTCCCTGGCTGTTCCGGCGGCGCCGCCATGTTGATGACGTCACTTGCGTTCCAGCTGTGCGTTCCAGCGTGACGTCATCAAGATGGCGGCGCCGCCGGAACAGCCAGGGAACAGAGGATCTGGTAAAGTATAAAGATACAGACTGCAAAGGTAGTCTGTATCTTCATGAATAGACCTAGGGAGAGATGTACTTTCATAATAGGGACAGTTATATTTAGGTGATTGGTTCTCTTTAAATGTATTATGTAACCTCTGTACTGTATGTATAAATTTTTTTTCAAAAAAAGCGGAGCGGAATCTGTTGGCGCTATACAAATAAATATTATTATTATTATTATTATTATGGTTGCCTTGCTGCCTCAAGACCTGGACAACTCACCTTCAGGCTATATTCATACAACATAAGGTTCATATTATGTTGCGCCGGCATCCCAATTAATCGGCAGTGAAGATCATCGGGCCGGTACTGCAAGGATGATCTTCTCTGACACCGGCTGTTCTGTGACCCAGCTATGGTATGGAACGGCCGATGTCTTACTAATTCGGAAAATGGCCTCAAACTGTATACAGTCATTCAATATGGATACATTATAGATTACATGTAGATTACATGTAGCAGGAAAACTAAAGGCTGAGCTGATATTAAATCTTGTAACATGACAGTAAACCTAAATACACCAATAAATGACTGAGACTGAGAAATACACTACCGTTCAAAAGTTTGGGGTCACATTGAAATGTCCTTATTTTTTAAGGAAAAGCATTGTACTTTTCAAGGAAGATAACTTTAAACTAGTCCTAACTCTAAATACACTCATTGCTAATGTGGTAAATGACTATTCTAGCTGCAAATGTCTGGTTTTTGGTGCAATATCTACATAGGTGTATAGAGGCCCATTTCCAGCAACTATCACACCAGTGTTCTAATGGTACAATGTTTTTGCTCATTGGCTCAGAAGGCTAATTGATGATTAGAAAACCCTTGTGCAATCATGTTCACACATCTAAAAACAGTCTAGCTCGTTACAGAAGCTACAAAACTGACCTTCCTTTGAGCAGATTGAGTTTCTGGAGCATCACATTTGTGGGGTCAATTAAACGCTCAAAATGGCCAGAAAAAGAGAACTTTCATCTGAAACTCAACAGTCTATTCTTGTTCTTAGAAGAGCTGCTTCTAGAAGCGTGGGGTGCAATTTGTCCAGCTTACCTCAACAGATTAACAGCTAGAATGCCAAAGGTGTGCAATGCTGTAATTGCTGCAAAAGGAGGATTCTTTGACGAAAGCAAAGTTAGATGTAAAAATGTTATTTCAAATACAAATCATTATTTCTAACCTTGTCAATGTCTTGACTCTATTTTCTATTCATTTCACAACGTATGGTGGTGAATAAGTGTGACTTTTCATGGAAAACACAAAATTGTTTGGGTGACCCCAAACTTTTGAACGGTAGTGTAGGTGGCTGAATGGTCAGGTCAAAGACATCTAAATACTTTTATAATATTGAGAGGTAATTGTAAACAAACCCTACCATCATACTGAACATATATACACTGCAACTGCACCAATTCTTCATGGAGAAGTAAAAAAAAAATCCTCCCATTTGCTAAATCTAACCTTTTCTGTAAAGTAATCAATCGGGCCCACAGTGTCTTTGGAACATTTTCATCAAAGCAGGGAAAGCACAGTAAAGGAGTTATCCGTTGGTGGGCCTTTTATAATATACTGCTGCTGGAGCATATAAACAATAAACTGAGACACTTCTGAGACAAACTCATCTCTTTTGTGACAGCCCACTGAGCCGATAACTGGCCACAGGGCTGTCCCATCTCAGTCAGTGATTGGCTGAGTGGGCTTTTACAATAGAGATAAGATTGTCTTGGAAGTGGAAGCTCTGCCATGAACACAGAGGGACACTGTCCACACCAGAGGACACAGAGGGGGTGCGGACTGGTAAGGATAACATGTTTATTGTTTTATATGCACCAGCAGTAATATATTAAAAATGGCTGACCACCCCTTTGAAGGGCTATTTATATAGGTCGATTATGGGCCAGGAGCATCAAGCCAATTTCTTGTGCTGTGTAAAGGCACCGCAAACGAGCCACCGACATCGCTGATCGGTGCTCATTTGTGGCCCCTTGGTCGAGAAATCTGTGTATCTAAAAGGACCCTTACAGGGGAAGCAAACAGAGTTCCTGGGGCAGACTGAATCATTGCCACTGGACTTGGCCACATGGGTATAGTGTATTTTATACCCTTACACGCCTAGTTTGTTTTTCAATTACATTGGAGAAAACCTTTAAGTAATCAATTTGGAGAAATGCAGTATATTCATTATTCCATCAATAGACATACAGTTCTTTCAGTCAATACACAATAAGACTGATATACAGTAAATGTCAAATATCCCAGACTCAGTCCAGCAATTACATATGTGGTTTTAGTGTAGTGTAACTCAAACTGTGTGGCCTCTATATATCATGAGAAGAATTAGCTGACTCCTAGATTATAGCTGCCCTGTATACTATATATGTTCTGAAGAGTCTACACACAATGCCCTTCTCTAACATGAGCATGAGCTAGACTACTCATAGGGTGTGGCTTATCTGTCATTTTCACATCAGCACCAATATTCCTCTAGCACAATGCAAGAAAAACAGACTGATAAGGTTTCCCCAAGATTTGGCTCTGGAAATAGCCCACAATTTCTAAGAATCTGATTCCGCTCAGGAGGGTAAACCACAGATTGTTTCCATGTGTCTGGGCAGGAAACTAATGAGAATGGTCTCTGCTAAGTATGAGTAACACAACACAATGCACTTCTCTTCTGCATCCTGATGTGACTGTTTTACTGAGAAGACTGCAGAATATTGTAAAGAGACGTCTGACATTTTCCATGTCCACTTCAAAACATACTTGAAACTATTTGGGGGCACCTAAATGTCTCTCAAATATGGAGGGTAAGCTTACCCGTCTATAGTTACCTGGGGGAGTACTAGATCCCATTTGTAAGACTGTCACTACATTTGCCTTACGGCAGTCCCTCGGCAGTTTATTCAAGTTTATTTAATTTATTCAGTTTATTTAATTTATCTTGGACCATATCTGTAGTAAGCCAGTTCAGTACATTACATGATGTGTTACCAGCACTGACCCCGCACACATCACCTCCATCCTCTTCTTTTGTATATATAGAGCAAAATAACCCATTTACTAAGGGTCCTATTACACAGCCTGGTCATAAAGTGTAAACAAGCAGACCAAGGAAGTATATATAGGGGTTCAGGGTTCTGTTTTAGTACCCAGAACCCAGGCTGACAAAGTGAAGGATAAGTGGAACAGGCAGAGTGTCAAGAAAAAGCAAACCAAGGGTTAACTGTCTACTGACCTGAGGGATCTATGCAGGGAAGAGATGGGTGTGGTACATAATCAAATACCAAGGTAGAAGGAATAGAGCAGTATATAGACTGTTGCAAATGAAACCTACAAATATTAATTTATGACAAAGAGCACAATCTCGTCCGTATACCACAAGCCGAGGACCCCTCCGAGGTGCTAACAGATACAGTCAAAACATATTTGTATTAAAAGTAAAAAGATAGATAGATAACATATGTCGATTTATGTTATATATGTTATATTCGCAGATCTTTTCTAAACAATCCCTTCATAGGGTACAGGAGAGGCCCCAAATTAAGTCATCCCTGGGTCCACCCTTCCTCACAAGGTCTAAATTGTTTTCTGTCAACCAGCTTACAGAAAAAAAGCCTATATGGAGTATCCCTCCCTTTTGTGAAATGGAAAAAAAATCCTATATAGGAAGGGCTGAGTCATAGTGATATATGATCTATAGCACAATAGGGCTGCACTTCTACAGCTCAAGAAGTGGAGTGACTGACCCCTTCATCTCCAGAGCATGTTGCAACTTCAATTCCTATGAAACTGCAGCTCCACTGTGCTAGAGTTTCTTTACAGAATATCAGAATGAAACAAGAATTTTTCAGTTTATGTCTGGTTTTCCAAAGGATAAATTACTATGTGCTCTATGAAACAAAGGCAGTCTCTATAAGAATATAGTATAGAAGCTGTGGAAGTGGTTTTCTTTTCTTTCTGCATCAGCTTTTATTAGCTTCAATTAGTAGATAGATAGATAGATAGATAGATATTATATATGACTTGCAAATGAATATTTGTTGAATGAAATGTGTTAAGGGCTTCACCAGAAAACCAGGGTGAGTTCCCTTTTAGGCTATATGTGTGCAGATATTCTTATATAATAATTATTATTATTGTAATTTTGGGGGTTGTCCACCATAAACTTCCAATCTCTGATGTTGCTGGAGTTGAGGGGACATAGCAGTGCAATATACTTACCTGTCCTGCTCTTCTGCAAATGCCCATTCCCAGGCTACCCGCTGTCCGTTGCTCTCTGCATCTTCTGCTGACGTGCAGCTGCTCGGCAGACATTTCCTGTCAGAACAGCACATCAGTCATGAAAAAAATGACAGCAGCAGATAATGTGTGTCTCAGAAATCTGCATTTGCAGAATATATAGCACTGCTATGTATATTGCAGCCCCCAGATGAAAAGTGTATGTCAGACAACCCCATCAGGCTATGGCATCAGGCATGGTATGATCAATCTCCAAGGCAATAGTAGATGATGATAATATGTTTGTGGATGAAATTCAAATTTCAGCAAAGGTAGATATTGGTTAGTTATGGGAGACTTTTTTTAGCTACCCCCTCACAGAAGAAGCATGATTTCAGTGTCCATTGTGCTCTATAGAGAGTGGAGGGGTCGAGAGGAGTGAAGGCCCTATTACACGTAACGATTATTGTTCGTATTCGACCAATATCGGCCGTTACAGCTAGTAATACACGTTACAGCCGTGTAATAGAACGCAACGATCAGCCCACATGAACAATTTCGGTTGATCGTTGCTGTTGTTTGTCTTTCAACATGCTAGCAGCGATATAGGCTTCCGTCGCTCCACGGGATAGGAGCAGCGGCAGCGGACCGCCACTATCCTCTATGGGCTTACCCGGGCCGCCCCCCCCCCCCCCCGCACCTTCCTGCGACCCCTCCTACACTCACCTGCTTGCTGCTGCCGCATGTATACTCCATACAGTGAACATGTAATCTACAAACATTAACAAACAGCGAGAGATAAGTAGAAGCCCCTTTGCCATAGGGTGGTGCTAGCATACTGCGGTCTTCTTGTGATGGTTTTTAGGCAGGGACTCTTTTCTCAGCAGTGGCAGTGTTTTCCCCCTGGTCCAGACGGAGGAGGCAGGGGGAGATGTGAGGGACCTACAACTTCCAAGAAAGACTTGCAGAGATGGGGCTGCGCTGCAGCCGTTGTTGTTTACAGGCAAGAAGTGGCATTGGGGTGGTGTTCCATGTGCTGCAGCATAGAAGTTGTACCTGAGTTTTAACCCAAACCCGACACACTTTATGATCACAGATATAGCATATAGTATCATGCTCTTTGCCGCCACCAAGACGGAAAAAAACTGCCACAACTCTGATCGCTGTTTGGGTGTCTTTGTAGCAGGTGCAGCTGTTTGACTGCTTTTATGTGCCACTGCTGTCTTGGGGTATAGTGCTTCAGCTTGCCTGAACACTACTCTGCCAGTTAGCTATTGTTGAACCCCTAGGTGTACCCTGGGCCTTCCTGAACACTAGAATGCCAAATTGTTGTTTGTGTACCCCTTGGTGTACCCTTTTGCCTTTGGAAACAAAGTTGTTCTTGGGACCTGACGCTGGCTTGGTGGAACAAACAAATCTTAGTGCCCTGATGAAGATGATGACGCCTGTGCTTCCAGATTCCACGTAGGGCCTGCAACATTATCATTGTAATCGAGGATGATGGTTTCCTCTTCAAGGCTGTTTTTCTCTAGCCACATGTCTTTCCATCACCTTTCTTTGTGCAAAGATACCCCTGCCTGGCTATCTTGACTGCTTGCGGGCCTAGCAACTCCTGGAATTTCAACGCTTCCTTCCAAATGCTGACTGTCCTCCCATTTCTCAAAAAGATTCTCTGTGTACAGTGGCTGAGAGTCTGGTGGGAGTTTCCTTGGCCACGTCTCTTGTTGACCCCAATCAACTTTTGGGGGACCATCAGCCAGAAGGCTTCGAACAAACTTAAGACTGCTGGCTCTGGGATTGACTACTGGCTGCTGTGCAGCTGGAACTTTGAGGGATCAATTCGACAGCCTGGCTATTACTCACCTGACCACTGTGTCTCACTGGGAGCTGCAATCCAAGTCCAATCCTGTTAGGATGGCAGCTACCACTACCCCATGTTCCACCACTTTCATCCCTTTGACTGGTACCTCTCCCACTGCCACTGGTCAAACCCTGAAAAGGGACAGACTTCTTTAGACACCTGAACATCCTTGCAGAGGACAAATTATTGCAACACAAGGGGAGGTGAACGGGTACTTGATGGGGGATTAGAACGTGTGAAATGTTTTAATAGAAAGAGTTCCCATTATCTGGCGCTGTCACGCCAATATCCACTGCTGTCCATGGTGAAAATAGGATGATTGACTGGCTAACTGACATTTTTTTAAATTGTGATTTTCCAATTTTTGACACTATTACAAGAACATTCGTCCTTCTGTAATAGTCCCAGTACTGTAGCTACTATACGATGCTGTTTTATTGAAATTTGTTAAGATTCGATTCGCGAATATTAGTTTGCACTAAAATTCTGCTTCACTCATCTCTAATAATGAACATTATTTGAGACATTTATCAAAAAAACTGCGGTCCGCCAAATCCCGTTGTGGGTTTTTAATATGGTTTAATAAAGATGAATTGAATTTACATTTGGTTGCTTTTTCGTGTTATATATTTTGGCTTGTTATACAGAATTATTACTGCCCAGGTGGCTATTTTGGCTGCTTTACATACCTTGATCTAAAGGTTAAATAGTTTGGGGCATAAAAATCAACCATTATGCAATCAGTGGAGCAGAGGCAATAGAGCAGTATAAAGAACTCAGTTTTACTTATTTTGCCTGTGGTACGTAACATAATACATACAGAAATATTTGTCAGTCTTTATTCACTTTAACGGGAATTTGTCATCTATAATTTATGTTCCAAACTACTAACACTGTTAGATGCCTGTTAGGTCAAGGAGACACATGGTACCTTTCATATACCCAGCTGTGCTTCCAGAATGCAGAAAATTGCTTTTACTCTCAGACACGAATAGTCAAAAAAAGTTTTCCCAAGCTCCTGATCTGCTGCAAGCTGGAATCTCTCCCCCCCCACCCATCCCAACTAGATTGACACCTGGAAGCTGAATTCCAAGCAGGGTCAGGCATGGAGGGGGAGGGAGGAGGTTTTACAGCTTGGTTCACTTCAGTAGTTCAGGAAAGCCTCTTTGACTCTTCTAATTATATAATAAAAGCATTTTTCTACATTCTAGATGCACAGATAAATATATGAAAATTAACATGTGTCTTCCTGATCTAACAGCTATCTAACAGTGTCACCGAATGTAAATTAAAGCTGACAAATTCCCTTTAAGGCTGTCTTTCTTATTTAAATAATGGACGTTGTTTTCAGGCTTCAAGGATTTCCATTGAAGACTATGGAAACAACAGCCGTTAGTTCACACAAAGAATTAAAAAATGCCCACCGTTCGCATCGGGCATCAAATTAATGTTTATATAGTTCATTTGCAAACAGTAGATGTTACTTTCCCTGTTTTTTTTTTCAGTTAAATTCAATAAGCATTTTAAAATCACGCCCAAAAGGGCCATCATCACCCTGAACTAGAATAATGTACCAATGGCCGTCATTGTAATGACAGCCACCAAAGTATGTTTAACAATGGCCTTTATTTCATATTTAAAACGACAGCCACTATTTTAAGTATCAAATAACGTCTGTTTAAAATCATGTGATTATGGCAAAAATATTTAAAGCATATATATGATTTTATAACTAACTAGGAGTTGTCCTGCTGTAATGTGCATATCTAAGATTTACTAACTAGCACTTGTCCTTCAGTGATATGCCTATCTACGATTTACTATATGTTAAAGTTCATTTGAAACTATACAGATACTAGACTACTAGATAAAAAACTATTTTAGGGTGCGTTCACACCTACAGGATCCGCAGCAGATCTGCAGCAGATTTGATGGTGCAGATTTGATGCTGTGTTCAGTTATTTAAATGAAATCAGCTGCGGATCCGGTAAGTGTGAACGTACCCTTAGAGTAGCACACAAACTCACAGACAAACCATAATGGGATTTCTCTTATCAAGCCACTTTCAGACTATGTTGCCACAAAGTAAGGCCATTATTTGCCCTTATTTTTACATTGTGGGAACATAGCCTTAGGCTTAGATTCATTACTTCCCACCTGCTTTTGCAAATAACGACCATTTTATTTCAACTGTTTACACATTGTTTTATTTTCACTCAAAAGCCGTATTTTAATATTATTTTACTGTGTGTGGACATAGCCTTAACCCCTGGCCGACCTATGCCGTACCCCTATGCAGTCGTTTTGCAAGAGAACTATAAAGCAAGCTGAGGAATTTGAGCTTGTTTCATAGTGGGTGAGATCCGACTGCTATTAGCAGCCATTCCCTCACTGTTAATGACAGGCAGCAGTTATCTTACTACAGCCCGTTATTAACTCCTTAAATGTTTGAGTGTAAGTAAAAGTACCAGCTACTGTCACTTAAAGTGACACTGTCACCCCTTTTTGCACTATGTTAAGGGTAAATTCAGCAGTTTTTATACACTATTTTATATCATACGTCATGGTGCTTGTTCCAGTAAAAAGTCATATTTTATCATCTGCGGATTGTGCTATCTGGGAGGGGCATCACAGTTGAAGTACCACTTAGCCCCGCCCACAAGGCCACATTTCGCCCCACCCCTTTTGACGTCAACGGCGCATAGACCCGATCCCCTCAACGACCGTTGGAACAGGCCAGCCTTAAGGTCTAGGCCCCACTATACCAATGGCTGCTGAGGGGGCGGGGCCTATGCAATGATGACGTCACAGGGGCGGGAACGACGAAGGCTTGGTGGGCAGGGCTGAGTGGTGCTTCGGCCGTGAAGCCCCACCCAGATAGCCCAATCCGCAGATGATAAAAGATTACTTTTTACTGGAACAAGCACCATGACATATGATATAAAATAAGGTATGAAAACTGCAAAATTCGAACCAGAGAATGAACTGCTGGCAGGTCTCTAGATAAACTGCCTACAGAGGACTGATCTGCAATCAGCTGACAGTTGAGCGAGCAGGAGGCTGGCTATTATTGATTATTCATGAAGAGGGAGGAGGATGCATGACAAGTGTGGCACGAACATCTGCGCTGTGACAGTAGGAGACATAAGATTGTACATAATCCGCTGCACGGAAAATTACCAAAAAGGCACCATGCTCACTGGGGGCTGCCAGCTACAGCACACTGTAAGCACCTTCGATAGTGCCCGGGTGATGACGGATTCCCTTTAATGCATCTGCAGCTAGTTGCAGATGACCAGGAGCTCCTGTGTTTAATCTCTTTTTTTCAATCATCAGAAGACTAAAAAGCTTCAGGAGATTGGACCTGGGTACAAGTAAGTATAGCTTTGTTATATAGCTGCCTTCAGGAGACTGAAGCTGGATACAGTAAGTATGGCTTTGTTACATAACTGTCTTCAGGAGACTGGACCTGGATACAGTAAGTATAGCTGTTATATAGCATGTCTGCAGGAGACTGGACCTGGATACAGTAAGTATAGCTGTTATATAGCATGTCTGCAGGAGACTGGACCTGGATACAGTAAGTATAGCTTTGTTATATAGCTGCCTTCAGGAGACTGGACCTGGATACAAGTAAGTAAAGCTTTTTTTTTATTTTATAAAGCATAAGAACTAAAAATTAATGAGTATAAGTTACAAATTTGCATTATGCCAACAGGGACCCCTTATATAGTCAATATAGTTACCTCCATTTGATTTTGTAATATATAAAACAACAGAGACCCTTTATATAGTCAATGTAGTTACCTCCACTTGATTACTAAAATTTCAAATCATGTCATTAACCAAAAATGACTTGTTACCCCAAAGAACAGCTCTAAAATCTTATTGATCGAGGGTATCTTCACACTGAGCAAAAGTGGCAGAATTCCGAGCGGAACCCCAGCTGCGGACTCCGCTTGGAATCCCGTCTGCCTCAGTGCCTCAATGCGATGCCTTGCGCACCTCCGCTCTCCACCACTCTCCGCTCAAAGAATTGACATGCGCATAAGATCTTCTTTACCCTGACATCTATCACACTTGTCTGTTTGCCTATATTTAATTTTAAATAATTTGTTAGGGTTGAAATGAACTCTATATATATAATAAACAGCTGTGATACTTTGTAACTAGAGAGGAGCGAATATGATTCGAGATGGTATTCGATCGAATATTGCAGTATTCGAGAGATTCGAATTTAATGGAATATTGTGGCCAATTCACAGGAAACATTCGAAAGCCCTCCCATCGCAGTTGGCGCTTTTTTTTAAACCAATCACCATGTGGGGAGGCTGTGAGGGACCCTGGGAGTATGCACGCATCGCGAGAACGGCGTCTTCTGTCAATGGATGGCTGAAACACATGACCTCGAATTTTAAATACTTGGCTCCCACTTCTCGACCACAGATGCGCTTTCAACCTAGCCAGGGAAAGATCTTGGAGCAGGGAGAGATAGGTTGCGTTTTGGTCAGGCAGGCTTACTACAGAACCCAAAAGTCCTTTTAAGGGCTAAGATACAGCGAAAAAGTCATCTCTGAATCCAAAGCACTTCTCAGTGCTAAGGAATAGATAACAGCAGCAGCAGGTGTATTCATTCCAGTACCCTGTGTGTACAAGTCTTATAGTGTCCCTGGTGTAGCCCACTAAGGGCACGTTATGCATACTGTTCCAGTAGCCCACTAAGGGCACGTGATACATACTGTTCCAGTAGCCCAGAAAAGGCACGTGATACATACTGGTTCAGTAGCCCACTAAGGGCATGTGATACATACTGTTCTAGTAGCCCACTAAGGGCATGTGATACATACTGTTCCAGAAGCCCAGTAAAGGCACGTGATGCATACTGTTCCAGTAGCCCACTAAGTGTACATTACACATACTGTCCCAGTAGCCCAGTAAAAGGCACGTGATACATACTGTTCCAGTAGCCCAGTAAGGGCACGTGATACATACTGTTCCAGTAGCCCAGTAAGGGCACGTGATACATACTGTTTCAGTAGCCCACTAAGGGCACGTGATATATACTTTCCAGAAGCCCAGTATAGGCATGTGATACATTCGGTTCCAGCAGCCCACTAAGGGCACGTTATACATTCTGTTCCAGTAGCCCACTAAGGGCACGTGATACATACTGTTCCAGTAGCCCACTAAGGGCACGTAATACATACTGTTTCAGAAGCCCAGTAAAGGCACGTGATACATACTGTTCCAGTAGCCTACTAAGGGCACGTGATACATACTGTTCCAGTAGACAAGTAAAGGCGCGTGATACATAATGTTCCAGAAGCCCAGTTAAAGGAACGTGATACATACTGTTCCAGTAGCCTGCTAAGGGCACGTGATACATACTGTTCTAGTAGCCCACTAAGGGCACGTTATACATACTGTTCCAGTAGCCCAGTAAAGGCACGTGGTACATACTATTCCAGTAGTCCAGTAAAGGCACGTGATATATACTGTTCCAGAAGCCCAGTAAAAAGCACATGATACATACTGTTCCAGTAGCCTACTAAGGGCACGTGATACATACTGTTCCAGTAGCCCATTAAGGGCACGTGATACATACTGTTCCAGTGGCCCAGTAAAGGCACGTGATACATAATGTTCCAGAAGCCCAGTAAAAAGCACATGATACATATTGTTCCAGTAGCCCACTAAGGGCACGTGATACATACTGTTCCAGTAGCCCACTAAGGGCACGTGATACATACTGTTCCAGTAGCCCACTAAGGGCATGTGATACATACTGTTCCAGTAGCCCACTAAGGGCACGTGATACATACTGTTCCAGTAGCCCAGTAAAGGCACGTGATACATACTGTTCCAGAATCCCAGTAAAAGGCACGTGATACATACTGTTCCAGTAGCCCACTAAGGGCACGTGATACATACTGTTCCAGTAGCCCACTAAGGGCACGTGATACATACTGTTCCAGTAGCCCAATAAGGGCATGTGATACATACTGTTCCAGTAGCCCAGTAAAGGCACGTGATACATATTGTTACAGAAGCCCAGTAAAGGCATGTTATGAATACTGTTGCAGTAGCCAACTAAGGCCAGGTTATACATAGTCTTTCTATATCGCAACTTAACAACTATGAAGAAGGGTAGTGCAAAGGGACAGGGCTGTGGATGCGAAAGAGGCGACTTAGGCACAAGCTATGTGCAAGCACCCGGACAATCAACGGCTGCTGCTGAGGGGCATGCAGGTTTACTTTCTTCTAACATCCCTCAGTTCCTTAACCGGCTAGGCATAGGGCAGAGTACACCACTGTAAGCAGGAACTCTTGGTCAAATGGATAGCAGATGCTTCCACCCAATTGTCCACAGAGTCCAGTCCCATCAGCGGCCAAGAGTCTGGACTGCAGAAACCTCGTTGTGACCCTCCTTCCTCCCAACCTGCCCAATGTATTAAAAACATAGATGTCACCTTTGCCCAGTCCCCGGAGCTGTTTTCTTGTCCTTTTCTAGCATTGGAACTGCAAGAATCCCAGGAGCTACCTGCGAATTTTATCTGCACTGATGCCCAAAGTTTGGAGCATCCGCCATCTCCAGGTGATGTTGTTGTTGAGTAACGGCACCCACCAGGTGGAATCTACAAAGATGATGATGACGACGAGACACAATTGCCATCCGGGCAGGCAATAAGTCTGTTGGGCAGGAGGAGGATGACAGTGATATAGTTGAGGAGGAGGTGGTCGACGACTTAGTGACCGACCCAACCTGGCCTGGGGAGTCACCCAGTGAGGAAAGTTATGGAGTTGCGGAGGCCTGTGCAGCCCCCCGTGCCAAGATTCCACCCCAAGGGGCCGTGTCTCTTTGGTTTGGACATTTTTTAATGTCAGCGCCGATGATAAACGAAGGGCGGTGTGCTCACTGTGCCATTAAAAAATAAGTCGGGGCTCTGAAAAAAACAACCTTACCACCTCAGGTATGCGGCGCCATTTGGAAGGCAAGCACTGGGCATAGTGGGAGAGAGCGAACGCGGGACAAGCTGCGTCAGACATCCCCGCTGCTGCCCCTTCCCCTCGTTTGTCTGCCGCCTCTTCAGTCCGGATGACCAGGCAGGACACTGACACATCGGACTCCGCTTTGGTCAGCCTTCCACCTCAGCCTCCCCTTCGCCTGTGTCCGGCTGTTTGCCTACAGCTTTGGTTGCCTCCCGCCAACAATTGTCCATCATGCAGGCATTTGAGCGCAAGATGTTGCCGTTTAGGCTTGTAGAGACCCAGTCCTTCCCCGACCTAATGCCGGCTGTCGTGGCACGATATATGGTCCTCGGCCGCCACTACTTTTCCCAGCGTGCCGCCCCCGACCTGCACCAGCTCATGTCCGGTAACATCCAGCGGGCACCAAGGTCCACCTCACCGTGGACATGCACCTGCGGTCAGGGACGATACATTTCCATCACAGCACATTGGGTCAATGTGGTGGAAGCTGGGACCAGGTCTCAAACTGGGAGGGACTACCTCCGACCCCCCCAAGGTAATTGCCGGCACAGGTTCCGCCAACCCCACCACCTCCTCCACTTAGTCTTCCGCCTTACCATCTTCCTCAGCCACTGGATGGAGGCGCTGCAGCACTGACATGGGGATACAGCAGCAGGACGTGCCCAAGCTCCTCAGCTTGGGCGATAGACAGCACAGCGCACAGAAGGTGCTGAACGGCCTATTGCAGGAGATGGAAAGGTGGCTGTTGCTGCTACAGCTCGGACCAGGCATAGTCGTGTGTGATAACGGCCGTAATCTGGTAGCGGCTCTAGAGCTCGGAGAACTCACGCACGTACTATGCCTGGCCCACATTTTTAATTTGGTGTTTCAGTATTTCCTGAAAACATACCCCGACCTCATCGAGCTACTGGTGAAAGTGCGGAGCTACTGGTGAAATTAAGTCCCACGGACCCGCTGATAGCCTAAGGCTGCATTCCCACGTTCCGTGATCCTGACGAATCACGGACGTGGAATGCATGTACTGGAGTCCCCCTGTGTCCGGACAGCATCTGTAATTAGATGCTGGGAGCGGGAGAGACTGTATTCATAAGTGCCGCGCTGTAGTAACAGCACCGCGCGTATGCATCATTACAGCGCGCCACTTATGAATACAGTCTCCCCCGCTCACAGCATCTAATTACAGATGCTGTCCGGGCGCAGGGGGACTCCGGTACATGCATTCCACGTCAGTGATCCGATCATTCTAAGGTGATGCAATATACTAGTTAATGATGCAATACTGATGATGCAAACTTTTCCTATCATTGTATCACAGGCTGTGAGAAATATAGAAAGTATGTCTATATCTTGAAAATTAGAGCCAATTTCAAAATTTGAACATCATTTTTGATCTCAGCACCCTAAAATTAGTTAAGATCAACTGTTTTCATGTCAGAACCTTTTTAGCTGTTGACCAGTGTTATATGTTGGCCCGGGTGTGCAAGCAACAGATAGCTCTGATGGAGTACCAGCTCCAAAATCCCTGCGAGCCTACCACTCAGCTACCTCAGTTTGCCAGCCAACACTGGGCATGGATCAGGGCCGTTTTACCCATTGGGCATGGTAGGCGGCTGCCCGGGGGCCCTTGCTTCCTAGGGGGCCCCTGCCCTCTGTGACATACAAGTATTTTTCACTTTATAAGACGCACTTTTTTTCCTCCCAAAGTGTGTCCTATAAAGCGAAGACGGCTCCCCAGCAGTGCTGAGCATCGCAAGGAAGCTGTCCCGCCCGCCGCCTCTATTGCCTCTCACTATACATATGCATAGTGAGCGGCCCTGAGCGACCCCCTCCGCGCGCCCCGCCCACCCTTTCTTTCGCCGTTCAGCTGAGCCGATCAGAAGGGCAGGAAAGTGCAAGGGCAGGGGGGCACTGGCTACTATGGGGGGCACTGGCTTCTATGGGGGCACTGGCTACTATGGGGGCACTGGCTACTATGGGGGGCACTGGCTACTATGGGGGGGCACTGGCTACTATGCGGGCACTGGCTACTATGGGGGGCACTGGCTACTATGGGGGCACTGGCTACTATGGGGGGCACCGGCTACTATGGGGGGCACAGGCTACTATGGGGGGCACTGGCTACTATGGGGGCACTGGCAACTATGGGGGGCACTGGCTACTATGGGGGGACTGGCTACTATGGGGGGCACTGGCTACTATGGGGGGCACTGGTTACTATGGGGGGATTGGCTACTATGGGGGGCACTATATGGGGGGATTGGCTACTACGCGTGGCACTATATGCAAAGATGTGGGGGATTTGATGTCGGCGGTTGGTGGGGGGGGGCCCAATTCGCACCTCTGCCCAAGGGCCCATAATGCTGTTAAGACGGCCCTGGCATGGATGGCAGACATATGCGAAGTTTTACACATATTCGAGGGCTCCACCAAGAGGGTCAGCATCAATGACGCTATAGTGAGCCTAACCATCCCCCTCCTATGCGTCATCAAAAAACCACTGCTCTCCACAAAGCAGAGCAACTTGTGTAGGGAGGAGGTCGGGATGGCAGGAGATGTTTTGCAGCCTGACACTGAAAGCACACTGTTGTCAGCTTCTCAGTAGCAATGCCAGGAGGAAGAAAAGGACGACGACGATGACATGGAGGAGGATGTGAAAGAGGAGGGTGCCCATACTTTGGAGGGTAGCACTCACGTTGGGTGTGTACTGTCGGTTAGGCGTGGATAGGTGGAGGAGGAGTAGGAATGGGAGAGTCATCCATCTGTTGGGGACAGCCCGTTGATTTTTCAGACTCTAGCACACATGTTGGACTGCTTGGAAAGGGACCAACGTGTTGTCCGTGTAATGGACAGTAGCCTATACTGGATCTTTGCACTGCTGGACCCCCGGTATAGAGACCAGGTTTGCTCTCTTATTCCCCTACAGGAGAGGACCCGGCAACTAAAACAATACAAGTTTGAACTCCTGCAGACGATGATGGAGATCTTCCCGCCCACTATCGCTGGCAGGAAGAGAGGAGAGTTCATGTGGGTAATGTTACAACATCCCTGAGGTCCACGGGCAATAAGCCAAGACTGGACAAAATGTGGGACAATTTAATGGCACCCAGCACAAAACATCCAGCACTGAGGTGCCTCCTACCAGCAGGAAGGACAATTATCGGCGGATGTTAAGAAGTACATGGCAGACCGTGACCCTGTCCTCCCTGATCCCTTGGCGCCATCCATCTATTGGGTGAACAAGCTGGACACATCGCTGGAGCTGTCTCTCTATGCTTTGGAGGTGCTGGCCTGCCCTGCTCTGCCAACAGTGTGCTGTCAGAGAGGGTCTTCAGCGCAGCCGGGGGAATTCTAACCAATAAGCGCAGCCGGTTGTGCTGACAGTGCTGACACTTATACAGATGAACAACAACTGGATAGACCCAGAGTTCTGTCCACCACAGCAAAGCAGTCAACAGTGTAGTGCCTTGTGCACTTCCCTCTCACATTACCTCCTACTCCTCCTCAATCTCCTACTTCCTCCTTAACCACTGACTGCACCTGTAGGGCCAACTAGACCCAATTTTTCCGGGGGCTCACTTCAAGAGCCCCAAAGTGATTTTCAAAAGGAAAAACCTTTTGTGCCTACTATGGCCAATGTTTTCGGGGGCTCAACTCAAGGGCCCCCCATCTAATTTTTCCAGGGCTCACCTGATGGGCCTAACCTAATTTTCCCAGGGCTCATCTGATGGGCTTCAACATAATTTTTCTAGGGCTCACCTGATGGGCCTGAACCTAATTTTTCCAGGGCTTACCTGATAGGCCTGAACCTAATTTTTCCAGGGCTCATCTGATGGGCTTCAACATAATTTTTCCAGAGCTCACCTGATGGGCCTCAACCTAACTTTTCCAGGGCTTACCTGATAGGCCTGAACCTAATTTTTCCAGGGCTCATCTGATGGGCTTCAACATAATTTTTCTAGGGCTCACCTGATGGGCCTCAACCTAATTTTTCCAGGGCTCACCTGATGGGCTTCAACATAATTTTTCCAGGGCTCACTTGATGGGCCTAAACCTAATTTGTGGAAGGCTGAGCTGAAAGAGTCACTGTCGTATTTTTTTTTTTTTTTTTTTTTTGCAGAAATCAAGTCCAGGCGATTTTAAGAAACTTTTTAAATGGGTTTATTCGCCAAATATGCCATTATCTGCATTCAAAAAGCCCTTTTCCCAGCCTTTCCTCTCCCTCCTCTTTTCCATCCACTGCAGAAAATCATGAAATTGTGACTTGTTGCATCAGACGTACCCAGTCTGTTCTAGGGAGAGGGGAGGGGGGAGGAGGAAGGAGGGAGTTAGCAGACAGCAGAAAGCAGATAAGAGGATTAGAGGCACAGAGCTGGGTGAACGCTGTAATCAGAGCTCAGAGAGGTCAGTGCTGACTGTCAGAGCAGATGGAAGGTGAGGTATTTGTAGATTAACTCTTTGTTGTCCTGTAAAGGTGTTTTGTTTAGCTCTCTCCATAGGAGAACAATGAAGACAGGGGGGAGAGCTTCAAACTGCTTTTTCATGATAAAAAATTTTCGGCTAACAAACCCAATTACAAAGTTTCTTAAAATAACCTGGACTATTGATTTCTGCAAAAAAAAATAAAAAATAAAAAATTCACGACAGTGACACTTGAAGTGCCTGTATGCTACCTTGTTTTTGGAAGGCTGAGCTGAAGTGCCTGCCTTTGAGCATAGTGTATTCAAAAACAAATGGAAGAAATCAACACAAACACTGCATAGACATTTAAATACCATATTTTACTTTTAAACTTAGGAAAACAAACAACAGAAAAACATAAAACAACATTAAAAAAATGCCTTTGGCGCAACTTGTCGATCTGGCCCTCCAGATTTCTAAGCCCCAGCTGCAGATCTCTTAAGGTGCGCATTGCCCCATATGCTCTCTTAGACAGTTGGTCTGTCTCCTCCGCCAGCTGGTTGAGGGTCTCTATTACTGTTGAGGTAGAAAAGAGTTATGTGATAAATAGAAAACTTATACAGGTGAGGAAAAGCAATAATTTCCATCCTGTAGTTTCTCAGGTTTCTGCCCTTACTATATGGTACACGAGTTTGGAGGATTAGGGGAAGGTTTTTACCGCTCCCTGATAAGGGCCTTGCTTCCATTGGCTCTGGGAAAAAATGCCCCAGACAGTCCCCGAGGGTCGGAGCTAAAAAATAAAAGAAATTCCAGCAGTAATCATTTGAAGACGAGCTTGATGCTGGAGCCCTTGAGGTCTGTGCTGGAGGCATCCTCTGGGGAGATGGGGTCCTTGCTGGCGATGGGGTCAGAGGGGCTGGGCTTCTCAGTGGTAACGGTGTGGGAGGGTCTGTCCTTGGTGGTGGTGTATGAACTATCCAAAAAAAAAAATTAATAAAAACAAAGACCTGCCACACGCTCCTCCGTAACGGCGGCTCTCCTCTTCTCCCTCCGAACACGTGTGTAACGCACTCGGCCTGCGCTGCAAGCAGGCTCGGACTGGCCCACAGGGGAGCAGGGGAATCCCCCGGTGGGCCCTACCCATTGGTGGGCCCCTGAGCAGGAGGTCTGCATCCTTGTTTAGCAGCTTCGGGATGACATATAATCCCCCAGTTAGTTTCATGGGACTTCACCTTTCAAGAAACTTTAAGTGGACGGCTGTGCTGTTTGCATAGAGCAGGGATGGGCAACCTTCGACCCTCCAGCAGTTGCAAAACTACAACTCCCATCGTGCCTGGACAGCTCCTAAACACTAGAACAGGGATGCCAGGCATTTCCTGGCTGTCCAGGCATGATGGGAATTGTAGTTTTGCAACAGCTAAAAGTCCGAAGGTTCCCCATCCCTGGCATAGAGTGTCTGACCAGTTAGTAACAGTGAGCCAGCATTGCCAACACATACACAGCACTGTGCAAAGTCGCTATAGTGATGTGAAAGGTTTGGCGCTGGGTATATCTGGTGTGTGTAGGGTGGGCCCAGAATTAAATATTTCCTGGTGGGCCCAAGGTACCCTAGTCCAACACTGGCTGCAAGTCCTGTTACATTGTGTGAACATAGCCTAGTTATACATGCAAATGTTTTTACTTACAAGACCCAACTCCCGACTTTCATCCTCTGTGGGCCGAACAGCTGCCCTTCTGAGGCGCCGCCGCCTTTGTTCTTCCATTAGATCTTTAAATGAACAAAAAAAAAAAGGGATAGACATCATCATCAGCATCATCATCATAAGCTGTTTTATTCCTAAAAAGCTCAATACTTATATTATTAGAGGAGGGCCATATGCTGTGGGCTGCACATGACAAGTGGAGGGAACATATGATATATGTGGGCCTATGTGTTGGCAATTGGGTGGGGGTTGGTTCTGTGGGTACAAAGTAAAAGGGTTGTGAAAGTCCCCAGTATATTACACATCCCAATAGCAGATCCCAGTATATTACATATTCTAGTCTCAGGAATACAGTATATTACACATCTCAGTGTGACGACTCCAGTATATCATACATCCTACGATCAGGCTCACAGCATATTACTCACCGTGTCGTATCTCTGCAAGTTTCCGGGGACTTTTATACTTCAAGTGCTGGAGGGCACCTTCCTTACTATACACCTTTTATGTGTGTTGGGGTTAGTGACAGGGACACATTCTAGGCCATAATCTATTTGGTCCATGATTTTTACCATGAATTTAAGCTCTTCATGGCCAAAAGGGGACGATCGCCTGGACATTTTTCTACCTCTCCTAATCTCTGCACAGCTGCAGCCTAGCGTTCGTACAGCGTAATGCGTGATACGCGCAAATAATATGAGGCTCTACGGACGCACATTGGAATCATGTATGTAATGCTGTGCAAGAAATACGAACGAAATGTGTGAACATTGCCGTAAACGTTCGTAAAACGTTTGCAAATATTTTTCCTTCGCAACTGCGGAGAGTGGCATTATACTGCGATTTTAGGGTGTTGGGTGCACCCAGGCATGCTTCCCCTAATGTCCCAGTGTCATTCCGGATGTGTGGCATCATCTAGGGAGGTTTCATGGGGAACTTGGTGACCGCCAAGTGGTCGAATTTGGATTTCCAAGTGCCGAGAATCTTTTTTCCATAGACTGTAGTGGGATCAAATATTTGTTAGAATAGTCAAATCTCGGTGACTAATCGATTCGAATTCTCAAAAGACGAATATTTCACTACTCGCTCATCTCTATTTGTAACATAACTAGAGATAAGTGAACCTCGAGCATGCTTGAGTCCATCCGAACCCCAATGTTGGCTGCTGAAGTTGGATAAAGCCCTAAGGCTATGTGGAAAACATGGATATAGTCATTGGCTGTATCCATGTTTTCCAGACAACCTTAGAGCTTTATCAAACTTCAGCAGCCACCACTAATCAAATGCCGAACCTATAACTATGACTATATTTATTAACCTGTGTGAATTTTGCAATCTATGTCACCATTCCCCAAATCTTGATTCAATTGAAGCAAACTTTTTTTAAATTATTTTTAGGTTATTAATAATAGAGATGAGCGAACCGGGTTCGGGTTCAAGTCCATCCGAACCCGAACGTTTGGCATTTGATTAGAGGTGGCTGCTGAACTTGGATAAAGCTCTAAGGTTGTCTGGAAAACATGGATACAGCATATGACTATATCCACGTTCCTAACGTTCAGATTCGGATGGACTCGAGCATGCTCGAGGTTCGCTCATCTCTAGTTATTAACATAACTTTATTATTTTCTTTACCCTTTTACCAGCCGCTTTACACGTAGCCGTCCGCAGTGGGCACTGATTTTATAACATGTTCCAAGACAATGATTTGCTGATGATCGGCTCTTCAGCTGATCATCGCCTTTATTAGGCTATGTTCACATAACGTTTTTCAGCTCCTTTTGAAATTTTAAGTCTAAAATGACAGACGTCATTTAGCTGTCTGGCCACCCTCAGTGCAATGACTGCTGTTGGTACATTATTCTAGTTTGGGTGGACTAATTGCCTTTTTGGTGTGTTTTTTATTTTAAGAAGTTCATTGAATTTAACAGAAAAAATGGTGAAAGGAAGGTGAAAAAAGAAAAACTGTGTGTGAACAACAAAAGCATAATGTCTACTGTTTACAATAGACATCCAAAAATAATTGACATGATCATTATTTTGACATCTGCGCAGATAACGTCCATCATTTTATACATTGTGTGCATTTGACCCCGTCATGACTTCAATGTATTGCATTGAAGTCAATTAAATCGTGGCAACAGCAGACGTCTTCTTAAATAGAAAAAGCAGAAGCCTTTTCTCTTTTTTTGGTGTTGTGTGAACATAGCCTTATACTGAGCGATATCTGCCCGATTCTACCTGATTATGCAGATAATCGCCGCATGTAATAGGAACCTTTATCTATCAACTTTAACAAACAGGTACTTTTAGCAATGATCTAAATCAGGGGAGGTACTGTAAAAATCACAGAATCCATCCTGTAATGTCTACAGGACATAAAGTCATCCCATAACGTTTTTTTTTGCATTTATACCTGTTTGTATTTATCCAGATGAAAAAAAAAAAACAACATACCGCTCATCATATGACCGCTCATCATATGAAATTAGTTTAACACAAAGAGGAGTAAAGAACACAGATTGCACCTGGCTATAAAGATGAATGAACAGGGCTTTTGTCTTAGAATGTTGGAGCAATCAAGCATTGAAAACTCCCAACACAACACCAAAGCCAACGTAAACACTCTACAGCCTGTGAACACTGTAATACTGAGACAGTCACCCCCACTTAAAATAAATAGCCCTGCCTATCCATGTACTCATTATTAGGCATTTCTCAGCCATTACGTAAGGAATCATTGACTGGCTGTGGATAATCATGTCTGATATAAACCAGAGAAAGGGAGAACATTAAATAAACTTTTGGATTGGTCACACAGTTTTCAACACACTACATTGCTGCATTTAAAAAACTGGTATGGTTTTAAATACATGCAAATATATGTACATAGATTTATGTATGGCTCAGCATGATGCCTCCAGAAATTATCCAAATCCTCGTGAAAATTAACCTGTTTGTAAAACGTTTAATGGTGAATTATTAAAAGTTGGCATTTACACTGAGACTTGTAAAGACAGTGTAAGACCTAGACTACACAGTTTGAAAAATGCACCAGGTTTATCACAGTGGCTCGTGCTGTTTGTTAATACGGCACATCTTTAGGCTATGTTTACACACCGTATAAATGATGTCCATTATGATCCGAATAACAGCTGTTGTTTTAAAATAACGGCTGTAAATTGCAATTACATGACAATAAAATAAAAACGCTATTGTCAGGATATGGCACCAGGACGACAAAGAACAGCTTTAGCCCTGATGCTGGCACCCGCCCCGCTGTCCCTGCCTCAACTGCTCTAACAGCAGCAACTGGTCAACTGGTCGACGGTCTCTAATCCTATATAGGTGAACGCAGAACACAGACAAGACAGAGACAACACAATAAATCAGGGTCAGGGGTCCAAGTAAGTAACAAGAGGGCGGTGAAGTACAAAACGTGATCCAAGTCCAAAAGCCAGAAGTCAGAATACCAAGTACACAATGCAGGGAACGCTAGGTCAAGACACACTAGTAAACTAGGCTCTATCGCTGGCAGGGAACACAGGTGTGGGAGGATACTTATGGGGCCTGGAGTTCCAACCCCAAGACACACACTTAAGTCAGACTGGCAGGGCCGGTTAGTTATACAAATTCAGTCAGTTATACAAATGCAGGACTACGCCACCGCTAGGGACGCGGTCGGCGCACCCTCAGCAACCAGCCAGGCCCGTTACTAGGGATGCCGTTGGCGCATCCAAGGGGCCGGCCACATGGCAGTGCAGGGAGCTGAGCTCGTGGCCCGGCTTCTAACAATTATCAATTTTACGGTGTGTTAACATAGCCTCAAGTCACATTCACGTGGAGGAAACGCCCGCAAAAAATATGGATCACATACAGATCACCCTAATTTCACTGTTAACTTTCCATTTTGGCCTATGGCTACATTCACACGTTCCATAAGTTTGTCCGTAATTGCAAATCCGCAGTTACCAATGAATTTATGGCCTACTGATTTTAATTGAGCTGTTCACACTGCCGTAGTTTTACAAATCAGTAATCCACAAAAATTGTTGCTGCAAAATTACTAACGAGCTCTAGTACAGACTATAATTGTGGCTAGGATTGGCCCATAGAAGTGTGTGGGAGCATCCATAATTTTTGCGGATCCATAATTTTTGCGGGTCCGTAATTTTTGTGGAAAAAATGTCCATAACGTCCGGATCACCTTATTTAACCTTCCCCTTTTTTGCATCTGCAAAAAAATATGAATTATGGATGTAGAACGGATGCACTATGTACATAATATATGGTCCTGAAAAACTACTGAACATGTAAATGCAGCCTGACTGTTGGCTAAATATTTGTCTTCTCTCTCTACTTCCACCTCCTCATGAATGCTCAGTATGGCATGTTTCCTTTATTAGGAGGAGGGGTAAGCCATAACCAAACAGCTCTGGCAGAACAATGTGGATGGGCAGCCAGGAGGTCCCTATACATTTCAGACGGATAAATAAACCCACCGAAATAGGCAGGTTCACCCAACTTCAGTCTAAGTTGTATGGACCCCTTAAAGAGGTTGTCAGTCGAACAGAAGATGAGCAGAAAACTTTCTTCCTCCTCCCTTCCGACACTGGGGGGGAGGCGGGTAAGTAATGGTGATTTAGCCGCCCCCCCCCCCCCATGGTAAGCAGAAGGCTTTACCCATCTTCTACTCACCAGACAACTCCTTTAACCCCTTAGTGACCGCTTTTTTATGGCAGTCACTGATATGCCTTTTTCCGACCCAATAGGGGCAGAATAAGTTGATGCAACACTCAACAGGATTCTGGAGGGAATCACTACTCTGGGTAGTTTAACCCTTTACATGCTACAGTCAAATCTTGGGCAAATCACTTGCCCCATCTGCAGTAGAATGACAATCTGCTGATGGGTATCCATGGCACCTGGGAGCCTTCTGAGGGGGCCAAGGGCCTGCAATATATATGCCTCTACAATGTTGACAGTTACAATACACTACACTACAGTAGTAGTTCTGTGTATTGTACCAGCGGTCAGCCCTTGGACTGGAACAGATGTGATAAAATGTTAGGTTTTGATCACCTGGAACTGGGGCCACGGTTGGTAACTGGGGTCACAGTTGGCTGCTGTTCTGGGGCTCCTATAGGGCTCCCATGGAAGACTAGGGTTCCATGCTGCCGCCTTTTCTCTAGTTCCTGTAGATATATATAGTAGACAACCTCTTTAAGGCTATTGTCCAAGTTCGAGAACATATCAAGCTAATAATGCTAATGCTCATTATTAGCGGCCGTCTACAGTATGTTACAAGACAACCACCTTCCCTGATATGTTCCCAAAGTGGAAACATAGCCTTAAAGAGGCCGTCTGCTATATTTCTGGAGTTTTCAAACCAGAGTTTCTTTTTTTAATTATGTGGCAGGGAACACAAATGGTATACTTTCCTGGCCCACTATCACACCACTGCCAGTTTCCTGAGCTCTTTGTCTCCACCACTGCCCTCTTTTCCATTACTTACTTTGATGTTCTTTGCAAACAGCAATTGTCTGCTCATCATAAACAGTATAGAGATTATTGGAAGTTTGGGAAACTGGAAGCAGTGGGGGGAGCAGTCAGGAGAAGTGAATCTGATTGTTATGTCCCCTACAGACCTATCCACATAGTAAAAAGCCAGTTCTGGCCAGACAAACCCTTTAAGCTCCAAAGCAAGATTAACTATGGCATCAGTGTAAATGTTAGCAATATATTTTAAATATAATGCAAAGAAGGTTGAGTGTTTGGTTAAAAAGTTGCAAAAGCAGTTATGGATTCTTATTATTATTCTGTCCGGATCTATAACATTACGTTTCTTTCAAATGGTTAACACTATCATTGTTCCAGGAAAACAGTGGGATCATATGTGAACTTAAAAAAACCTAATTCATATTTTATGGACACATTTTTTAAGTAAAAGCAGACATTGAGCCACTCCCCATTCCAGTGCTTTGCATTATTGATGTAGACGAGTTGCACAAGAATACACAAGTCGTAATCCAGACTAATTTATTTGGTAACTACCACCTCAGCCTATATATTAGATATTAGGACTACGGATTACATTTCTGTGTGTGACAGCATCTGTAGAAATGTACTGGCTACACTATGTTTTCTTTTGTTAGTGCCTTACCTTCATAGTAAATCCTTGTATTATTGATTTCTTTTTTAGTACAGAACGAAAACTTTTTTTTTTTTTTATATATTTAAGTAAAGGCAGTAACCCAGGGTAGCCAGGTGTTATTAGCTAGGGCAGGTGGTGTACCTCTTAAGCTCTTGTGATGGGGCCTGAGTGGTATGTGCCCTCTCCTGGTCCCAGAAACATGCCCCTTAAAGGGGTTATCCAATGCTACAAAAACATGGCCACTTTTCCCCCTACTGTTGTCTCCAGTTAAGGTGCAGTTTGCAATTAAGCTCCATTTACTTAAATGGAACTGAGTTTCAAAACCCCACCCAAACTGGAGACAACAGTAGGGGGAAAGTGGCCATGTTTTTGTAGCGCTGGATAACCCCTTTAAAGTAGAACATTGTAGGTGCAAGTGTAGTATGAGGAACTACAAAGTCCAGCATAGATTTAAATTTGTAAACTTCTTAAAGGCATTGTACAATAAATCACAGTCGTTTTCAGTAAGGTGCAGAAGATACAGTTTCAGATAACTGTCACGGCCGCGGCGGTGTCCCGTGTTCCGGGCCGCCGCCGCAACCTCCTCCTGCCCCATGCAGCCGCCGGGGTCCTTGTGCAGGGACCCGCCGCTGCTGCTAGTTCGGCCCCTGGGGGCGCCTCACCTCTCCTCCGCTCCTGTCTCTCACTGTGCCGGCCGGCGCGCGTGTCCCCGCCTCCTAGGGCGCGCGCGCGCGCCAGCTGTCTCAGATTTAAAGGGGCAGTGCGCTCCTAATTGGTCCACATGTCAATCACTCTCCTATAAGTTCCAGCTCTGCCCCCTTCCAGGGGTTGGAGCCTCTACATGCTTCCCATAGCGTTGGCCCAGCCCCCTGTTGTTCCTGACCTTAGTCCCTGTTCCTTGTTCCTGTCTTCAGTCCTTGTCCCTAGTCCTTGCCCGCTGCCTTCCCATTGTTCCTGAGTCCTGTCCGCCTCCTGCGAGCACGTCTACAGTCCTCTGCCTGCACTATCTCCTGCCTACTGCTCCTGCCACGCCTCGCCTGCCGTCACTAGCAACCAAGCCAGGGGTAGCGACCTGGGGGTCGCCTGCCGCAGCAAGTCCGTCCCGCCTTGCGGCGGGCTCTGGTGAAAACCAGCGGCCCCTTAGACTCCGCTCCCTGGTGAGGTTAGTGCCATCGCTGGTGACGGTCCAGTGGATCCACTACTCCAGGCGTTACAGTAACTGACTAAGATCCCTTGAAGTGAGCTGGGTGCTTGCAATACTTTTTGTGGATCTGGAATCTGCCCCTCACTGTAACTATCTTGCATTAGGCCGAACCCCCGCTTTTTATTGAACTTAATCAGAAACACTGTGCCTCTCGAGTAGTGTCTCACCTGGCCTTGGTCTCTCAAACCGCTGGCGGTTGGCAGTGCTCACTGGATGATGGGGGCCCAGCGTCACACGTACATGACGGGAGAGCGCCCTCGAAAGTTATGGCGAGCATGATACACTTGGTGGTGCAGTCTACGAGCCTACAAGCACTGCAGAAAAAGATGGGCCTGGTACCTGTTGTTGCAGCAGTCCGCTATGCTGCTGGAAGTTACAGTGCTGGCCCTTTAAAAAGAATCGAGAGGCACTGCAGCAGCTAAAATGGAGCCATGAGGATGAAGGACGGCTCCCCCGCTGATGTCATTGTAGCACTGTGCAGATGTAGCAGAGCTGAAAAACGCTGAAGCTGGATACTGTAGAAGATGCTGAAGACAGATGATGATGATAATGATCAATGCTGCTGAGAAGCATTGAGGTTGGTGAAGAGGGGAGCTAGTGACTGTAAAAAGTTATACAGATTTGTAAATTACTTCTGTATAAAAATCTTGTATTCCAGTACTTATCAGTTGCTTTATGCTCTGCATGTAGTTGTGAGTAAGTGGTCTTTCCAGAGCAGTAGCAAATCCCCATTGAAAACCTCTCCTGGATACAGGGCTGAGTGGGGAATGGGTGGTGCTAGGAGCTAAGTGAGCACGCTCCTCCCACGCACGCTGTCTGGCGTCCTGGCTTGATCCTGTAGCGTTGTGGCTGACTCCCGCGGCTGATTTCCGAAGGCTGTGTCCGGCTGAAGTGCGCTACTGTTCGGCAGTTGGCCCGGCCTGGACACGAAGAGAGGGGTCCTGCTGGCAAGAGGAGTCTCACG
This sequence comes from Dendropsophus ebraccatus, assembly GCF_027789765.1. Lineage (NCBI taxonomy): Eukaryota > Metazoa > Chordata > Amphibia > Anura > Hylidae > Dendropsophus > Dendropsophus ebraccatus. Next base: position 100,405,886 of record NC_091460.1, on the reverse strand, counting down.
GGGAATCACGGCCGAGAATTCCCGGCAGTAAGATCGGTCTGCAGGTATTGCCGGTCTGAATTGGACCAAGGGGATATAACCAGTGGTGTGAGGGGGGGAGCTGAACTGAGCGGGGGCTGTATGGTGCGCTGAAGCTGGAGTGTGGAACTTTTGAAAGGTAGCGGTGCACGCTGCCGGTCTGATAGTGGGGACGGGTCTCACGGTCTCCCTCTGTACCAGCTGAGAATAAGAGCCATTACATTACCGGTTACCTGCAGCCCTCAGGTAGGCTCCCCTCCCTTCCTTTTCGAACTGGCACGTGGATTTTCCCTTTGCTGACGGAGCTTCTCTGCAGCATATTACCTGGAGTAAAATTTGTTGGATCCCCTCTATGGTAGTAATTGGTGCCGCTCGAGTCAGCGCACAGTGTTTGGTATGTGACTCTACCTGCGTATGTACCTTGGAAAACTTTTTGTTCCCTTTGTCGGGTGAAGAAGATTTGCAAGGAGGGATTGCAAAATAAGAATTTGTCCGTTCAATGGAGCTGAAAAGGTCTTTCCCTCATTGCTAATCATGGATCCATCTTTAAGATGTGTGACCCCTGCGGGAAGATAAAAAGCATCGTTCTGACTGTTCAGGAGCCTTCTTAGTGATCTGTGCGATCTAATATTGTGAACTAGCATACGACAATCTTCTTTTTTCCATAGACATGGTCGGCCGGAGGTTTATGTGCATGTACAGATTGTTGCTATTTTGTAGTTCTTCTAACCACCAACTAAGACATTGCAACAGCTGTACTTGGTTCATAGGATCACCCGGATCTCCAATGGACTGATGTTTTTGTCTGTCTTTTTCCACTAAATGTGTGTTGCAGCTCTTTAAATCTTTAATGTAAGGTGGTGTTATTGGGCTGCTATAAGTTGATAAATTTTCCCCTTTTTTTTTTTTTTGTTCTGAGTGTTGCACCTCTGGGAGGGTGTGATGAGGGTCCTAAAAAGGTAATGGTTAGTCCCAAAGAGAATCCTAAGTGTCCTGGAAAAATGGATAAATTCCTTACTCCATCTGGGGGTGGGAGGAAGAGTGGAGGGTCCAATAAGCAAGGAACCACCCTGCAAGCTGATAGAGAAGAAGAAGGGGCAGGGGTTATGGATGTTGGTGAAGATACGGGCCCATCTCTTGTAACTATCCTAGAGGCAATAAATAAATGTACCTCCTCAGTGGAGGTGCTGGCTGGCAAGGTAGAAGGGATAGGGACGGAGGTAACATTGATAAGGGAAGATCTGAAGAAGGTAAGGGACAGGTGTACTGCAGCAGAAGAGAGGATTTCCTCGGCTGAGGATAAGATTGGTAGGATGCGAAAAAGCACTGGAAGAGTTGTCTACTGGTAATAAAAATCTCATTGATAAAATGACAGGGCCAGAAGGTCTAACCTGCATCTGATTGGTTTCCCTGAGGGGGTGGAGGGGGCGGACATTGGAGGGTTCATTCAGAGATGGCTTGAAAAGGAAGTTGGGAGGGAGAAGCTATCGGAATTCTTTTGTGTTGAACGAGCGCATCGGGTCCCAATGAAAGCATCTCCTCCTGGTGGAAGACCCTGTGCAATAATACTCAAACTGTTGTGTGCGAGGGATAAGGAGACTATTCTGAAAGCGGCCAGGGAAGGGGGAAAGGGGAGTAGTTGGTCCTACTCTGGCGCCAGAATCTCTGTTTATCCGGACTACGCAACTGCTAGGGGTGGGGGGGTGGGGGGGGGTAGGGCAGGTGGGGTTTGTTTTTTTTTTTTTTTTTTGGGTGGGGGGGATTAGGGGTTTGTGGGTTCCTCTGGCCTTTTCTTTTCTCCCCTTGTTTTGTGGTCAGATTCTGCTCTCTAGGATATATATGGGTTTGGATAACAATAGGAGGTAATGTTCACTAAGCTAGTGGTTTGGAACGTAAGGGGATTGGGGGACCCTACCAAGAGAGTGGCAGTAGTGGACTTGGTAAGAAAATGCTCTGCTGGAATAATCTGTCTCTTGGAGACTCATATGTTGGAGGAGAGGGTTGACTGCTTGCGTCGTCCTTGGTTGAGTCACCAATACCATTCCTGCCACTCGTCATACTCCAGGGGCGTGTCAGTTTTAATTGCCGCTGGGACTAAGTGGGTTGAGAAGGAGGTGAAATCTGATCCGGAGGGCCGTTTTATTTTTCTTTTTGGGTTTTTAGAGGGGAGCGAATGTGTCCTTGCTGTGATATATAATCCCCCCCTTTTTCGTCTCAAGTGCTTGAGATTTTGTGTGACTATTGTAAGAAATGGGGGGGTTGCCCTGTTCTGATTGTGGGGGACTTGAACTTGGTATTTGATAAATCATTGGATAGGCTTAGGGGTGATGGAAGCTCAGGGTGTCAGGGTCCTACACAGCTCGCTAAATTCTGTAAGGAGGTGGGTTGGTCTGACATATGGAGGGCTAGGAACCCTGGAAAGAGAGTCTACTCCTGTCTGAATGGGTCTTATAACTCTTTGTCTAGGATAGATTTGGTTTTGGGATGTGATATGATCAGGGCCGGATTAAGGTTGGTGGAGGCCCTGGGCAACAATTTTGTTGGGGGCCCCCCCATTTTCTTCCCCCACAAATAAACCATACAGTGATCTTTACAGGTGGCTGATTACTGTAGGGGACTTAGCACCTACCCCTCCTCACTCCTGGCTGAATGGCTCAGCATCCTCCTCTGTTCTGCATATGATGGTCCCTAGAGGCTGCAGTCCAGAGGAAGATGCCAGGCCCTAGAGACAGGATGGGGGAGGGGTGAGCATCGCTGTGTGTTCCCACTTAATTCAATGCGAGAACAGAGCACTTTAGCACTTTCTGTGCTCTCTTGCCCACTGTGTTAGCCACCACAGCTAGCATATGCAGTTGTGAATTGCAGGCAGAACCTGGACCTGCAAGTCTAGGTCCCATCTTCAGTTCCCAACCATATAAACTACCTGAAGCAGTAAAGAGCAGAAAGTACTTAAAGGCTGTGTATAATCTATAGTGGATATGCTACATGTGAATATACCCTAAGGATCATGGCATATATAGCTACACACAGGCTACATGTCATATGCTGCACACAGGCTATATATACACACCATATGCTGCACACAGGCTATATATAGACAATATGCTGCACACAGGCTATATATCATACACTGCACACAGGCTATATACCATACACTGCACACAAGCTATATACCATACACTGCACACAAACTATATATCATATGCTGCACACAGGCTATATATCATACACTGCACACAGGCTATATGTCATATGCTGCACACAGGCTATATACCATACACTGCACACAAGCAATATATCATAGGCTGCACACAGGCTATATATCATACACTGCACACAGGTTACATGTCATATGCTGCACACAGGGTATAAATCATAGTCTGCACACAGGCTATATATACACAATATGCTGCACACAGGCTATATATCATACACTGCACACAGGCTATATATACACCATATGCTGCACACAGGCTATATATACACCATATGCTGCACACAGGCTATATATACACAATATGCTGCACACAGGCTATATACCATACACTGCACACAAGCTATATATCCTATGCTGCACACAGGTTATATATCATACACTGCACACAGGCTACATGTCATATGCTGCACACAGGCTATATATATATATATATATGCCCCTATAGTATATACCCCTGCTCTGATATATGCCCCCATAGTATATGCCCTCGGCTCTGATATATGCTCCTATAGTATATACCCCTGCTCTGATATATGCCCCTATAGTATATATCCCTGCTCTGATATATGCCCCTATAGTACATACCCCTGCTCTGATGTGCCAATACAAAACAAAGCCTCATACTCACCTGATCTGGGCAGATGACAGGTCTTCTCCTGGCTCTTCTCTGTTCCTTCAGCCTGTCAGCCACTGTGACAGATGCTCCAGCATGCTCCATGATGTCACATCCCTGCTGAAGAGATCAGGTTTCCTTGCTGAGGTCCCAAGCTGTCCTCTCCTCAGTGAGGGGGAGCAGCAAGGGGGAGTGAGGACCTCGGCAGGAGACAGGCACCCGGAAGCTTGACAGGAAGATTCCATTCAAAGACCCACCAGGGGGGAGTCTGAGCCTGCCGAAGGGAGATGCTTACACAGGATTAACCCTACACCTCCCTCCCTCCCTCCCTGGACAGCATGCAGTGTGGCCAGTGCTGTGTCCAGGTAGGGTTTCCACATGCTTTTTGCGCGTGGGACTGGCTTCCAGACACCACTTCTGGGTTTGGGCTGGTGGAGGCCCCCTAGTGGTGGAGGCCCCTGGGCACGTGCCCCTTGTGCCCTTCCTTTAATCCGGCCCTGGATATGATGATGCACAGGGTTAGTTCTGTCAAGTATTTAGCACGTAGTTTATCAGATCACTCTCCTGTTTTAGTTTCGATTAAGGGTCAGATGGGAATACGGAACATAGTAAGGCGTATTAATGCACACTGGTTTGAGTTGATAAAGTCTTACGAGCAACTGATAGAGGTGTGTAAGGAATTTTTTTACTTCAATTGGGGTACAGCTAATGATTTAATTGTATGGGACACAGCGAAAGCCTTTTTGAGAGGCACTCTTATGCACCATATTAATTGCACTAAAAAGGAATTTAGGAAGGAGGAGGGTCACTTAAGGGAGCAGGTTAAGCGGACGGAGGAGCAATATATTGAGGCCCCGAATGACACAAATAAGGTGAAATGGGAATTAGCTCAGGGGGAGTATAAGGGGTATTTAATGACAAAGGCAAGGAGTAGACTCTCTTTTCTGGATTATAAAAAATATAGGGTTGGCGGTACACCGAATAGTTTTCTAATGTCTATCGTCAAAAGCCAGAAGGGAAGTAGTGTTATCCCAGCTATCAGAACCAGGGATGGTGGGTGGAGTAGTTGCCCAACTATTATTTCACAGGAATTCTGTGAGTTTTACACTAACCTATACACATTACTCACAAGCAGAGTTGGGGTCCTTTTTGGACCAGATTGGGTTTCCCCGAATAACAGATGAACAGAGGGCACTTCTGGACTCCCCACTGGAGTTTCTTGAATTAAAAGAGGCCCTTAAGTCTTGTAGGGGGAATTCGGCCCGGGCAAGGACGGATTCCCTTTTGAGATGTATAGGAGGTTTGGGGACGCCGTGCTCTCTCCCTTGTTCAGAACCCTGCAATCTGCATTAGAGGAGGGTCAGCTCCCCGAGTCAATGAAGGAGGCACTTATAGTACTCATTCTTAAAAAAGGGAAGGACCCAGCCTTTGTAGAATCTTATAGGGCCATTTCATTATTAACAACCGATATTAAGCTATATGCTAAGATTCTCGCAAATAGATTAAAAAAGGTCATTAGTGATATAGTCCATCCAGACCAAAACGGGTTTATCCTGGGGAGAATGGCCAAATATAATATACAGAGGCTATTTGGTAATATCCAGATTGGGCATGCGGGGGGGTCCCACTCCATCCTGTCATTGGACGCGGTTAAGGCCTTTGACAGGGTGGAGTGGGAATTTCTGTGGGCGGTATTGGACGGGTTTGGGATAGGTGCTGGGTTTATAGGCATGGTTAGGCTCCTTTATCAGGGAGCGCGGGCATCGGTTTTGGTCAACGGGGAGAGCACGGCGGGGTTTGAGCTTGGAAGAGAGACGCGGCAGGGATGCCCCCTGTCCCCCCTTTTGTTTGCTTTGGTGGTGGAGCCACTCGCTATTGCTTTTAGATCACATCCCTTGATTGAGGGTTTTGGCGCTAGGGGAGCAGGAGATGTCATCTCCTTGTATGCGGATGACATCTTGCTGTACCTGGCGCAGCCGCAGGTGGCCTTCCCATACGTAGAGGAAATTTTGCATAAGTTTGAAAGGTACTCCGGTCTCCAAATAAATTGGCAAAAGTCAATCTTTTTGCCATTGGGGACTTTTAGGTCTCCTCTTTTAGATAAACTTAGAGTAATCCAGGATAATGAGGAGTTTAGATATCTTGGCATAGTTATCAGCGACAAGGTCTCTGACTTCCATAAGCTTAATATACTTCCCATGGTTCGGGTTCTGGAAAAAAAGGCGGAAATTTGGAATAAGCTCCCCATATTTAGGATGGATAAAATAGCGTTGATTAAAACTATCTGTCTTCCTATTATCCTTTATATATGGGGTGCATCCCCCGTGTGGGTTGATGAGGGAACCTATAGGAGGATTATCGCGATATTTAATTCTTTGATTTGGGGGCGGAGGAGGATAAGAATTAAGATTTCTACTCTTGTACAGCCCCTACACAGGGGTGGTCTCGGGATTCCTGATGTAAGGGGTTATTTCATCGCTGCTCAAGTGGGTCTTATTGTGGAATGGAGGAAGATCCTGTACTTCCAATTTTTGTTAGAAAGAGCAAGGATGGAATATATTAGTTTTTTCCAGTTCTTGGAGGGTGGAGGTCCTGGGAGCCTCAACCGGCGCCTTAATCCTATAGTCTATAAGATATTCAGAGTATGGAAAAGACTGAAGGAGATGGCGAGGGTTGATGGGCATCTAGGGATAACCCCACTTTGGTACAATCTCAATTTTGGGGAAGTATATAAGTTGGGAGTCCTCCCAGGCATGTTCTCGGTGGGGATTTCTAAGTTGGAGGACGTCCTAGTGGGGGGTAGAATGAAAGAGTGGTCCGCATTGAGGTCGGAGTTTTGCCTGGATAGTAAGATATGGTGGGAGTATATACGGCTTAAGCACGCATGGAACTGTGAGGGTAGATCTTCTCGTCTCTTTAACCCTGGCGGCATTATAAAATCTTTGCTGGAAGAAAGGATTAATAAGAGGGTGGTTTCCGTAATATATGAGAATATTTTGGAGTTGGTGGCGGTTCCCCCAAGAGGGGTCTCTGCCTGGGACAGAGAGCTGGGAGAGCTGGGTGAAGACATCTGGGGAATGGTGTGGAGGAATGTCAAGCGGGTATCTAAGAACTGGGGACACCGCATGGTTCAGTTAAATTTATTACATAGGATGTATTATACCCCGAAGTTTCTCTATCGTATCAACAGGAGGGATACGGATTCATGTCCCAGATGTGGGACGGGGTCGGCAGATCTTCTACATATGTTCTGGGAATGTCCCAAACTCAGAGACCTTTGGGAGGAGGTCTTTGAAATGATCTCATCTCTTGCTCAGCGCTCAGTGTCGCCTTCGCTTCAGGTGGCTCTTTTGGGAGTAGATCCATTGAGGGATCTGGGTAGGGGGGTGAGAGATGAGATCATAAGACAAACTTTTTATTCCCGCCTGTTAATCGCTAAGAAATGGATGGTTCCAGAAGCCCCGAAAATAAATGAATGGAGGGTCCTGGCAGGTATATATGAAAGGTATAATAGAGAGACCAGATAGCCGTTAAGTGTAAGAGAGGGAAACCTGGTGATTTTGAGAATGTAGGGTGGGGTGGGGGGGGGGGGGAGTTAGGCCGGAGTTTGGGGGTGGGGGAGGGGTAGTCATATTTCATTTTTTTTTCTTTTGGGGGGGGGAGGGGATGTATAAGTATGTAGATCCACAAATTTATATGTATATTTAGGGGTTGGGGGGAGGGGTATATAAGCAAGGTGGGATTGTAATGGGATATTTGACTTTGTATCTCGGTTTCCTATTCTTGGTTCGTCTTTTTTTTTTATATTTGAATGGGAATACTTTCGATACTTGATTGTCCCATGTAATGATGGAATAAAAATTTACTAAATAAAAAAAAAAAAAGAAAACCTCTCCTGTTCTGGACAGTTCCTGACATGGACAGAGGTAGTGGCAGAGAGCACTGTGTCAGACTGGAAAGAATACACCACTTCCTGTAGGACATACAGCAGCTGATAAGTACTGGAAGACAGGGGATTTTTAAACAGAAGTAATTTACAGATCTGTATAACTTTCTGAACCCAGCTGATTTGATTACAACAGACCTGCTATACGTGACTAAATTCATACACTTTTGAAAGAAGGCAGCCGTGTTTAAATCCTACCAAATGTCATCCATGGAAACCAGACTGCACTTAAACATATCTTCCATCTTTATGATAGAATTCTGTTTTCTCCCTGAGCGGAAGCTGGTGGATTCTATTAAAATAGCATAACTAGCGGCTTCAGATTTTGCAACTTGTTAGTGAAGCAAGCCTATGACTTAGTGAACCTTAGCCACTTTATTACGTGCTAACAAGTATTAATGCTGACGTCAATTCATTTAATATGATAGATGAACATTAATCACTATACTACATTCATATTTGCATTTCGAGACGAACACATAAGTTAAATGCAGCTTTGTTACATAGTCAAACCCTCTTTTTTCTGGTAACTTGAGTTGGCTCCATAAGGTGGTGCCATGTGGAATCAATTCTCATCTGTGGGTTTTATGCATTCCTTTGTATTGCGGTGTTAACATAAACAATATTACAGACAATGTACTGGATGCTTTAGGCTCTGTGTAGTCATTCCAGAACCCTGCCATGAGAAGATTTACACCATTAACAAGCCAGGTTGTTTCTCCAATGACAAAACAGAAAAACAATAACATAAAAACGTACAACGCCAAATATTGTCTGTTGCTATGATATAATGTTTTTTGAACAAGATATGTAAAAACATACACACCCTCTGTGTGTGGTACTAAATATAAAGGCCAAATTGATAGTTTGTGGCTGACTATAAATCCAAAATGTAGTAAAATTCAGTGATACATGCCACTCTTTAGCAGACACCAAACCACTTCACAGTATAAACGTAGACATGGCAGCCGTTTCACGCGCATGCGTGCTTCATCACATCTGATGAAGCATACTCAGCTTTCTATCTTGCTTGCGGCTTGGACAATAAGACTTTGTTGTGAGGTGCACCTCCGTTGCAATTTCTGCATGGTCCATACTGTGTATATGTCCAGGAAATCTTGTACAAGCCCACAACCTATAAATCCAATTCATTCTATGCTGTGATTAAAAAAAAACCTCAAAAACCCAACACTCTTGATAGGTCGTATTTCAGCTACGATCAGATCACATTTTACTGCCACTGACTTCAAAGGAAACATTGCATATCACGAAAGCCAAACACCGTACAACAATACCAGTCACCAAAGAATCTCTTCTAGGAACATTTCCTGAAATGATGTGTTGTTTTTTATTAGAGCTGTCATGTGGCCTTCTACTGCATCTGTAATGCAATATGTGAAATATGCAATATCTATATATACATGAAAGCTGTACTTATACAATATATTGAGTGCATGTATTTCCTGCCTTGTAAAATTTGTTGCATTACAATTGTAATATATTCTATGCTGGTCTTTGTATAGAATAGATGAAGGGGCCTAAATGGTTCAAGCAACAGATATTGTTTGTTGGTGGTTCTCCAGTCCATGCTTAAAGGGGTTATCCAGCATTAGAAAAACATGGCCAATTTCTTTTAGAAAAAGCACCTCTCTTGTCTCCAGTTTGGGTGTAAGTTTTGGAACTCTGTTCAATTGAAGTGAATGGAGTTTAACTGCAAACCACACCTGAACTGAAGAATGGTGCTGTCTCTGAAAGAAAGTGGCCATGTTTTTCTAATGTTGTATAATCCCTTTAAAGGGCTTAATGGAGAGACCTCATCTATGATACTTATTTGCAAACAGTCAAATTTTTGGTTGGATAAAGGAGGCAAAAAGAAGCTTCAGTTTTGAATGATTTCTGATCAAACAGCTCACCATAAAATCTCCTGCAATTTAACATCCTGGAGTTTCCTCAATATTCCTTTGTGTTCTTTGGCTTCTGGAAATCGTCTTTCATGGATACAAACTCAATTTCTTATCCAATCTCCTAGTTTGGAGCAATCATGGTCAGATCTTTAGCCCCAGATTCATTAATTGTAGAAGAAATGAAGATTAGAGATGAGCGAACATAAACCACAATTGGGTTCATCCACACCTGAGAATGCAGCATTTGGTTACCAGTGAAGAAGTTGGATGCAGTCCCAGAAAACATGGATACAGCCATAGGACTATAGGTCTGCTGCCCGTTACAGTAGTGGACATTAAACTAACCTTCCGAACATAAAGAGCCTTTGACCCTGCTTATTTCTGTAAAAACAAATGTTCCAACTGGAGAACATTGCAAAGTTTGCAAAGGTTGGAACAAATTCATAAAGATGGTGTCCTCACAACTGTAAAATAAAAAAAAAGGTATACTGACCTGTCTGCACTCCCCTGGGTCCTCCTCCGGGCCAATCACTGACTGAGACTGGACAGCGCCATGGCTAATCATTGGCTGAGCGGGCTGTCACTCTCGTCTCAGGACACTGGAGAAGGTGGACACTGGGGGAGAGTGGATAGGTATAGTATAGATGAGCGAACTTTGTGTACAGCACTGAAACAGCTCCTCGGCTGATCACCGTCACTTTTACATGGGCCGATTATCAGCCAAATGAGCATTTCTAGGAACACTCAATCCTGATACTTGGCCTGAGTAAAAGGGCCCCTACATCTTTATTTTCCTAACAGAAAATATCATGGAGCTGTCTGGAGCAGGGCCGGATTAAGGTTGGTGGAGGCCCCGGGCGACAATCCCCCACCCCCCAAAAAAAATAAATAAACTATACCGCGATCTATACAGATGGCTGCTTACTGTAGGTCAATTAGCACAGGCCCCCTCCTCGCTCCTGGCTGTATGGGTCAGCATCCTCCTCTGTTATGCACGTGGTCACAAGAGGCTGCAGTACAGGGGAAGATGCCAGGCCCTAGAGACAGGAGCAGAGGGGGGGTGGACTAAGAATCAGAGTGTATTCCCACATTGTGTTTGTGTTAATAACGCAATGTGAGAACACAGCACTTTCTGCGCGCTGTTGCCCACTGTGTTAGGGCCCTATTACATGGCTTGATATCCTGGGTAAGCAGCACGATTCTGCTACGGTTCGAGCTGGTGGGGGCCCCTAAGTGGTGGAGGCCCAGAGGCACGTGCCCCTGGTGCCCTCCCTTTAATCCGGCCCTGGTCTGGAGGTCTCCATAGACATGACACTGTCAGATCTCACAAAACAAGATTATCTGATTTCTGTGGCCAGATCTGCCTCTATTCCTAAACATCTCCTTAAAAAAAAAAGTTCTAGGCTTGTAGTGAGTAGCTTGATGCCCTAGCAGATATTTATGACACTGGGCTCATACACAAAAGCATTATACAAGTCTGAGATGTAAGACAGGTATACAGTACTGCTAAATTCAATATGTGTGTGTTTAAGTGTTTGTGTGCAAAAAGATCTGTTATTTTGTCAAAAAGCCTTGGTCTATGAGCCACAAAGAACAAGCATGTGAAGAAAATAGATTGTTGACATCAGTGAAATCGCCCTGGAGTCAACATGAAAGCACAAGGTACAATACATATTTTGCAACCCAAAAAAGTCTTGGATTCCTAAATTCTACAGTTAATGGGTTTCAGATGTCTGGCATGCTGCTCCATTTTTTTTCTTGGATAGAGGTTTTACAGACAAAACTGCCTGGGAATGATGTTTGGAGTATTTAGTCAACATAGTTAATGTGGAATGTTAAGCGCTACAATATATAGTGTGATATGCATGGGAAAGTAGACTGTCTAGCACTGTGTAAAAAAAACAAAACATTTTATAGCAAAACATATACTTTTATACGATATATTAAAATACCCTCACTAAAAAAAAAAAAAACTGAAGCAGAACATAGAGCAGGCCAAATTCCCAGAACACATGGACATCATTTCATCTCTCTTCTGTACTTGGCCGGTTGTTTGTCAGTGTGGCTAAAAATGGTGCAGACGATACTGCACTTACTAGAATCACACATGCAGTTTCTGTAGCAGCTTTAAGCCAAACACAGGAGGCCATAAAATAGACAAGTATAAGGCTACATTCCCACACAGTAAAATAAAAGCAAAATATGTCAGTAAAACAATTAGAAACCCCAGACATATTTTCAATCTAATAATGTGCTACATTAACCCCTTAGTGACAGGTCTGGTGTGGCTGTGTTATCCAGTCACAGTATGGCGGTATTGGTCAGGTCTGGCATGGTGGCATTATCCAGTCACAGTATGGTGGTATTGGTCAGGTCTGGTATGGCTGTGTTATCCATTCACAGTATGGCGGTATTGGTCAGGTCTGGTATGGTGGTATTATCCAGTCACAGTACGGTGGTATTGTTCATGTCTGGTATGGCGGTGTTATCCAGTTACGGTATGCTAGTATTGTTTAGGTCTGGTATGGCGGTGTTATCCAGGCACATTATGGCGGTATTGGTCAGGTCTGGTATGGTGTATTATCCAGTCACAGTATGGTGGTATTGTTCAGGTCTGGTATGGCCTTGTTATCCAGTCACAGTATGGCGGTATTGGTCAGGTCTGGTATGGCAGTGTTATCCAGTCACAGTATGGCGGTATTGGTCAGGTCTGGTATGGTGGTGTTATCCAGTCACAGTATGGGGGTATTGGTCAGGTCTGGTGTGGCTGTGTTATTCAGTCACAGTATGGCAGTATTGTTCAGGTCTGGTGTGGCTGTGTTATCCAGTCACAGTACGGCGGAATTGGTCAGGTCTGGTATGGCGGTGTTATCCAGTCACAGTATGGGGGTATTGGTCAGGTCTGGTATGGTGGTGTTATGCAGTCACAGTATGGTGGTATTGGTCAGGTCTGGTATGGCTGTGTTATCCAGTCACAGTATGGTGGTATTGGTCAGGTCTGGTATGGTGGTATTATCCAGTCACAGTATGGTGGTATTGTTCAGGTCTGGTATAACGGTGTTATCCAGTCACAGTACAGCGGTATTGGTCAGGACTGGTATGGCTGTGTTATCCATTCACAGTATGGCGGTATTGGTCAGGTCTGGTATGGTGGTATTATCCAGTCACAGTACGGTGGTATTGTTCATGTCTGGTATGGCGGTGTTATCCAGTTACGGTATGCTAGTATTGTTTAGGTCTGGTATGGCGGTGTTATCCAGGCACATTATGGCGGTATTGGTCAGGTCTGGTATGGTGTATTATCCAGTCACAGTATGGTGGTATTGTTCAGGTCTGGTATGGCCTTGTTATCCAGTCACAGTATGGCGGTATTGGTCAGGTCTGGTATGGCAGTGTTATCCAGTCACAGTATGGCGGTATTGGTCAGGTCTGGTATGGTGGTGTTATCCAGTCACAGTATGGGGGTATTGGTCAGGTCTGGTGTGGCTGTGTTATTCAGTCACAGTATGGCAGTATTGTTCAGGTCTGGTGTGGCTGTGTTATCCAGTCACAGTACGGCGGAATTGGTCAGGTCTGGTATGGCGGTGTTATCCAGTCACAGTATGGGGGTATTGGTCAGGTCTGGTATGGTGGTGTTATGCAGTCACAGTTTGGTATTGGTCAGGTCTGGTATGGCTGTGTTATCCAGTCACAGTATGGTGGTATTGGTCAGGTCTGGTATGGTGGTATTATCCAGTCACAGTATGGTGGTATTGTTCAGGTCTGGTATAACGGTGTTATCCAGTCACAGTACAGCGGTATTGGTCAGGACTGGTATGGCTGTGTTATCCATTCACAGTATGGCGGTATTGGTCAGGTCTGGTATGGTGGTATTATCCAGTCACAGTACGGTGGTATTGTTCATGTCTGGTATGGCGGTGTTATCCAGTTACGGTATGCTAGTATTGTTTAGGTCTGGTATGGCTGTGTTATCCAGTCACAGTATGGCGGTATTGGTCAGGTCTGGTGTATTATCCAGTCACAGTATGGTGGTATTGTTCAGGTCTGGTATGGCCGTGTTATCCAGTCACAGTATGGCGGTATTGGTCAGGTCTGGTATGGCGGTGTTATCCAGTCACAGTATGGGGGTATTGGTCAGGTCTGGTGTGGCTGTGTTATTCAGTCACAGTATGGCGGTATTGTTCAGGTCTAGTGTGGCTGTGTTATCCAGTCACAGTACGGCGGTATTGGTCAGGTCTGGTATGGCGGTGTTATCCAGTCACAGTATGGGGGTATTGGTCAGGTCTGGTATGGCGGTGTTATGCAGTCACAGTATGGCGGTATTGGTCAGGACTGGTATGGCTGTGTTATCCATTCACAGTATGGCGGTATTGGTCAGGTCTGGTATGGTGGTATTATCCAGTCACAGTACGGTGGTATTGTTCATGTCTGGTATGGCGGTGTTATCCAGTCACAGTATGCTAGTATTGTTTAGGTCTGGTATGGCTGTGTTATCCAGTCACAGTATGGTGGTATTGGTCAGGTCTGGTATGGTGGTGTTATCCAGTCACAGTATGGTGGTATTGTTCAGGTCTGGTGTGGCTGTGTTATTCAGTCACAGTACGGCGGTATTGTTTAGGTCTGGTGTGGCTGTGTTATCCAGTCACAGTATTGCGGTATTGGTCAGGTCTGGTATGGCGGTGTTATGCAGTCACAATATGGTGGTATTGGTCAGATCTGGTATGGCTGTGTTATCCAGTCACAGTATGATGATATTGGTCAGGTCTGGTATGGCGGTGTTATCCAGTCACAGTATGGCGGTATTGTTCATGTCTGGTGTGGCGGTGTTATCCAGTCACAGTGTGTCGGTATTGGTCAGGTCTGGTATGGCAGTGTTATCCAGTCACAGTATGGCGGTATTGGTCAGGTCTGGTGTGGCAGTGTTATCCAGTCACAGAATGGCGGTATTGGTCAGGTCTGGTATGGCAGTGTTATCTTGTCACAGCATGTGGGTATTGGTCAGGTCTGGTATGGCGGTGTTATGCAGTCACAGTATGGCGGTATTGGTCAGGTCTGGTATGGCAGTGTTATCCAGTCACAGTATGGTGGTATTGGTCAGGTCTGGTGTGGCAGTTTTACCCAGTAACAGCGGTGGTAAATGTGACGCCTGGAGCTATTACCTACCAATCCTGTGGTGTGAATTCCCTCACACAATATGCAGACGGCTCTAATCATTGATTCAGTGTTGAAATTTGTTCATGTTTAAGCAGTTAAAAACCATGTAAAACGTGATTCATCCAATGTTTCTACATGTAGGGAAATGCATATGGCCGACACCACCCTCCCATTTCTTCCCCAGTAGTCATGTGATTAGTGGCCATGGTTATCAAAACTATGGGAACAGACGTACAGTAGAGCATTAGACTATATTATGTCACCACATAATACTTTACATATGTACCACTGTACACGTAAGAATAGTTAATGCAAAAAAAGAAAAAGACATACAATATGCAAATGGGGCTTCAAATAAAAAAGTATAATTTTATAAAGATAAAGAATGGCAAAACATGGGGCATGCCCAGGAGGGGTAGCTGGATGTATAAGGGATAAGATATTATAGAATTTACTAAATTTAGACTCTTAGGAAATCCATATATTATGTTAACTCTGCAAAAAGCATCCCCTAAGGGAATAAATGAACAAGTAAATTTCTCCTGCTTTTTGTAAATTTAAAATACTATCTGTCCTATATACTACATATATCCCCATACTATGGCCACTGGTGTCACCTGGTGTGGTTAACACACCAGTTATAATAGGCCGTTTAGGGAACAACAGCTAGTGTGGGGCCACCCAGGATCAGGGAACATGTATGTAGGGATTTTTAGGGACTTCTAGGCCCAAACTTGTTATATGTGTCTTTACACCCCCCTCCCCACCACCACCACCACCACCATTGAATTGCCTTATATCCTACTACAACATTAATCTTTAATAGCAATCAGTATTTGTACACAGCTGAATGTTCCAGTTTTACCCTCTATTGTGCCAGTAACTGAACTGCGATCAGATAGAACTACTGATCCCAGCCACAATAGTAGCACAGTAACAATCGTTAGCCATGCCTCCTGATAACAAAACAGGGTGGGCAAGCCAGACACATAACGCGCGCTCTACTTTACTGTGCACTTATTCCCCATGGCAAGGCTGTATCCATGTTTTCCTAGGGCTGCATTCAACTTCTGTAGCCGAAGCAAAGCAAACTCAGAACATTCGTATTCGGAGAACTTTGACGAAACCGAACATTTTGACAGATCTGCTTAACACTACTAGTGAGTGCCTGAAGAACATTCCCATCTAGTAGATACTTCCAGCAGTTGTGATTACTAATTCTATTACAGCTTCAGTTCCAATGGAACAGAAATATAGAATTTTCAATGCAGATTAGAGAACAGTTTAGTCCACACAGTGTTCATGGAAGTTATTATATTGGTTTAGCTATTTACTGACAATCTCAATTTTGATTGTTCAATTTGCCATCTGCAACAACTTTATGGAAATATACAGTCAAAAGACAGGTCTGCTAATTTTCTTGATTTTCTCCCCAAACAGTAATGACAGGGCTGGTAGACATGATGAGGCTATTCTGCCTTTCCTTGTTTGTCTGGGAATTATTACTTTATTATTATTTATTTTTAAAGCACTTTTGATTCCACAGCGCTATACAAGCAATAGGGGTTAACAAACCCCTGATCTTGGTTGGAGACAGAACTAGTGGGGCTTGGTGGGCCCTGACATGGACCTCATCATTTGGTGATATTGATTCATAATTATCGTTGTTTTTTAATTTATAATCTGCCCCTTCATGTCCTGTGTTCTTTAATTATCTTTACATAGCCTTTTATTTTGTGGGCAGGTATATTGTGTATTTAGCACTCCAGCAGGGGGTTGTCATTCATCAGGTTAACTTTCATACACGTTATATCTGATATGGTCCGTTGTTATTGTAACAACTGGAGTCGTGGATCTGCTGTACCACCGCTACCGATGGCTTTAGCCGCACCAGGGAACGGAGTTTAAGGGGCTGCTTGTCTTTACCAGCACCCACCGCAAGGTGGAATGGACTTTCTGCAGCAGGCTGCCCCCTGCAGCAGTGCAGCTGGAGGCACATAGGCAGGAAGACAGCAGGACTCATGGCTGGAACCAAGACAGCAGTCACAGGCTGGAACCACAGGCAGCAGACACAGGGTAGGAACCCGGGGCAGGAACCACAAGCAGGAATCATGGGCAGCTGGGACCACACACTATGGTTAAGCATGTAGAGGTTCCAACACTAGGGGCAGGGCAGGGATTTATAGGGGAGTGTGGTGGTCATTGACCAGTTTGGCCAATCACAAAAAGAAAACAGAAGAATATAGGATGTAGAAAAAAAATCTGTGCACTCCAAAATCACATAAAATAGCTTTATTTTACAGGCTAATATGAATAAACACAATTAAAATCACAATTAAAATTTGTAATTTTAATTGTTTTTATTCATATTAGCTAGTAAAATAAAGCTATTTTATGTGATTTGGAGTGCACTGACTGACTCACACTGACACACACTGACTGACTGACACAGACACTGACACACAGCACTTAATTCTCAGTGTTTTCCCCCTTCCTCTCTGTCCGGCTGCTTTTCACACTGCGAGGTTGAGGACCTTCAGGTCATGTGATCAGGTCCTTCACCCTTTTTTTAGTATCAGCCATAGGTGTGATGTTCAGTAGTTCCCTTCTCTCCATGTCGCATTTTATGTTTTTCTCCCTTTTCTGAGCGGCTGGCACTCCCCTTCATAAGACCCATGTGACTCAAATTAGCAGGATATACTTGTGTTCTTATGTCAGTACCTTATGATTTTCCCATTCTGTCTGCAGCAGAGGTGGTGAGCGCAATACCATATTCATGCTTGTGTTGTTTGAGGGCAGCCTTCTCCGCCGGTGGTGCCGAATGGGTATTGGTGGGGCATTTTGGGTTTGGTCCTGTGACATTGGGGTTGCAGGGCCATTCCATGGCCTCCCTTCCCTGCATGTGCACACTTTAGCGTAGGGACCCGTGTGAACCAGGGGCCCGGCACATGGTACACGGGGCAGTATGGTTTGATCAAATTATATACCAACATCCTGGCGTTGGTTTTTAAAATTAGCCGAGAGGCATTAGTATCAGCCATAGGTGTGATGTGCAGTAGCTCCCTTCTCTATGTCGCACCCTTTTTTCTCTCAGGCCCTGTGTCTTCTAAAGTTCAGCACCCACTACAGTGAGCAGACTGAACATTAGAACACTGGGCCCCTCTCCCTCTCTGGGTCCCTAGACTCACTGTGGGCACCGGCACTTACCTAGGTAAGCCCCGTTCTGATGCCGGCCCTGTCAACTGGTATTATTGTGTTTTCAGTAGCACCCTCCATTATACTCGTCATTACCCACCTCACTTACTCGCCCACCTCACTTCTAATGGTCCTTTTACACGGAACGATTGATCGTTTGTTTTTGCACGATAACGGTCGAATTCGAAGGATAATCGTACGTGTAAACGCAGCGAACGATCAAACGACGAGCAAAAAATCATTCATTTTGATCTTTCAACATGTTCTCCAATCATCGTTGGTCGTTCGCAAAAAATTTGCAGATCGTTCGGTGTAAACAGTCTTTCAGCGATTTCACCTATGTGTGACATAGGCTTCAACGATCGCAAAACGATCGCATAGCGAATTTTCCGTACAATGTATCGTTCCGTCTAAACGCTGATCGTTAAAAAAAAAATTTGTTCATTCAAAATCGTTAATCGTGCGATTGGGCGAATTATCGCTCCGTGTAAAAGTACCATAAGTTATATTGACCAATTAGGGATGCACTTTAATTAGGGATGTCTCTTTAAATCACAGAGAGACAACATGCGCCCCCCAGGAGGCAGGGACGCATGTGCTGGGCAGAACGGGAACAAGCAGAAGCATAGACACATAAAGCACCCTGCAGGGCTGACGCAATGGCGATGCCGTGCTGTGAGCTCTGACGTCCGTCAGGGACACAGCGTGTGGGGGGAAAGGGCCAGCAGAGGCCCTGAGCATGAGATGCCACCACAGATGTGACATGTATATGTCAGTGTGCCCTGGAATCCGAACTCATCAAGTACGGTCCCTAGTGTCTGTAATATTTTAAATGTTTTTAATTGTGTCCCTGCATTTGAATTGATTAATAAAAAATATTTTTGGAGTGCACCTTGATTTTGGTTATTTCTGATGCCAGCCTACACATCTGACATGCCTTTCTCTTTGTGATATGAAATCTGGTTCCTTTATGTCATTAGGCTGAGCACTCTCTACTTTTTTTGTGGTAGCACCTTGCCTATATTATCTTGTTTAGAGGTTAACAAACAGGAGCATTACAAGATCAAAACACATTACATGAATAAGATAAATGGCAAACTGGTACATGGAATCTTGACTCAGCTGCCAGATATTTGCTAGAATTTCCAAGACTGAATAAAGAGAAGTTTAGAAATAAAGTAAATGGGAGGTGTTACATTTCCTAAAACATTAAGTTCATTACTAAGCCGTGAAAATGGACATTACATTGGTTGGTTCCCACCAAGCTGAAAGAATTCAGAATGAGCTAATAAAGAGGATCACACCTCGACCAGGGCTGCTGTGTAAATAGTGGTCAATGAATGAGTGTGTAACATGAGTGGGGCTCCTCATACAAGGATGACATGACCCAGCTGCGGAAAGGCCTTGTTTAATGTGGTGTACGGTCTACCTGCCACAGAAACCTCAATGTTTGCTGAGAACAGATGACTTACAGCTGGTTAACATCAGCTGTCTCTGGAGGCAAACAGGGTAAACATGAACAGCACCTTCTGTGTACTAGTAAAGCCTGGGTAGATAACAGTTTATAGTTCTAGAAATATAGAGCATTATAGAGAATAGACAGACATGTTATATAGAATGTTTAATAGACAGGTAATATACCTAAAATTGCACCACTAGTGATGTGTAAATGAAGTTGGTGCTATAAAGATATGCTAAGTATTTATTAGTTTATATCAGGATAAAGTGTCCTACTGGGATCTGCCAAGATGCAACTTAGCTGGCATCTCTGAGAACCTAAACTCCAGGGCAGGGCCGTTTCTAGGACCGGGCCGGCCAGGCCACCGCACGGGGCGCCAACAGCTAGGGGGCGCCCGGCGGCACCCGACAGTGCCCAGCCCCCCACTAACTCACCAAATAAACTCACCAAATAAACAGTGCCTCACCCAGCACATCAACAGCGCCCCCCGCCAGGCCCCCCTCCCCCTGAGATGATATTAACATTAGCCAGCACCGACCCTCTGTCCTCCCTCTAGACCAGGGTGCCGCAAGTTGAGGGGGTACGGGCCGGCAAGAGGCATCAGGGACCAGGAGAGGACGTTAACTTAAAAAAGCAAGCCAGGGCTGAGCAGTTAGAGCACTGTCGGCTCCTGTCACATGTAGCCGACAGTGCAGTGTGTGAGGAAGTAAAGGGCTCTGGGAGAAAGCGCTGCGGCTGCCCTACTCACTGCCTGCTAACTTTCTTCTAAATGTGTGCTCAACATAAATCAGCCGACTGTGTGTGGGCAGATTCGGCATTATCTGTCTGGTGACCTCTGCATGGCCGTGTGCGTCCTCCCTCCTTCTCCTCCCTGTGCAGCGTCCTCTCCATGCCTATCTGTGCCCCTGCTGGTAAGCCTGTCTATGTCCTCTCTATCCTGATATGTCCTCTCTCTCCTGTTTGTCTATCTATCTATCTATCTATCTCCTATCTATCTATCTATCACCCCTATCTATTCATCTAAAAATACAGAAGTTATATCTTGCTATGAGGTGCATGTCTTGCTACATGGGGCAAATCTGGATGCAGGGTGGAGTATAAGGGCATATGTGTCTGCAGTGGACCTACTTGACTATAAGGGGACAGCAAGGGACATTATTACTATATGCAACCACAGCAGGGGACATTATTACTATATACGGGCACAGCAAGGAACATTATTACTATATGCGAGCACAGCAGGGGACATTATTACTATATGCAGGCACAGCAGGGGACATTATTACTATATGCACGCACAGCAGGGGACATTATTACTATATGCAAGCACAGCAGGGGACATTATTACTATATGCGGGCACAGCAGGGGACATTATTACTATATGTGAGCACAGCAGGAGGCATACTTACTTTACTGCGCGTGACCCCAAATAGTGCAATTTCTACTGTATGGGACCCTATACATGGGAAAAGGGAAGGAAGTTGAAGGAAAACTGCAGAGCCTAAAATGTCTGGCAGGTTCTGAAGAGAATTGTAGCTGGAAAAAATCTTCCTGGTGGTCTGGGTTGGATGGAGAGGAAAGGGAAAGTGACGCCTCAGATCAAAGAAGACGTCATCTGTGAGTCACTGTATAATGATTTTGTATTCAGTAGAACATTATTAGGTAGGGGTGCCACACTGTTCTATGCTGCTTCATACTGCTTCTTCCTAGTAACCAGAATCTTGATAAAAGCCCCTTCCTTCCCCTGGGCTGAAGTGAGTGAGGTTCAAGGGGGGGCGCTTTTGTCAGGATTCGCCCTGTTGCCAAAATGGCCTAGAAACTGCCCTGCTCCAGGGCTACTGAACATTAAAGACAACATTCCATGTAATGGATCATTCATATCAATAATAGCATACAGAGATTTCTAGAAACAAAATCTACAACCTATGGCAAAAAAAAAAAATTGACTATGGAAACACTATATTTGCATTTATTTGCAGTTTGACACAGTGCTCTCTGCTGCCACCTCTGTCCGAGACAGGAACTGTTCAGAGCAGTAGCAAATCCCCATAGAAAGTCCTGCTCTGGACTTTCTGTTGGGCCCTTACCTGTTTTTGTACAATATCAATAAAAGCCTCAATATGATTGCTCCCACATGGTGGCAAAAAATTACTCTTGTTAAACAAATCAGTCTGTTTCAATAACTCAGTAGTTACATTGTCTCCCTTTGTATCACCATCGGTGCATATGTGTTCTTCAGTGGATATACACTTATCAGAGAAATGATCCCTTAGGCTCCGTTCACACGTAGAAAAACTGGCGGACAATTCCGCCGCGGAATGCCGTTAGCCTCCCTCTCATAATGGGAGTCTATGGGAGGCGTGCGCTGCTGTTCTCACAGCGTTTCTCCACGCTGAAGAATGAGCATGTTTATTCTTCAGCGTGGAAAGAGCAGCAGCGCGCGCCTCCTATAGACTCCCATTATGAGAGGGAGGGCGCGGAATTCCGCTTAGGCGTAAACGTCTGAAAAACACCTCTAAGTCCACCTCTAACTTAAGCCAATTCACTTTAAAAGTTGGACAAAAAGACAATCTTTTCCAAGGATTGCCAAGTGTATATTTTTCCAGTAGCACAATTGTCCAGATCCTTCTGCCATTTTGACCTCTTGTTTTCTCTAACTCCTGTTGATGTCTTAGGAGACAAGTAGCCTATAGTTCCTTAGCAGCTCGACAATCCTGTGGAGATAACAACATTTTTAAATTGTCCCTAATCTTTGTAGAAATTCCATATTCAGCAGCATAATATCATAAGCAAATTTGTTGGAAATCTGAATGAATTTACTTTGGAACAGTTACTCGGGATTCCGCATCCCTTTTTTTCTTTAATAAATCTGCAGATGGCACACTCAAAAATGTGGCCTCGCATCCAGAATTCTTTTATCATCTTGCTCAGTATATGTAACCGCTAAAGAGGTGGGCTCACCAACTTCATGTGCAGCACATCCTGTTGGTGTAGTCATTTTGTAGCCTCTATCCGGAATCTCTACAGTGCACGAACTCCAGGGAAAAGCAAAATAACACTGGTAGATGGGTGTCAGCACCAGGCAATCCTGTTCCACACATTATTTGAATTATTTTTTGTTTGGGGATGGTCTCTATGGCCAGAACAGGGGAAAGGCCATGGGCTTCAATGTGGCTCCAATTTAGGCCAATGTATACATGACGCAATTTAAATCAGATTATGTACATGTCACAATACGTAATTTCTATGTTATGTTTCTACGTGGTTCAGATATCTTGATGACGCCTTTGTACTATAGGCAGGTAACATGCTTACTCTTAAAGCAAATGTACCACTAGGTACATTGCTTTGTGTTTTTACATGAACAGACAGGTGCCGGCGCAAGTAGATTCTGGTGCCATGGTCCTTTTTTTGAACCACCGCCCAGTTCCCGTGCTCGGCGCCGGTGTATTCCCGAGCACTGGCCAGGCATGATGCACTGGGGGCTGACTTGCCGGCCCCAAATGTAACGAAACTCCCTACTCTCTGTGACGTGGCTCCATTGGAATCAACAGAGCCAGGTCACAGAGGGAATGGGAGATCATTACACTGTGGAGCCAGCGGGCCTGCCCCCAGTGGTTCATGCCGAGCCTGTGCTCAGGAAGAGACCAGGTTCAAAAAAGGACCATGGCAGCAGCATCTCTGTGCCATCGCTGGTCTGTTCATGTAAAAAACAAAGTGATGTACCTAGTGGTACATTCGCTTTAACCCCTTCAGGACCATGCAAATTTTCGTTTTTGTGCTTCCGTTTCTTTCTCCACGTGTTTAAAAGGCCAAAGCACTTCCTTTTTTTCATCTCAAGGCCCACACGATACCTTTTTTTTTGTGCCACTAATTGTACTTTGCAATGACAGGGTTAATTTTTCCCTAAAATATGTTGTGAAACCGGGAAAAAATATTTGCTCAGTGAAATTGAAAATAAAACACATTTTTTTTTATCTGGGGGGTGGGGAGGGGTGTTGTGTTTACACTGTTTGTCCTATGGTAAATCTAACATGTTATCTATGTTCCTCAAATCAGTACAATTACAACGATATGTAACTTGTGTAACTTTTATTTTATTTGGTGGCTTTTAAAAAATTAAAACCTTTTTAAAATTCTAATTGCTCCTTAAAATCGCTCCATTCCCAGGCTTATAATGCTTTTATCCTTTGGCCTATGGGGCAGTGTGAGGTGTCATTTTTTGCGCCATGATGTGTTCTTTCTATCAGTACTTTGATTGCATATATGCGACTTTTTGATCACTTTTTATTAAAATTTTTCTGGATTTGATGCAACCAAAAATGCGCAACTTTGCACTTTGGCTGATTTTTGCCCTTACCCCATTTACAGTGCAAGATTAGGAATGTGATAATTTATTAGTGTGGGCGATTACGCACGCGGCAATACCAAATATGTTTATTTATTTATTTATTTTATTTATAAAATGGGAAAAGGGGGTGATTATTTATTTTTCCCCTGGGGGACTTCTATATTTACAGCATTGATCTCCCATTGAGATCAATGCTGCGTATATTAAAGAGCACCGATCCATTAAATCAGTGCTCTGTTGGTCTGGCCTGCTGCAGACCAGATCAGCAGAATACAGAGACGGGATCAGCGTCATTCTGACGTTGAGGCCCGGCCGGGTAAGTTAAACGGATTGCCCCTCTGCAATCTCATTTGCCCACTAGACACCAGGGATGGGGGATAGACAGCTGTTTAGATGCAGCTGTCAGCCATGACAGCTGCATCTAAATGGCTCATTAGCTGGCGCGGCGATCAGACCATGCCCACTAATAGCAGCAGTCCCGGGCAATTAACACCCGGGATCGCAGCCCCACTCTGAACACCCCTACCCGACCAAGGACGTAGTTACTTCCTTGGTCAGGAAGAGGTTAATGCCTACTAGATGAGATACATAGTGTATACATGTAACTGCAATTTTCTATGGTTGCTCACAACAATCATTGCAGTTTTTAGACACTACTGTTTCTTTTTATAATAATAAGTTGCAAACTGACCTGTATGTAAAAACAAAACTGACAGGAACATTTTGTTAACTTATGATAGTTTTCATCCTAAATCTATGATTAATTCTCTTCCTTGGTCACATCTTCTGCAAATTAAACATATGGGGGGACATGTATGAAAAGGCGAAAATGCCTTTTTTGGGGGCAAAGGGTATTTTTGCAAATATTTTTTTTTGCATCGACCCCATCTGCGCTACCTTCGTCATTGGGGCGGAGAAGGGGCATTACGAGGGGTGCGGCTCTACATAAATCCCCTGAGCTCTAGAGCTGCGGGGACATTTGTAAGCCCGGCGTAAAAAACACCGGACTTCATAAATGTCCCCCATTGTCTAGTCTAGTCTGGACCAGAGGATATTCTAATAGATTGTTACAACATCATTTAGATCAGGGGTGGGGAACCTTTTCCATGTCGAGGGCCGGTCGGGCATTAATAAAATCATTCTAGGGCCGCATACCGTGTGCGGCAGTTAGTAGCGTGGGTTTGCAGCACCCAGGGCAAGGCAAAGTATTGTTCCCCTAGTTCCCCTGCTATTGTAGTTAACCCCCCCCCCAGTGATGCCCCTTGTAGTCTAGTTAACCCCCAAGTCATGTCCCTGGTAGCCTAGTTAACCCCCCCAGTGATGCCTCTGGTAGGCCTAGTTAACCCCTATCAGTCATGTCCCTGGTAGCCTAGTTAACCCCCATCAGTCATGTCCCAGGTGGCCTAGTTAACCCCCATCAGGCATGTCCCTGGTGGCCTAGTTAACCCCCATCAGTCATGTCCCTGGTAGCCTAGTTAACCCCCATCAGTCATGTCCCAGGTGGCCTAGTTAACCCCCATCAGTCATGTCCCTGGTAGCCTAGTTGTCCCCCCCCCCCATCAGTCATGTCCCTGGTAGCCTAGTTAACCACCATCAGTCATGTCCCAGGTGGCCTAGTTAACCCCCATCAGTCATGTCCCTGGTAGCCTAGTTGTCCCCCCCCCCATCAGTCATGTCCCTGGTAGCCTAGTTGTCCCCCCCATCAGTCATGTCCCTGGTAGCCTAGTTAACCCCCATCAGGCATGTCCCTGGTGGCCTAGTTAACCCCCAAATAAAAAAAATAAACATCCCACTCACCTTACCTCCGTTCCCACGCTGCCCATGTCCTCTTCTGTCCCAGGTCCTCTGTGCCGGTCTTTCTCCTGCAGGCGGCGCGCGATGAAATGACGTCATCGCGCGCGGCCCGCAGGAGACTTAAGACACGCGCCGCTCTGCTGGGGAAGAAGCCGGCATAGACAGCATCCTCCTGTGTCCGGCAGCTGTCACAGACACCGGAGGATGCTGTGTATGCCGGCTCCTTCCTCCTCCAGAGCGGCGCGCATCACAGGGGAGCTGCGGGCCGCGGGCCGCATCGGGAGGTCTCAGGGGCCGGATGCGGCCCGCGGGTCGGAGGTTCCCCACCCCTGATTTAGATAGAACACAAGAAGTAGACAGACATACATTGCTACAAGCTAAGTTGAAGAAGAAAAATACAGAATACCTTCGGTTTCCACCTACACTACCCATAGCAGACAAATTGCTGGTATTATACACAATATGTATATGTCTGACAAACAACAGAGATCAAAACTCCTCCGTTATGGCCTATAGATGAGGTAGGAATATAAAAGATATTTTGGTGAGATCTGACATTGGGAGCATTAAAACAGAGACTGCATTGATATCTAAATGTGGATGCTATCCTTCTTTAGATTACAATCATTGTAATAGGAGATTAAAAGGAGATGGATTTAATTATCTTTGTACGGGAGAGAAGTTAAAATTAAAGGCAGATACGCATGTCAACCGACGTATGCAATATATCTTTTACAGTGTCCCTGTGGACTTTATGTTGGAGAGACCACTAATGAGTGTGGTATTTGCCTTAATGGAAACAAGTCAACTATACAGACTTTAAAAAATGGGATTGCCTATCCCACAACATTTTATTGAGGAATCACATAATATCTCACAATTGAGATTTCGTGACATCAATCATGTACCTCCCCAGGTAGGGGTGGTGATCGTGAGCAACTGCTAAAACAGAAAGAGTTCATGGGGATCAGTGAATTGGATACATTGTACCCGAAGGCCTAAATATGGATTTCTCGTTAGAATTTTATGATCTATATCTTTGGTATTTACATATTCACTCTTCTCTTGTCTTCCTCTTTTTTCTTTTTCCCTCTTTTCTTCCTGTCCCCACTTTTTCTGTTCTTTTTTTCTTAGTTGCTCAACTATATGGTTGGAGATATGATCTATATGATCTTTAATGCAGGTTTTGTATTTATTTTAATTATTTGTATTAGTATTTTACATAATTACTTACCTGGACACACGTTGTGGTGAGAGCAGATACCATCTGCCTTTCCTAATTGGACCTAATGATCTAGCACAGCATATTGTGTCTGATGTATCCATTCTCCAGGAGCCTAAGGGCCCTATTACACAGGGCGATTATCGTGCAAAAAATCATTAAATCGTTCGAATTTAAACGAAAATCATTCTGTGTAATTGCAGGCAACGATCGAAAAATCGTTAATATGTCATTGATCGTTG
Organism: Dendropsophus ebraccatus; assembly: GCF_027789765.1. Taxonomy (NCBI): domain Eukaryota; kingdom Metazoa; phylum Chordata; class Amphibia; order Anura; family Hylidae; genus Dendropsophus; species Dendropsophus ebraccatus. The sequence continues at coordinate 100,378,770 of NC_091460.1, read as the reverse complement.
ATATAGATCTGAATCTAAAATTATCGTTAATCGTTCGCTAATCATTCACTGTAATTCCACGTTCGTTCTCTAAAGTTCCGCGTTTTTTCACTAATCGTTCAGTGTAATTGAACATTGTTCATTGTTTTTCTGGGATCAGAAGGAATAAACGATCATAGTAACGATCGCAATAATAATCATAGTAACGATCGTAACTAACGATTATCGTTCTGTGTAATATGGTGAACGATTTCAGGTTAATGATAAACAATCTCGTTTGCAATCGTTAATCGTTAGTCGTTAATCATTAAAAATCGCTCAGTGTAATAGGACCCTAAGTTTTGGCACATGCACAGGCTAGTTATTTATACCAGGTCGGCTCTATTGTAGAAGCTGAGATTCACGATCACATGGCCACCGTCCTGGTCGTGTGCCATTATGAACGCTGGCTTGAAGTATATGCACACGCCAGCGTTGTACTTATCTATATCATCAGTTCACTACAGAAGTGATTGGATGGCTGATGGATTCCTATCTTTAACCATTGACAAACATGGACTGATTGTGAGTGTGTTAATATAGGTTGTTGGATTTTATAAAGCGGAGTGGACCCTAGAATCATGTTGCTATGGCAACTGGTTTATTTGGGTGGGGAAAACTGCTGTATCACCAATGTCTGTTTGAGAGGTGTGTCTGGGGTAGTATATGCAGTGATATGTTCATGGGAATCAGCTGTATCTGAACCAATTATCTTGTATCTGTATATATATATAAACCTGCATTGTGTGTCATTTATTTTTGCTTAATACCCACAGAACGTTGTTTGCTGTGGGAACAGGATTGCCATTTGTATTTGTCTACATGCGGAACAGGAGGGCATGGTGCTGACTCCCATCTACCAGTGTTATTTCACGAGACAGCCACCATCCACACTATGTTCCAAAGTGGGAAGATAGCCTAAGGGTCTATTCACACGTCAGTATATTTTTCCAATCCGCAAATTTCAGTCAGTATACAATCCGCAAATTCAGTCCGTATTGCATCCGTATTGCATCCGTATTGCATCCGTATTGCTTCAGTAAAATACAGACCCCATAGAGTTGTATTGGATGTGTCAGTTACTGTCCGTACTAGGGTCTGTCCTTTTTTTTTTGCGGAACGGATTGCAGCCCAGTACACAACACGGATGTGTGTATAGGTCCATTGAAATACATTGGTCCTATATTATTGCGGATCCGCAATTGCGGACAGGAACAGGATGTGTGAATAGGGCCTAAGACTGCAATCACACAACAGCTTTTTTGGCTGTTTGACTCACCTTTTTTTGGATGGCACCCAAATTATTTGAAAATAATGCCTGTTTTTTCAAACCAACATTCATTATTCCACAAATAACGACATAAAAAAAAGACATTGTGTGGTTGTGGCCTAAGGATTAAGTTGATAGGGATTGCATGGATTAAAAGCTAGTTTAGCATTCTGAGTTAATAGTAAGTAGTCCCTCATACAGGACTCTTATCTACTTGCCTGTTTTGAAAATTATGACAAAAGTATCAATTGGGACTGAAAGATGACTTTAATGTGCAACATAACTTCCTCTGTGGTGGAACTGATGAACCCGATTGGTGGGGTTACAAATGTGGAGCACCCTGTGATCAAAGTTATTGACTAAATGGAATAATATTGTATTTTGAATGATAGATATTGACTATGTCAGGTGTTAACTCACTCAGGTTGTTGAGTATGTGAAATGTCAGACTGCACTATTCACTGAAAGGAAAGAGTGGCACAAAGTCCATAAAATATTTCATTAGTAATGTCTGTAAGTGATGGTATGCCTTTTATTTTTATAGGGGATCCGAATCCCTTAATAGTATTCACATTCCAGAAGTGGTAAATAGAAAGCTCAATGATCCGGAAAATATTCGGGAAGAAACAAGAGTATGGAATGTGAATTTTAGTGCCGATAAGTGCAAAATAATAGCATAACGCTGCATCGGTAATGAGGGCCTCAGTGTCATCCAAAATTCAGGGCTAATATAAGAACCTATCCCCCTATACCTAAATAGTCAACAAGTTGTTCAATAACAGGTATAAGAAGCTGTTGAGTTGTTGTTATCTGGCCATAAACATCAAGACAGTCAGTTGAACCCACTGTTTTAAATTGCATCAAAGGATAATGTTAGGCTGACAATACCCCAGTTGTGGATACTGGGGGAAAGAAGACTGAGATATACAGTTTTTCATATTTCCTTTAGTTCCTAAATGTACAAAGTCTACATTTTACTAATCTAAGCCATACAGTATGTATATTATACGCCTTTTCCTACTTCATTTTCTAATTGTCAAGATTGGTGACATTCTTCTGGAATTATTGGTGGAGCTACTCTACCGGGGCGATTACCTATAGAGGGATGCTTAACTAGCCGGGGGATGCCTACATGAGGGAGAAGGCTGGCAACTGGGGGTTTACTTACAGGGGGATGCCTACATGAGGAGGCTGCCAACTGGGGATTGCAGGGCGGATTGCCTACATGGGGGGCCTGGCAACTTGGGCATTACTTACAGGCGGGAAGGGGGCTGCCTACTAAGGGACTGAGGGATTAACTGCAGGGGGGATGTCCACATGAAAGAGGAATGCCTACTAGGGGATTAACTATGGGGGAATGCCTGCATGAAAGGAGGATGCCTGCTGGGGGATTAACTATCAGGAAATGCCTACATGGGGGGAGGAGGGTTGGAGATTTGCCAACTGGGGGATTACCTTCCAGATATCTAGTGATTTCATTTGTATAATTCTGGTTTTCCATAACCAATGTGCTGGCAGTGCATAAAAAGTGTACCAATAATGTTTTTTTAGAACATATGCACTTGTGGTGTCCCACCATATGTGTTGCTATTGGTTACACCCTTCTCAAAAGCGTGTACTTTTGTATAAGCAAGTTCTGATGTAGTAGTGATAAAGTTTCGCCACAAGATTTCGCTATTGTAAGTATATGTACTTAGTTTCTGCACCGCTGAAGGATGAAAAGGGTTATTGTCAGGAACTCACCTGACCTGGCTCCTGCGGCGTCTTCCCCGGCCTCTGCTCCGGCGGCCGGCTCGAGAACGCGCCGGAGCTCCGCCCGCCGGAGCAGAGTGACGTCACGGAGACCCGACGGCGTCCCTAGTAACCGGGGACGCCGCGGTCTCACGTGACAGTCAGTCAGCTGACCGGGCAGTGCAGCTGATGCGGTGTGCGGGCTGAGTGGCAGATCGCTCTGCCACTTGGTCTGCAGCGCCGCAGCTGCAGTGATTGCTGGATCAGGAGACCGGACCAATCAGTGTCTGGTCCGGGCTCCTGGTCCAGTATAAAGTAATGTGAAAGCCAGCTGGTATTTGCTGGCTATTAGTTGTTCTGATCCCAGCTCCCCTTGTCCTTCTCCTGCGTATCCCGTCCTAATCCCTTCTGCCTGACTGCTCGTGTTCTGACCTCTGCCTGACCTCCGACTATCCCTTGTGTTTCGATTTTGTACTGCGTTGCCTGTGTGGTTTGACCCGGCTTGTTCGACTATTCTTTATTGTGTTTGTCTGTTCGTGCTGTTCTGTGTTTCACTTACGCAGTGTAGGGAACGCCTTCGTGCTTGTCCGCGACCGTTTAGGGTCGGCCGAGGCAATTAGGCAGGGCCAGTGGTGGGTTCAGATTCAGGGCCCACTGTCTCTGTCCTGTCTGTTCTAGCCAGTCCTGACAGAATAGCCAGCCTGTACCGCCAGTTGCCTCATGGACAACCGAACAGCCCTGACTAACATTGTGGACCAAATGCAGCGACTCAACACGATGGTTCAGGAGCTCGCTGTAAGGGTCCAAGAACAGGAGACGGCACCCCGACAGCTCACGGTGACCTCCCCCACACCTCCTGAACCACCTGTTCAACTTCCTGATAAGTTCTCGGGGGACAGGAGGAAATTCCGTGCCTTCAGAGAGGGGTGTAAGCTGTATTTTAGGTTACGCCCTACTTCGTCTGGGGATGAGGTTCAGAGGGTGGGCATCATCATGTCCCTCCTCCAAGGACCGCCACAGGAGTGGGCATTTTCCCTACCATCTGACTCCCCTCACCTACAGAGTCCCGACCAGTTCTTTTCTGCCCTAGGTCTATTGTATGATGACCCTGACTGTGCAGCTAACGCTGAACGACAGCTGACTGGGTTGAGACAGGGCCGACGTCCAGTGGAGGAGTACTGCTCAGAATTCCGGCAGTGGAGCGGTCTCTCCACGTGGAACGATTCGGCCCTCAGATATCAGTTTCGAGTGGGTCTCTGTGACAGACTGAAAGATATGTTGGTGGCATACCCTACTCCTGATTCGCTTGAGGACAGCATGACACTAGCTATCAGGGTTGACCGACGACTCAGGGACCGACAGAGAGAGAAGGGTACCCCTGACCACCCTAGAGCCCCTGTATCACCGCTCTCTCTCCCCAAATCCTCTCTCCCAGTCGTACCACTAACCGAAGAGCCGATGCAGGTGGATGCCACTGATGCTAAAGCCCGACGTGCCCATCGCCTGCAGAATAATTTGTGCCTTTATTGCGGTAAAGCAGGACACCAAGTTCGGCAATGCCCTTCCAGGCCAGGACCACCGCCGGAAAACTTCAACGCCTGAGAGATTGTCGAAGGGGTCTCTCAGGCGCACAGGTAACCTTCAAAAATAAGTTGTTGTTACCAATTTCTTTGTCTGTGGGGAATAAAAGTATTAATGGGTACGCCCAAGTTGATTCTGGATCTTCAACCAACTTTGTTAATCCTATGTTTTTTTCTGGTTTGGAGGTATGTCCCTTGCTGCTCCAGCGTCCTGTTAATGTCACTGGAGCAGATTCTGCCCCTTTTGCCCAGGGAAGTGTACGTTATATGACACCGTGTCTTGAGGTCAAGGTGGGGTCTGTCCATGTGGAAAGGCTCGACTTCCTACTCATGCATAACTTGTCATCTGACGTGATTCTGGGGTTGCCCTGGTTGGAGACTCACAACCCTATCTTTGATTGGCCCAACAGGGAGCTGGTACGATGGGGGCCTGGATGTGCCTCCCACTGTAATGCTGTGTCTCTTGCGGAATGCTCCTCCGGAGAGGGGGTGGTTCGGGAATTTTTATCAGACTATGTTGATGTGTTCGACGAAAAGGCAGTAGAAGAATTACCACCACACAGACCATATGATTGTGCTATTGAGCTACTTCCTGGGGTCAAATATCCTCGAGGTCGGATTTTCAATCTGTCCTGTCCTGAGAGGGAAGCTATGAGGGAATATGTAAAAGATAGCCTGCGTAAAGGTCATATACGCCCATCTTCTTCTCCCATGGGGGCGGGGTTCTTTTTCGTTGGGAAGAAGGACGGGGGTCTCCGTCCCTGTATTGATTACCGGGAGTTGAATAAGATTACAGTTAAGAATCAGCACCCCTTGCCTTTAATTCCTGATCTGTTTAACCAAATCATAGGAGCTAATTGGTTTTCCAAGGTAGACCTGAGGGGAGCATACAATTTAATCCGCATCAGGGAAGGTGATGAGTGGAAGACCGCATTTAATACCCCAGAGGGCCATTTCGAGTATCTCGTCATGCCTTTTGGGTTGTGCAATGCTTCGGCCGTCTTCCAGCATTTTGTCAATGATGTTTTTCGTGAGTATCTGGGACGGTTTGTTGTGGTATACCTCGATGACATTTTAATCTTCTCCCCAGATTGGTCTTCCCATGTGCTGCATGTCCGTACGGTAATGGAGCTTCTCAGACAAAATAATCTGTATGCCAAGTTGTCAAAATGTCAGTTTGGTCTCCAGGAGGTCTCGTTCTTGGGTTATAATATTACTCCCCATTCGTTTAGTATGGACCCGGTCAAGGTGGCCGCCATAAAAAATTGGGAAAGACCTAACAACCTGAAGGCCTTACAAAGGTTTTTAGGCTTTGCCAATTATTACCGGAAATTTATTAAGGGCTTTTCTATCATAGCTAGGCCCCTTACCGATCTCACCAAGAAGGGGGCGGACCTTGTACACTGGTCCAAAGAGGCTCTTGAGGCGTTTGACACACTTCGGCATTGCTTCTCAGAAGCTCCAGTACTGACTCAGCCAGATTTCGAACGCCCGTTTGTGGTTGAAGTAGACGCGTCCGAGGTGGGAGTGGGGGCGGTCTTGTCACAAGGGACAGACACCCTTACTCACCTACGGCCGGTTGCATTCTTTTCTAAAAAATTTTCACATGCAGAACGCAACTATGACATTGGCAATAGAGAACTGTTGGCCATTAAGATGGCCTTTGATGAATGGAGGCACTTCTTGGAAGGGGCCAAACATAAGGTCACCGTACTCACTGACCACAAAAATCTAGTTTACCTCGATACTGCTAAACGTCTTTCTCCCAGGCAGGCCCGGTGGGCACTGTTCTTTTCTAGGTTCGACTTTGAAATCACCTATCGACCCGGTTCTCGTAATATCAGAGCTGACGCCCTCTCCCGCAGCTTTGATTTTGAAGGTATGCCTGAAAACTATGTCGATACGATACTAAAACCTGGTGTTGTAATATCTGTTTTGCAACCTGACTTAGTGACTCTCGTCACGCAGTCTCAGAGTATGGCCCCCCATAACACTCCTGAGTCTCTCTTGTTTGTACCGCCGAATCTCCGTCTCCGAGTATTGGAAGAGATTCATGGTTCTGTGTTGGCAGGGCATCCTGGTATTGCTGGAACTAAATATCTGCTGTCACGTCATTTCTGGTGGCCAACATGGAGCCGAGATGTTAAATCGTTTGTGGAAGCCTGTGAGGTCTGTGCTCGATCCAAGGTTCCCCGTAGTCTACCGGAGGGGTTGTTACACCCTCTGCCGGTCCCTGCGAGACCTTGGACGCACTTATCCATGGATTTTATCACAGACCTACCACTATCTAGGGGTAAGACGGTCATCTGGGTAGTGGTGGATCGTTTTTCTAAGATGTGTCATCTTATTCCACTACGTAAACTACCCAGTGCTCGCTTATTAGCCACGCTGTTTGTCAATCATGTGTTACGCTTGCATGGGATCCCGGAGAACATTGTTTCTGACAGGGGTGTTCAATTTGTTGCTAAATTTTGGAGAGAGTTTTGTAGTAAACTGGGGGTCTCATTGTCTTTCTCTTCTGCGTTCCACCCTCAAACAAACGGACAAACCGAGAGGGTCAATCAGTCGTTGGAGCAGTTTTTAAGATGTTTTGTGTCTAATACTCAGGACAAATGGCGTGATTTCATTTCACTCGCTGAGTTTGCCTTAAACAACCATGAGCAGCGCTCTACTAGCATGTCGCCGTTTTTCTGTAATTATGGGTTTAATCCCAGATACTCGTCCGTCCACTCTGCCGAATCAGTAAACCCTTCAGCTGAAGGTATATTCTCGAAACTGTGCACAGTTTGGGCCCAAGCTCATCAGAGCTTGGTAAAAGCCCAAGAAACCTATCAAAAGTATGCCAACAGAAGACGCATATCTGGCCATCAATATGTTGTAGGTGAAAAGGTCTGGCTCTCAACAAAAAACCTGAAATTGAGAGTCCAATCAGGTAAACTGGCACCCAAATACATTGGGCCATACATGATCGTAGAGGTTATTAACCCAGTAACTTTCAGGCTCAAACTACCATCGTCCCTAAGGATTCATTCGGTTTTTCATAAAGCCTTGCTGAAAAAATATGTGCCACCAGTGTTTCCGTCACCTCCTCCTGCTCCGCTGGTCGTCCAGGGTGAACTGGAGTATGAGGTTGAGAGAATTCTAAACTCTCGATGGGTGCAGGGTTCGTTACAATACCTAGTCCACTGGAAGGGTTTTGGACCAGAGGAGCGTACATGGGTGGCAGTTAGAGATATACACGCTCCTCAGTTAATCCGACGATTTCATACCCAGAATCCGTCTAAACCCGGTCCAGTGGATAAGGGTCCTGAGGCCCCTCATAAGAGGGGGGGTAATGTCAGGAACTCACCTGACCTGGCTCCTGCGGCGTCTTCCCCGGCCTCTGCTCCGGCGGCCGGCTCGAGAACGCGCCGGAGCTCCGCCCGCCGGAGCAGAGTGACGTCACGGAGACCCGACGGCGTCCCTAGTAACCGGGGACGCCGCGGTCTCACGTGACAGTCAGTCAGCTGACCGGGCAGTGCAGCTGATGCGGCGTGCGGGCTGAGTGGCAGATCGCTCTGCCACTTGGTCTGCAGCGCTGCAGCTGCAGTGATTGCTGGATCAGGAGACCGGACCAATCAGTGTCTGGTCCGGGCTCCTGGTCCAGTATAAAGTAATGTGAAAGCCAGCTGGTATTTGCTGGCTATTAGTTGTTCTGATCCCAGCTCCCCTTGTCCTTCTCCTGCGTATCCCGTCCTAATCCCTTCTGCCTGACTGCTCGTGTTCTGACCTCTGCCTGACCTCCGACTATCCCTTGTATTTCGATTTTGTACTGCGTTGCCTGTGTGGTTTGACCCGGCTTGTTCGACTATTCTTTATTGTGTTTGTCTGTTCGTGCTGTTCTGTGTTTCACTTACGCAGTGTAGGGAACGCCTTCGTGGTTGTCCGCGACCGTTTAGGGTCGGCCGAGGCAATTAGGCAGGGCCAGTGGTGGGTTCAGATTCAGGGCCCACTGTCTCTGTCCTGTCTGTTCTAGCCAGTCCTGACAGTTATTGTTTGCTTATATGTCACATGGATCTGTGGACCAATGAGAGCATCTTCCTCTTCTATCCTATCCTATCATCTCTTTCTTTACTTCTTCTTTGTGCACTTTTCACCCATTCACAGCACACCTTACAGGGGCTGTAGATAGGAAGTCACGTGGGTAGAGGAAGTGTAGGAGTTCTTTAATGTTGGACTTTGTAGAGGAAGGACGCAGGCTAGAGCACTCCCTACAGTGGTTCATTTGGGCCCTGGCCCTTTTCCAGGTCCCTAGTCTTAGTGCGCAGTCTTAGTCAAGTTCCTGTACAGTGAGGAAGCAAGACAAGAAGTAACTTACAGTTTCTTCTCCAGTCACTTCACTAAGCACTATGCAGTGTTAAACTCTTTTCCAGAGAGTCAGAGATCATCTCAACCTACGCCGTGGACTAGGAGCGTGACAATGCAGGACAGTATCGACAACAGCAGAAAGCTACGAACTGATCCGGATAGAGCAAAGTTGCAAGAACTCTATATCGCAGCATGGTTGTCAGCAGGGAACCCTCAGCATTCCGCTCATCCCAGGTAACAAGGTCTGAGGCTTATGTCACCCACTAGGACGGGTCCACCGACACTGGTAGGGCAATAGGTGGTTCCGACAAGAGTCGATGCACGGGCATAGGTATTCTCTCTCAAGTCTTCTTCTATTTCTACCTCCTCCCGGCAGAGCACAGTACTACTTGGGTTGAGACTCTCACAACATCCTTCTCTCTGCTCCTCTGATTCTTCTTTGTACCTCTCAACACGCAACCCATTTGGCACAACAGTACCACTCTCTACGCTCTTATTACAGATCTGGATCCTGAACTATTAAGTGTGTTATTAAGTGTAAAGTATCCTGTCAATGCAAATTGTATGTTCTGCAGCACACAAGTATCTTTAGAGTATACAAGATTCTATTTATTATAAAGAGACTCTGTAATTCATTATCTCGCCAACACAGCACAAGAACACTCCTTGGGCCATTCCCCCTTTTTGTCAGTGGCAGTACCAATTGTCCGGGTGGGTCACTACTCCACTCCGGACCACCGTGATAACAGTCCAAGGGACCCCACAATAACCCGGCAGGTCACTGTCCACAGGGGAACAAGGTGTAACCGGCCCTTTAAAATAAAAGCAGATGTGCCACCATACCTGTGTGCCAAACCGGCACTGGCGTCATGACACAACACCCTAGGGTCCGGCTACATCTTGACCAACCACCATAGTGGCGTTACACTTTATCATCAGGCAACTGACCGGCCGTACCTCCTCCATACCACCTTGGGGGAGCACCACACACTCCGTTCCCTCTCATCCTCCTGTCTACTACCTCTTGGTTGGCACACTACACCCCACTGTGGGAAAACTTTATTATATAAATTTTAGGTCGTTCACTTCACCAGTGTCTTTATAGTAAATATCCAAATGTTTCATGGCCTATCCAATGTATATCAATAGGGGAATAATGGTTCAAACTCACAGCCTGTTGTCTGCAGGTGCCGATTACTGTATGTCAGGGACCTTCATCAGAGGTTACTCAAATGTCTGCAAATGAACCCCATTGACGCTCTGGCCATTAAAAAACACATTCTTTTTTATGACAGCCAAGGACCTATATAAAAGGTTCATAGCTGCCATGTCAGATCTCCTGGTGCAGCTCAGGGCCCATATTGGTACTATCTGTTCATGTGCATTTATTTATCTGTTTACCCCATAACCCTGTTCAGTGTACTGTGGGCATGATGTCTTTTGCACTTGCACTTTATTACATGCATTTATGGTGATGGAGGAAGTGAATTGGTTGACGTATATGATGTTTTTTGTATTACATGTCCCAGCGGCATGGCCTCCTGCCTCCCAGCTCCTTTTTTTAATGTTTGTGATGGTAAAATTATAAAGCTTTTTATATAATTCCCAAGTTGGGACAATTGTGTTTTACTTGTTTTTGGATATCAGATATCTTAAATAGGTGTACATGTGTCTGGGAGACCGCTGCTATAACCCTTATAATAAATGTGTGTTGCGCTGCACTTTCTATTCACCTATCACATCACACATCATGTAGTCTCCTTTATAGTTACACTCAATATTCATTTGACACATGGCCCATCATGTTGTCACCTCTGGAGCTGCATTCACTTTTAGGCAATGTTCACATGGCGTAAGAGGCCGGGCGTTTCGTGACCTGGCCGGGTCACGGAGTGTCCGGTCTCTGCAAAGATCATGGCCTATCCTCCACTTACCCCCAGAGCTACGCTCACAATTCTACAGTCACCTTTCCTCTACTCACCTTCATAGCTGTGCTCCCTATTCTACTGTCCCATCACCTAATATCCAGTCCCCTTCCAAGCTGCGTTTACTATTAGGCCATGTTCACATGGAGCGTCTGGTCTCTGAAAAGACCATCCCGGCCGGTACGGCAGTACCGGCTGGATGGTCTTTCAGCCCGCAGAGTTCTGATGTGGCCACATCCGTGCGCGCCCGCATCAGAACTCCCCACAGCACGCAATGAAGGAAGCAACCGGAGCCGCTCGCTTCATTGTGTGAACTGACAGGGTTTTCTAAGGCCGCTATTCACTGAATAGCGGCCGCAAAAAACTGACATATCACGAGAGATCCCGGCCGGAGAGTATACAATGTGTATACGCTCCGGCCGGGATCCCATAGAAGGCTAAGCAGCGTAGCTTTTCGTAAAAAATACGGCTGTTGTTGTCGATTGCAACAATGGCCGTACTTTTACGAAAAGTTACGTTGTGTGAACATAGCCTTATGCTGTTACATATCCAGTCACCTCCAGAGTTTCATTCACTATTCTTAAGTCACAGTCCATACTCCATTCACCTTCAGTGCCTGCCCTCCAGTCACAAACATAGGTGGGCTCACTTTTCTTTTGTCCCGTTTTATCCTGTAGTCACATTCAGTTCTGTTTTCACTATTCTGTTATCACATGGTTTACCATCCAGTGTCCTCCAGAGCTGTAGCTACCAACTGCTGCAAGCAGAAATGGGTACATATATGCCCCTCATCTCCTTCTCCTTTTTCAGTATTTAGTGTAAAGTGATATAGCAATATATCATTATAGGTAATTATTATAGTTACTCTTATTATAATTGGTCAAATCAAACCAGATGTTTTTTTTGCCTCCAGATACATGTGCTTTGCTAGCTCAATATTGCCTTGATATGAGCTTAGAGCTGCCACAACTGATACAGAGACTGAATCCGTTTTGTAGTTGTAGCACATTGCTGTAATCCCTATGGCCTCCTGCACATTAATTCAGTTTCCATGTCGTCACCCATTTGAAGCTGAAACACATGGAAACCACAAAGTGTGAATGATCCCCTGGTTCCTGGATTACAATTGTCTGGAACTCCCACTGAGTCGAGAAATACTGAATGAACTGAAATATGAAAATAAGCTAAAATTATTTCTAATTGTGTACACCATGTACTGTGTTAATAAGATGGCATTGCCTTTATAGATGGCATTTTACTATAGTTAATGCTGCTGTTGTTCTGGTTCAGGCGTTCATATGATATGTAATTATAAATGCCTATGGGTAACTCCAGTGGAATATATATATATATATATATATATATATATATATATATATATATATGCTTGAAAAAGAAATGTGGCACATTGTGTTTGCCGCACCTGTTACCTGTTCACACGAGTTTTTTTGTGAAGGAATAAAAACCAAGATTTTTCATCTGGAGTGCTACGTAATATTCTTATATCTATCCAGGCTACGCTCTTGGTCGGAGCAGTCCGCGGGCACCAACTACGCATCAAGGTAGTGCTGCTTCACTATTGGAATTTTTACATATATATTTATATTATATATTTTTATTTATATATATATTAAATCATTTGGTTCTAGAAAGTTATAAAGATTTGTAATTTACTTCTGTTTAAAAATTTTCAGTCTTCCAGTACTTATAAGCTGCTGTATGTCCTGCAGGAAGTGGTATATTCTTTCCAGTCTGACACAGTGCTCTCTGCTGCCTCCTCTGTCCCTGCCTTTGTATGGGGATTTGCTACTTTTTTTTCTTTATGTGAGAAAGACGGGCTGTACTAAATGATTATTTTTTACGGCCTTTGGTATAAAAAAAACTGCAAGTTTTTTTCACTACGGTATGTGAACATAGCCTAACGTTATAACCCCCTCCTGCATTCCGACTCATACTATAAAAAGATAAAAAGATCTTAATGTGCTGTTAAAAGGTCCCTTTTGTTGAAAGTAACTGTATGATAGTTCAAGAGAATTTAACTACTCGTTTTATTTTCTTAAATCCTGACCGCCAATAATTCATTAGAAAATGACTTCATACTTGTGTTAGCATTTGTAAAACATTAGACTCTATTGGCATGCTGCCCGCATTCCTCATAAAGCCATCTATTCAAATTAGAGTTGAAGGACTTCTTCTGAGCTGGCTATGTGAATATGATTTCTATATTTGTGTTTTCAGGTTCCTGTTTAGGATGTTGCCCTGTTCCCACATGCCAGGTGGCATATAATACACCTTAAACTCATTGAAATAAATTCAGACAATGACATCCTTGTGGATTCTAATGGGAGATTCTAATGGGAGAAGGTAAAGAGCCAGGAGGTGTACAGCCAATCAGATTAGTGGGTTGGCTGAACATCCCATGCACTTATGTTCACAGTACAATATGTCCTGCTCCACACATCTATACATTTCCATGTGCTGGAACATCTCCATGCATTGGACTGTTTTTTTCATCTAATTAGGGAATAAACACGTTTAACTATAGTGCATGTAGTCCAAATGTTTATAAGTTAAAAATCCTAACTCTCCAGTAGTCTTATCAGGCCTTCTACTAATTTTAGTTTGTTCCATCAATTGATGTAACATTATCTTAGCTTTCCAGCCTTCTATTGTGTGATTAAGGATGCATTCCCACGTTCGATATATACAGTCCATAAGCAGCCTGTATGTCATGAATGGAACTGACAGAACTCCACAACAGTATAAGCTCAACCCTACTGCAGAATGGTGCGTCTTCCAGCTGGAAAGTCCCTAGCCGGAAGAAGCGCCATTCAGTGTGAAACAACTGTCCTGGGGTAGTATAATTTAAAGAGTCACTGTCGTATTTTTTTTTTTGCAGAAATCAATAGTCCAGGCGATTTTAAGAAACTTTGTAATTGGGTTTATTAGCCAAATCTGCCATTATCTGCATGTAAAAAGCCTTTTCCCAGGTCCCCCCCTCCTTCCTCTTTTTCATCCACTCTGAAAAATCTGAAAATTGTGACTTGTTGCAGGAGTCGTCCCCTGTCTGTTCTAGGGAGAGGGGAGGGGGGAGGAGGAAGGAGGGAGTTAGCCGGCAGCAGAAAGCAGAGAACAGAGGATTACAGGCAAGGAGCTGGGTGACAGCTGTAATCCGAGCTCAGACAGGTCACTGGTGACTGTCACAGGAGATACAGGGTGAGGGATTTGTAGATTAACTCTTTGTTGTCCTGTTTTGGTCTATTCTTTAGCTCTCTCCATAGGAGAACAATGAAGACAGGGGGGAGAGCTTCAAACTGCTTTTTCATGATAAAAATGCATTTTTCGGATAATAAACCCAATTACAAAGTTTCTTAAAATCGCCTGGACTATTGATTTCTGCAAAAAAAAATTCACGACAGTGACACTTTAACTGTCCTCCCTCCCTGCTACATATTGTGCCTGAATAAAGCAAATTATTAGGATGGTGAGTGCCTATGCCTATTTCTTTACATACTGGATTGTAAGTAGTATATTTTAGTATTTTTCAGGCAACAAAAGATGTAGAATGCCAGGATAAATGACACAAAGACAAAGCATTTCTAGAAACTGCTATGTCCGACACCAATCTTGCAGGGATAATGTTATAAATCTTTAATTGAACTTGGATGACAATACATTTTAAACTTACATTTCTTCATTAGATTCCATGTGACATATACTCTATATATGTTGAAACAGCCAGCAACATATTTACAGCAGGGACACACAGGGCTAACGTCATCATGTAGCTTACTCTGGCAAGTGCCAGGGCCCACAGTGCCTCAAGGGCCCCCACCCCTATCCTTGCTTTCCCCGGAATAGAGGGCTACTGAACACCCATGGAATGATAGTGATGACCAAGCCTCCCCCCCCCCAGTTTTGAGGGGACTGTACCGGCAAATTAATGCCCCAGATATGTCCCGGTAAGCCCCCAGCGCCTACTGTGAGTGGAGAATTACCATGAGTGTGCAGGGGCTGAAGAGGAGAGAAGGATGGTTACTCATCACTGTCAGTTGGAGGTCACCCAGCTTTCCCAGAATCTTGTATAGTAAGTATTATGGGGTCACTCAGCTTTCCTAGCATCTTGTATTATGGGGTCACTCAGCTTTCCTAGCATATTGTATAATGGAGGTCATTCAGCTTTCCTAGAATCTCGTATAATGAAAATGACTCAGCTTTGCTAGCATCTTGTATAAAGGAGGTCACCCAGCTTTCCCAGCATCTTGTATAATGGAGATTATTCAGCTTTCCTAGCATCTTGTATAATGGGGTCAGTTGGCTTTCCTAGCATCTTGCATCATGGACGTCACTCAGCTTTTCTTGCATCTTGTATAATGGAGGTCACTCAGCTTTCCTAGCATCTTGTATAGTGGGGTAACTCAGCTTTCCTAGCATCTCGGATAATAGAGGTCACTCAGCTTCATCAAATATCTTGTGTAATTGACATAGGCAACCATATAGAACAGAAAGCCACAGCACCCTTCTCCTTCAGCAACAGTGTTGTTTATTCAGCCAACCATCTGAGACAGTCATAGAAGCGATTAAAGCGTGGTGCGGGGGCGATCTCTTCTATTGCCTTTCTTGTGTAATTGAGGTCACCCAGCTTCCAAGCATCTTGTATAACGGAGTTTACTTAGCTTTTCCAGGGTCCTGTATAATGGGGGTCACTCAGCTTTCCAAGCATCTTGTATAACGGAGGTCACTTAGCTTTTCCAGGGTCCTGTATAATGGGGTCACTCAGCTTTCCTAGCATCTTGTATAATGGAGGTCACTTAGCTTTTTTAGCATCTTGTATAATGAAGGTAACCCAGCTTTCCTAGCATCTTGTATAATGGCGGTCACTCAGCTTTCCTAGCATCTTGTATAATGGCGGTCACTCAGCTTTCCTAGCATCTTGTATAATGGAGGTCACTTAGCTTTCTTAGCATCTTGTATAATGGAGGCCACATAGCTTTTTTAGCATCTTGTATAATAGTGGTCATTCAGCTTCTCTAGGATCTTGTATAATGGGGTCATTCAGCTTTCCTAGCGTCTTTCATAATGAAGGTCATTCAGCTTTCCTAGCATCTTGTATAATGGAGGTAACCCAGCTTTCCTAGCATCTTGTATAATGGAGGTCACTTAGCTTTCCTAGCATCTTGTATAATGGAGGCCACCCAGCTTTCCCAACATCTTGTTTAGTAGTAGGGATCTGCTAAGACCCTCTAACAATGATGCCACATGATTTACTATACAAAGAGGCCGACTGAAGCTCTGTCGCCCAAGGGATCACAAAAACTCGGAGCCTGCCCTGAGGGCACAGCTAAAGGCTTGGGACACCCCCAGTAGGTGAGAAAACTACAACTCCCAACATGAACGGTCAGTATGACATGGTGGGGGTTGTAGTTCTCTGCCTAGAGAGCCACAGATTGGAAAGCACAGCCCCTTGTTAATCTCATCTCTCCTGGCTCCTGCTCTTCTCTGGTGCTCTGGTCTCTTTTAGTCAGGCCTGTATCCTGTGTAATGTGGGCAGACACTCCACATGCTGCAGATCAGCATGTGGTAAGGGGAGCCGGGGGACCCCTATGCTATGCGGGCCCTATCACTACACCACTGATTAACAGAGCATAGTAATTGCCGCACAAACAATGCTGCAATTGTTTGTGAGGCCCAGCTCTACAATTAATCATGCCAGCACTGCAAGCAAGCGCTGATCTAACTTGGATATAAATGGACCCTTAGGCTGCATTCACATATCTGTTATATATGGATGATATACGGTCCGTATGTCAGCTGTATATCACAGACTAAACACTTTATCTCATAATTTATTATGATACAGTGAGCTCTGGAACAGTTAAAGCACTACACTATTAAACTGACCCAGCCGTAATAAATTATGATGCAGGGAGTCTCATAAGAGGTGAAAAGTTCACTGTTGTATGGACCGCATATCATCTGTATAACACGGATGTGTGAATGAAGCCTCAGGCCATGTTCACACACAATATTTTGACCAGTGTTTATGTCAGTATTTTGAAGAAGTGGGACTGGCAGAGAAAAACTATAATAGATAGATTTGCACACTTTCTGTGTTTTCAACACATACTGGTAGGCATAGAGTGAACCAAGCCTTAGAGTCACCATGACAAACAAAATAAGTTTTACACAAGAAAAGTTTTAGCCAATCAGAAGGAAAAGCGTATGGAAGATGTAGATCTGAGTATGAGCATTATATATGGGCCATAAGATGTAAAGTGGAAAAACTTTAGGAAATATTTTTTCCTGCTCGTGTTTAAAAGGCCATAGTGCTTGCATTTTTTTATCACCTACAGAGCCCTTATTTCTTGCAATGCCAATTGTACTTTGCAATGAAAGACTGAATTTTTTCATAAAACATGCAGTGAAGCTGAAAAAAAAATATTTTCTCTGTGGAAAAAAAAGACACAATTTTTTAATTTCAGGGGCATTCGTGTTTACTCCATTCACCCTATGACACCCTATGTCCTGTTATCTATGTTCCGTAAGTCAGTACAATTACAACGATAGGCAACTTATATAACATTTATTTAACAGCTTTTAAAAAAACTAAATGTTCTTAGAATTGATCTATGATACTGCTTTTTGGTCGGTTTTTATTACAATTATTCTTGGTTTGATGTGACCAACAATCAGCAATTTTGTGCTTTGAATTTTTTTGCCGTTTACGCTGTTTACCGTGCAATATCAGGAATTGTTTATAAAATAAGAAAAGATCTAAACTTTTATTATGGCATGGGATTTTTTATTGATGAAAAAACTTTTTGTTTAAACAGTAATTTTACTTTGGGACTTACAGGGAAACTTCTATAGTAACTCCACTGATCTCTCATAAAGATCAGTGTAGTATAAATGAACTGCATTGATTAAGATCAGTGCTCGATAACTCGATAATCGAGCACCTAGCCGAGATCGCATATCAAAACACGCTGGGGGGCAATCCCACCACTGGACCACCAGAAATGGGAATTAAAAGCCATTTAACGGCAGGTGTCAGTTTTGACAGCTGCATTTGAATGGCCAATTAACCAGCACAGTGCTCGCCCCCCCCCCTCTGAACCACCTACCCGCCGCAGGATGGACAGGTATGTCCAAGGTCGTCAAGGGGTTAAATAATTTCTTTGCCACCTTAAAGGGAACCTGTCAGCTTCATTATATCTATAGCTATTATATTGCTTAGAGCTGCAGACATGGACAGATAGCTAAGGAGATGATACAAGTGATACCTGTGTCTTAGCTGATGGCTGTTTGAAAAGTTATAATATCATGTTTCCTTTCTAGCTCAAATGTCAAAGAGGTCGTGCTGAGCTGCAGTATGCAGGTGTTTCCCCACCCCCACCCCCTATTCATGATTGATATAAAAGGTTTGGCTTTCATCTCTCATAATGAAATCAAATCATCAATAAAATAAGATAATAAAATACACTATACTGGCTGCCGGTCTGTCTTTCCCCTGATGCCGCTCTCCCAGATCTCCCAGTGATGTTCTAAACACACTGAAGGCCTTGAGGAAAATATCCTATTAAGGGTGCCTTCACACCTACCGGATCTGTAGCGGATCTCACTTCTGTGGATTTTCAGCAAGATCAGCTGCGGATCCAGTACCATTTATGCCTATGTTAGCACATACTCGCAGCGGGATTGACATCCCGCTGTGACTATGTGCTATAATCGCGTGGCGCCCACAGCCCTGCCGCTCGCATTAGCCCCGCCACCGGCATCCTCCATGCCGGCCCCCCATCATCCCCGCCGCCCGCATTCTCCATTCTCCCCGCCGCCCGCATCCTCCATCATCCTGCTGCCCGCCTCCGAGAGCATATACATTACCTGCTCGGCAGCGTGGCTTCAGTGAGGCTCCGGTCCCGCTCAGCCGATCAGCGCACGGCAACACTGATCGGCTGAGCGGGACCGGGAGCCTCACTGCAGCCGCACCAAGGAGCAGGTAATGTATATGCTCTCGCCGACGGGCTGCAGGATGCGGGCAGCGATGCTGGTAGGGGGCCGGGATGGAGGATGCGGGTGGCGGGGATGATGGGGGGCCGTGATGGAGGATGCGGGCGGCGGTGCTAATGGGGGGCCGGAATGGAGGATGCCGGCGGCCGGGCTGATGGGGGGCCGGAATGGAGGATGCCGGCGGCCGGGCTGATGGGGGGCCGGGATAAAGGATGACTGGGGGGTTCTATACCCTATTATGGGAGATCATACCTGCAATATGGGAACATAAGATTTCAATTTTTTACAACAAATTGCGCTCATCACTTTAGCACTTCACTTGTACTAAAACGTTTGTTTAAAAAAATCCCTGTATATAGGGACGGCCACAGGGCCCACTGATGTTGCTAGTTCATAAGAACAATGCAAGAAAGAAAACATAAATCTAATGACATCCACAATCCCTTCTCCCTTCCTTACAGTGACAACCATGCTTCCCCCAATACAGTGATGGCACCAGGCATATTTATACCTTGACAACCATTGGACCATCAATCACCGCAAGTACAGCACCATCTATTTTCCTTACTCACAGAGCAAATGGAAGTGTTAGGGTATGTTCACACTAAGGAATAGGCAAGGAATTGAAGAGAAAAAAAGAGCAACCAGCAGGCTGAGTTGGTAACCAGACCGGATTTCTCTTTGGCTTAAAGGGAACCTGTCACAGGCCCCCCACCCCCCACTAGAGCCCCCTATACTTGATGACGCCGGGTCCTGCTTCTTCATCCAGTCCGGGTCCGGTGATGGAGATTTCAGCGCCCGAAGCCCGGCGCACGCGCTCCTAAGAAGAATCCGACACTCATACAAAATGAATGGAGCGTCGGACTCACCATTCATTCTCTATGGGCATCGGACTCATCTCAGGAGCGTGTGCGCCGGGCTTCGGGCGCTGAAATCTCCGTCACCCGACCGGATCAAGAAGTGGGACCCGGCATGATCCGGTAAGTATAGGGGGCTCTAGCGAGGGGTCGGAGCCTGTCACCCCGTTACGGGGGGTGACAGGTCCTCTTTAATAAGTTCACCTGTATGTTTTCTATGAGAGATAGAGATGAGCGCGCTTAATCATCTCTAATAGGAGGAAATTGGAGTACCTGGAGGAAACCCACACAAACATGGGGAGAACATACAAACTCCTTGCAGAAGTTGTGAGACCACAACACTGCAAGGCAACAGTGCTAACCAAGACACCGTACTGCTGGAGGAAAGAGAAAAGAACTGCAACAATTGGCTATTATGCACCCCAGAAAATCTAATTATAGTAATTGCGGCAACAACTGTTTATCCAGCAATTTCTTTTATACTGTAGTATTTACTGGTAGAAAATTGTAGTGCAGCTGGAATGTCTCCTAAGCAGGCCCAGGTGTTCAGAGAAAACCTTCATCATTGCTTAATTGTTTTACAATGACAAACAGAGGATTTAAGGTCAGACTGGGGACAGACCTTGCCCCTAACTAAAGATCAGACAACATAATCTTACAATGCCACTGGGGCTTTCACTGAAATATAAAGCGATAGTGTTAGGTAATTACCATACACCCTAGGGGAAGGATCTCTCATCAATAATTATATGATAGGTAACCTAGGTGTAGAGCCATATGGTAGATACTCTGTGGATTTTGCACACTCATGCGGGATTTCTCTCAACATTCCTCTCACCAACGAAGGGGTTTTTCTAGGCACTGGCGTAGCTACCATAGAGGCAAACCACGCTGCTGCTATGAGGCCCGTGCCACAGTTGTGTTCGGGCCCCCCGCGTGGTAGAGCGTGGTCTGCCTCTATGGTAGGACACCCCTCTTTCCTCCACCACGGACTGCCGCCAACCCACCCCCACCCCTTACATATACTGGGACAAGCAAACAGGCTTCCCTCCTGGTCCTTAGCTTCTGGAGGAGGAGGCAGCCACCGCAGGGACAGCTGCATTCGGGTGACTGTGGCAGGTATGGTAGAGTCAAGGCAGTTGCTGGAGCCGTAAAGTGGGATGGGGGGTCTGCACTGTGCCCCTCTATCCCGCCGTATAGCTCCAGCAACTGCAGCAACGCTACCACCTCTGCCCCAGTCACCCAAACACAGCTGTCCCTGCGGTGGCTGCCGCCTCCTCCTTCAGGCACCAGTGACCTCCGAGTGCACGAAACCAGGAGGGGAACCTGTGTGCTCAGGGTGAGAGGGGGAGGAGGAGATGCCAGGTCTGCCCCAGTCCCCCCAGTCTAACCCAAGCCTGCCCCAATCACTCCCAGCTGTCCCTCTCCCCCAGTCACCCCCAGATGCCCTAGTCTGCCAGTCAACCCCAGCTGTCCCTCTGCCCCAGTCCCCCCCCCAGCTCTCCCTCTGCCCCAGTCACCCCCAGCCTGCCCCAGTCACCTCAGTCTAACCCAATCCTGCCCCAATCACCCCCAACTGTCCCTCTGCCCCAGTCACCACCAGCTGCCCTAGTCTGGCAGTCACCCCCAGATGTCCCTCTGCCCCAGTCACCCCCAGCTGCCCCAGTTCTAATTGCATACCTCCGCATTCAAAGGCAGTTTTTTGCTATAGGGCCCCATGACTCCTAGCTACGCCCCTGTTTCAAGGGTCGCTAGAAATGCTCCTTTGGCCGATAATCGTCCTGTGTATAAATATGCACTGCTTGTGATCTGAAAACTGATAGCACAGATATTTGCATATCTGTGCTGTCAGTTTCCATAGCTGCACGAACGATACAAGGATTGTTCATGCAGCCCAGCTTATTAATTTGTTATGACATGTAAAGCCATTGGAAACAAGTGACAATCTTGACAACTGATGCTCTTTTTAGGCCGCCTGCAGTTGACAAATCTTCAGAGTGATACTGTATACAGTAATAAGAGTAAGTCCTTCCAGGTCGTGTCTTTTGAAATGCTCCAGGTGCCTTGTAATGTAATGTATACAGTAATAAGAGTAAGTCCTTCCAGGTCGTGTCTTTTGAAATGCTCCAGGTGCCTTGGTTAGGGTAAAAAAGAGTGCCTGCACCCCTGAACACTTCCACAGTCCGACAATGGATGGTCATGTGCATTGGCTGATAGAATAAAATGCTTACTATACTATCCTCATTTGTGGGTCTGTAATTATACCAAGGTATAATGCACACAACCACCCAAAATGCAATGTACCCTCCTATTCTCTCCTCTCTGTCTCTTTTTCTCTATATCTCTCTCCCTGCTCTGCTCTAAATGCCTGCTGCGATCCTGCTCTCTACTACACACTCAGCCAACTGTCCACTTCCAGAAAGTCGATCAAACTCTATTCAGGGAGGGAGTGGGGTGCTGACATCACAGTGGGCCTTGCAGGTGATTGGACGGCCGCAAGGATTTATGGATAATCCCTTGCTTCTACCAAGTGACAGTACTGTAAGCTAACATGTGCGGGCACCCTTGCGGCCACCAACAATTGTGCAAATTTTGGAGGGAATCTCGCTTAATTTGCTTCATTAAACAAACCGAATTGACAACGCGATTTGCAACGAATCTGGATTTGTCAGATTCGCTTTGCACATCTCTAATTATTATCCTTAGGTGCACTTTCAGAATTACTCTTCTGAAAATAAAAGGTTGTAAAAATATGGTTAAATGTGTTAATGGTGGTTAATGCAGTGGAATCATAATCTCCCTCTACTAGTTATACCTCTAGCTAGTGAGACCACATCTGGAATACTGTGTCTAGTTCTGGAGACCTCACCTAAAAAGGATATTGATAAAATAGAATAGGCTACAAATATGGTAGAGGGTGTCAAGCATGAAACATATCAGGAAAGACTTAAAGGGACCCTGTCCCCCCCCCCCCCCCCCCCCGTGCCGTCTGACTCCTCGGTGCAGACCCATATACTTATCGCTTCCACGAAGTCCCGGACCTGTAGCCTGTTCCATCGCTGAGAAATTCCTGTCTGAAGCCGCGCGCTCACCAGAGATGAGTCCAGTCATTCGCTATGGACATCGGAATCATCTCTGATGAGTGCACGTGGCTTTGGACAGGATATTTCTCAGAGGCAGGATGGGCTACGGGATCGGGACTTCGTAGAAGCGGTAGTATATGGGTCTGCACCGGGGGATCGGCCGGGCTCTGCCCCGGCACGGGGGGTGACAGGTTATCTTTAATGATTTGAAAGGGATGACATGATTGAAACCTTTAAATATGTTAAAGGACTAAATAAGGTTCAGGAGGGAAGTGTTTTTAGAAAAAAAAATTTAAATCAAGAACAAGAAGACACAGTGAGAGGTGAGGGGAAAAAATCAGAAGCAACATGAGAAAATATTACTTTACTGAAAGAGTAGTAGATGCTTGAAACAAACTTCCAGCTGATGTGGCAGGTAAATCTTTAATAACAGAATGTAAACCTGCCTGGGATAAACACATATCTATCCTAAGATAATAAGAAGGGAAATACTAAAAGAGCAGACTAGATGGACCCAGTGGTCTTTTTCTGCTGACAATCTTCTATTTTTTATGTTTCTATGTTTAATGGTGGTTTCAGTAATCTTGAAGATTAAACTATCTGAATGGAATGTTGTTAAGCGTATCTTTGGTTTTTAAAGATTATTTATTTATTTAAAAGGAATAAAGATGAAATAAAAATAAAGTGCAATGTAGTAAAATGTTTTTGTTTTTCTTTGCAATTAGAACACATTACAAAGTTATATAATTTTGTAATGTCTTTTAATAAGCCTTCTGCCTGCCTGCCTTCCTTATCACCCCCCGCCCGCCCAACCTAGCCTTATGCTCTAAAGACTATATAGGCCCAGATTTATCAGTGTGTGAAACTGGTATAAGCTGCCCATCAGCGACTAATCACAGCTCAAATTTCAGCTCTGGTGAAATAAAAACTGAGCTGTGATTGGTTGCATAAGCACTTTACACCAGTTTCTATTTTACACGCGTTGGTAAATCTGGGCTATGACATTACCAAACAGGAATATGTGGAACTGTTCAAGGATATTATCTGACACTGAAGAAAAATATTAATATCTCTATACAAAAACATGAGCCATCTTTATTGTAAAATCTTTAACTCATTACCTACTTGAGCTTTCAGTGAATTCCTAGTTATATTCCAAGAACTACAGGTTCCTTAATTACTTACAATGACCAATAAGCAATAAATAAAGCTTCTCCAGCTGCTTTTGTGACAGGGCCATATTTTTGACCCCCCCCCCCCCCCCCCCCTTGCTGACCTAACCTTGTGTGTCCCGGAAATGCAGACAGTGTGGGGTGAGTAATGCAGTAACCCAATCCATATCCTCTGGCTTAGGCTTTAATACGTTCCAGGTTTAATAGGGCATATACTACAACTCTACCCATAATTCTTATATTTATGGGCCTTTCTTGTTGCCATGCATGATAGACTCTGTGTACTGGAGAATTCTGAATACCAGTATGTTTAACTGCAGCAGTTAGATTTTTTTAATTTAATTTAATTGCATTTATGAAAGCCTTTTAGCAACACTAAGGTTTCATCCTGTCCATGTACTGTGAATGCATGTCTACTGAGTACTGGGTGCCATCAAACCACTTTGCCTTGCACAGGATATTTACTACAGAGTTGGTGCTGCAAACTTTCAAGGGTTATCCAGAATGAATAACCTTTTGTTACAATATTATAGCATTCTCAACATTAGAGATCAGCTAAGTAAATCTTGCTGTTCATAATTGGGGACAGTATAGTACCCACTAATTTCAATGGACATTTACAGATCCGTAAAAGGGCCTCGATCCATGCCGTGAAAATGACTGGTGAGCCATTATCTGTCCCATTTTTCCATCATGGATTTCCCATTATTATGAATGGGTCCATGCAGCGCAACAGATGTGTGAATGTGGCCTAACTTCTTTCTTGAGCAACTCAGACCTTTGTAGCAGGACAAAAGATTTTAGTTTTTAACAAAGGCATAACAAACACTGTATACCTAAAGGCCCCATTCCACGGAACGATTATCGTTCATAAACTCGCTCCAACGACCGTTAACGTAACTGTTATCGTTAACAATAATCACTTTGTGAAAGAGGTGTAAACGAGCGAACGACAAAGGCGAAAATGGTTATATTGTTGTTCAAAGTTTTTCAGCATGTCGAAAAAAAATTGTTCATCTTTGAAAGATAATTCGCTAATTGGTTCGGAAAATTAGAAATCTTTCAGTCGTTCGTAAAAAGGTTTAAAAAAGTAGGTGTGTCGTATGGTCATGATCTCCCCGGCGAACGTTTTAAACGACCCTGTAACGACCGCAAAATAATCGTTACACTACAGATATCGTTCACGTTCCCACATGTGTTATGTGTTATCGCTAGCAAAAAAAACGTTTAAAAATCGTTAATGAGCGGTCGTTGGAGCGAATTTATGGACGATAATCGTTCCGTGGAATAGGGCCTTAAGAGTGTTCCAAAATAATTGTTTGCTTTTGTACATTGTGTTGTGCTACCAATGATCTCTGGGTAGCTACCACCTGTCACATACATGGTTGTACTAGTCACACAATATGGGTGCTACTCTGCATCATTGTAGATTCTCGTGGCTGCTACACCAGTACTTTTTTTACTAATGCAGTTACCTACTGTATGGCTGCCAATGTGCATTGTGTACATCACACAATTCTCTGCACACATAACAATACAGTCCCAAACAACCTGGTAGCTAAAAGAGTTTTTGTCAAAGTCCCTCTCAGGTAACTCTTCAGTCCAGGTCCTTTTCAGAAAGTGGTGCTGTCTTAATGAACCGATAACATTGGTAGAATTGTGGTAATTTCAAAAGAGGTTAGCTCTGACAGGTTTGCCTTCTCCTATCTTCTAGTTGTTTGTAACAGTTGCTATGTAAATGTCCCAATGAATTGTCTACTGAGTCAGGTGATCATGATTGTGTGGTATACACTGGAAACGGTACATGTTGTGTAGAGCCATTTGGGTGTTGTAATATTCTTGGGTTTTTTTTTGTCACAGTAGTTTAAGGGCCAAAGCTGAGCCCAGGGCACCTTTCTAGTGGCCATGACATTTTTTTTTTTTTTTTTTATCAATGGGGTCTGCATGTATTGGGAATAACCCTTGACTCCAGGCAATTCTATAGTGGTGATATCTGGGTGCACATGTGACTATGGTGTTAAAGGGGTGGTGTTACGAAGACAGCTAGTTCTATACTGATGCATTTTGTTAAATGTAACATATTTCAAGTTTACAAGCATTTCTTGAAATGTATTGTTTGAGAGATATAAACCCACTAATCCCCCATGTGCTGCTTTGTTTGATAACCTGTTACAGCCTGCCAGGCATACACTAGGTTGGGTCACTCATGCCTAGGTCAATCGCAGTCACATGATCTGTCTCATTAGTACTGGCAGTTGGTTTCACTTCACATGCAAGCAAGGGGGATTGTGGGAAAGTGTCTACACTTCTTGCATGCCAACAGTGGGTTTATATTTCAGAGAGGAGACCAGGAAGTAATCAGATACATATGGAAGATAAAATGATACATTGACGTAAGCTACTTCACTAAAAACAGCACATTTGTTATCCTTTACTTATATGGACATGTGTCTTTTTTCAACGATACTCACTATTAGAGATGAGCGAACCGAACCTGATAATTCCAGATTTGTTTAGAACTTTAGAACTGAATATTTGGCCAAGTTTGATCAAACCTTTAAAAAAATTGTGTTTTAAAATGTTTTTAAGATGTTTTTGTACAGTGGCATGAGCATGGGATTATCCCTAATCACTTTTATTAGTGTTATTACAGCTCAAAGTCTTCGCCAGGTCACTGTCCTTTAATATAGTGTAGCAGGTTTGTCCAAAGCACGGGAAGAAGCAAGACCTGTCTCTCCACAAGGGAACAAAAGTTTGCAAAGCCGGGAACCAAACTTCTTTTGTAACTGCCATGTGGGGTCTGAAGTTTACTGCCGGAACATCCACACATCACCAGAATGAGAGACCGTGGCCTTAGTGGGAGGAGAGATCTTATAAGCAGTCAGCATGGCGAGCAGAGAGCAGCACCGGAAGGCACTCCCATAAAAGCCACACCACGGCCGTGTCAAACAACGATCAGTGTCTGACAAGTTCACCAGCCAATAATGTCCGGATGAACATCACTTCATTTTAATTGGAATTGCCTGCACTCCAATTTGCCATAGACCACAGTGCAAATTACGTCCAGGAGCCGTACTTTACACTGGGAGCACAGCCTATTTTACAAAATATGCTGTCAATTAATTTGCAGAGAACAACTGCCATAGTACATACAGGGTGTATACACTACAGCCGTTGTTCCATACACTTTAATGTAATCGATTGTTGTCAATAAACAACGGCTATTGTTTATTGCTAAAATACAGGGTGTGAACGTGGCCTAAGGCTGCAATTACACACACACAGATTTATCTGACAGATTTTTTAAGACAAAGCCAGGAATGGATTGGAAAAGAGGAGAAATCTCAGTCTTTCCTTTATGACCTGTTCACTGTTTATAGTCTGTTCCAGGTTTTGGCTTCAATAATCTGTCAGATAAATCTGTCTGTGTAAGGGTCCTATTACACAGAGCGATTTTTAACAATTAATGACTAACGATAAACGATCGCAAACAAGATTGTTTATCGTTAACCTGAATGATAATCGTTAGAGTCCATTTACACAGAAAGATTATCTGACTGATTATCTGCCAAAGATTTGAAGCCAAAGCCAGGAACAGACTATAAACAGAGATCAGGTCATAAAGGAAAGCCTGAGATTTCTCCTTTTTTCAAATCCATTCCTGGCTTTGGCTTTAAATCTTTGGCAGATAATCTGTGTAAATGGACCCTTAGATACGATCGTTATTATGATCGTTTACTCCTCCTGATCCCAGCAAAACAATGAACAATGTGCAATTACACTGAACGATTAGTGAAAAAACGTGGAACCTGAGCGAAAGAATGTGGAATTACAGCGAACGATTAGCGCACAATTAACAATAATTTTAGGTTCAGATCTAAATCAACGATCAGCGACATACGAACGATTTTCTAATCGTTGCCTGCAATTACACAGAACGATTATCGTTTAAATTCAAACAATATAACAATTTTTCGCACAATAATCGTCCTGTGTAATACGGTCCTAACTGCAGCCTAAGGCTATGCTTATACAATGTAATACAGTGGCTGTAGTCTTATATGGCCATTGTATTACACTGCAGACTACGGCATAGCAAATCTAGCAAAACTGTAGCAAATCTAAAACTGTGTGTTTTTCAGACTACGGCCGCTGTCAGCGCTACTCCAGCTGTAGAAAATAGATATGATCACAATGGCTGTAGTGGATGGACTGTGTGCACCACTACGGCCGTGGTTCTATGGAAATCAGTTAAAAAGTAAAAATTCCATTAACCACGGCCTTAAAAAGAAAGGACGTTGTTAATGAAATTTGTACAGTGTGTAAACGTAGCCAAAGGTTGAGCCAGGTTAGCTTTGCCTATCACAGTTATATTGCATTGCAGTGCAGGTCAGCACTGCAGTGCAATATGCCTGTAATCAGGCTATACCAAAGTGAAGCCCCCATGGTGGGACAATAAAATAAAGTAAAAAAAAAAAAAAAAAAAAGGAAAATACACACATTCCCCATAGCCCCCAATATAATAATAGATGTAGAAAAAAATATATTAAAAAGTACACATAGAATTATCACATGATTAAGCCTGCATTGTGACCTCAGAAAATTTAACATGAGAAAAATGCTAATATTATCATTTTTTCATGAAAAATGTTGTGCATCTCACCAACATTAAGGCCGTCTCCACCAACCTCAGACAACAGTGAGGGTATGTGCACACTGAGGAAAAGGCGAGGAATTAGGTGAGGAATTGAAGAGGAATTTCAGCTTAAAATTCCTCCCGTAAAATATGTACAGAGCAAAGTTCCATTGTGTTCAATGAGTTTTCTGCTCTGTTGTTCACACTGCAGAATTTCCGAGCAGAATTTTCTGCTGTAGATCTGCTAGAGGAATCCTATAGAAGTCAATGGGGGGCTTAAATTCTGATTGAGAATTGCTCAGTGTGCATATACCCTAATAGAGAGAGCCCCGAGGTAACTACAAGTACCACCATTAACTACCGAGACACAGCCCCCTTGCACCCTCTACGGCAGACCTCCAGAAGTAAAAGAATAGAGATAATTCAGAGGACGGCCCATGAAAAGACCTCTCTGTCACGTCACCTCCCTGGAGCAGCAGCAGGAGACACATAGACAGGCAGGCTGGATTGCAGCAGAACTCACAGCTGAAACTTAGGCAACAGTCACACAGGGACCACTATGCAAGGTTGCAATAACAGAGGCTCCAACAGGAGAGCCAGGTGAAGCCAGGGTTTAAATAATAAAAGGCGGCAGGCTGCAGCCAATCAAGGGTGCACTGGCCCTTCAAATCTAAATGGGAGAGTGTGCGCATCGACAGAGGAGGAGAGGAGCAGGAGCGTGGATCCGTGAGTTATCCTGCATTGTCGGAGAGATGAATCCTTCTCCTACTGGTTTAGATCAAACCCGAACTTCATGAAGAAGTTCGGCGAACTGATCTGATTGAACATTTCAAAAGTTCACTCATCTCGACTAACTATGTAATTATGTAACATCTGGTTTTACCTTCTTTGCTATGTGACACCACCTTATTTTAGTGCAAGTAAATTGTACCCTACATAGTTGTTAACCTGAACCATAAATGATAGAAGAAGTTATGTCTGTGCAAGCCAATACAAGATATGGGGGGGGATTTATGAAGACTGGCGTACAAGTATGAGGGTCTTATATTAGGCCCCGCCCCCTTTTCATGGTAACATTTAATAAGAGGCGCATGCCTCTTGTCGAATCTGGCCGTCCGGGTGCCCAAACCTGTGCCCGGCGTACTAAATCTACACCTGCTGGAAGCAGGTGCAGATTTCGATCATGATTTACACCTGCAAGCAGGTGTAAATCATGATAAATGAGGAGCGGGAGGGGACCACGCCTCCTCCCCGCCTTATCAGGCCCCCCTAAGCTCCCCCAGGCCACCCATCGGGCGAACGGGGCATACGGCAGGCATACGCCAGGGAGAAGGGGCAAATCTGCACCTTGACATTTCGTAAATTTTTCCCACAGTCTCTGGGAGATATTAAAAGTAGGTTCAGTCTTATAAGTACATAGAGACTCTTAAGACAGTCCAGATATAAATTTGCTTTACTATCAGGGGTCTTCACAATTTGTCTGCCTGTGGTAAATAAGACTACTTAAAGACTTTGTTTGCCTATGGTTGGCTGCACTATGATTCTTTATTGCATGTATAGGACCGAAGTCAACTAGAAGTGGTTAGTTCTGAGATTCAGAAGAACTTAGGGGCAGTTGTGCTTTCTTTTCTCTTAGGATGATACTCTTCCTCTCAAAGGTGGAATATGGATTTTTAGTAGATACTTTATCAGCATGGAATGGATGCTGCTTTAGCCTATGTTCACACAATCTATAAACAAGCGCTGTTGTTCTGAGGATCAAACAAGAGACATTGTTTTAAAAGAAAATTGCATTGAAGTCTATGGAAAATGGCCGGAAATAATTGACATGATCATTATTTTGAGTGGTAATACTTTGTGTGAAACAATGGCGGTTGTTTGCATTAACCTCAATGCAAATTATTGTAGTATGAAAAGAATGGTCGTTGTTCACATAATGTATGTCGTCATAATGTAATGTCGTTGTTTGCCACTCAGTACAATGGCCGTTTTCTGTTACTTGTGTGAACATAACTTTAGGGTGTACATTTATTCCCCATGATGCCTTGAGATTCACTGTGAATGACATAGAGCTGACTAACTGCAATGGCTCACTGGTGGAGCCTGGTGTGCTGTCAGAGAGAAGCTCATAGTAGCTTCTTCACTGATCTAGATCAGACTACAACTGACTAGTTTTTTTCTAGTATTATGGTGTGAGAAAGTTGGATTTGGGGACTCCTTCCATAGAACTCTGAAAAACTACCTGGGAGGCTCATAGGACCCACTTCTCATACAGAGTATCCACCAGAGGTCAGAATACAGAGAATTTTAACCATTGTACAATTATGATATACCTCAGTGTATACGCATATTAAGCTGTACAGAGATACAGTACAAAACATGTTAGACACTTTTAGACTTACAGTACACATACAGGATTATACTGACAGAAGTGCACCTACTTCCACATAACAACCTATATTATTATAGTGCAATTGCTTAGGTCTGCATAATTTTGCATGGCGTGGCTATTGGCTAGCCACTTTGCGATTGGACCATATGCTCAGTGAGTCTATACCAAGGGGGACATTTATCAAGACTGGCATACAAGTATGCAGCCTTAAATAAAGCCCTGCCCCCTTTTCCCCCGGA
Organism: Dendropsophus ebraccatus; assembly: GCF_027789765.1. Classification (NCBI taxonomy): domain Eukaryota; kingdom Metazoa; phylum Chordata; class Amphibia; order Anura; family Hylidae; genus Dendropsophus; species Dendropsophus ebraccatus. The sequence continues at coordinate 100,347,510 of NC_091460.1, read as the reverse complement.
CAGATTTACAAAGAGGCACATGCCTTTAAATAAAGCTGGCAGGCCCTGTGCAGGCATATTGCAAAAATCTACACTTACACCAGGTCATTAACTTTTCGTAAACCTAGATAAATAAAGTGCAGAAGGAGATATGGCGGGATATGGCTGGCATATGCCACGGAAAAAATGTGCACCTTTTCTGTGGTGTACGCCAAGGGCGCATGATGATATGAATTGCCCCAAATATGAATTGCCAAGTCAGGCAGCCACGGGAGGACTAAAGAGTCTTAGGCTGCACTGAGAAGGGATTAGTTCCCTGCCATTTCACTCCAGGGAACTGATCCAAACTACTGGATCGCTAATGACTGACGGCAGAACTATTTAAATGCCGCTGTCAGTTTTACCAGCAGCATTTAAATGGTTAAAAGAGTACAAGCTATCAATCCATGTTAGGATCCCCGAACCACTGGACCACTAATAAAAGGCAAAAGGGCCATTTAAATGGCGCTGTCACTTTTGAATGGTTAACTTTAAATAGTTAAGTAACTCCTGGATGCAGATTCCACAGCACATACTAGGCTACCACCCGCTGTGCACAAAGGCCTACCGCCTGCGTGAGATACAAGGCTGCCACCCACAGCGCATACAGGCCTACCACCCCCACGGCATACAGGGCTATCACCCGCAGCGCACACAGGCCTACCACCCACAACACATGCATACACTGTATGTGGTGCTGGCGGTAGGTTTGTGTGTACCCCGGGTGTGCTGTGGGTGGCAGACAACTCATTATCAGGTAGATCACAAGAGCCTCCTCCTCACTCTTAGGATGTGTACACATGACCGCTCTAAATGGTCCGTGTCCTGGGTGCTGTGAAGACAGTGTCCAGTAGAACAAGTCACTGGGTGCTGGGTGGGCAATATACCAAGTTACTGCGTTCTGGGTTTGCATTATACCAAGCCACTTGGATGTGTGAAACCAGTGTCCAGTATAACAAGTCAATAAGTGCTGGGTGTGCATTATACCAAATCACTGGGTGCTAGGTGGGCATTTTACCAAGTCACTGGGTGCTGGTTGTGCATTATACCCAGTTACTGGGTGCTGTGAAGATACAGAAAAAGTAAACCACGGCACTCTCTCTGTATCGGTTGGTGGTGTATTGGTGGTTGAGAACCATTTGCCACAGAGCACCTAACCTGCACTATACTACATCACTGAGTGGTGTGAAGCCAATGTCTAGTATCACAAGTTCCTGGGTCCTGGGTGTGTATTACACCAAGTCACTGGGTGGTGTAAAACCAGCTTCCAGTATAACAAATCATTGGGTGCTCAGTGGGCATTATACCAAGTCACTGGTGGTGTGAAGCCAGTGTCCAACATAACAAGTCACTATATATACCTTATTTGACTCCCTCTTCATTTATTTAGCTCCCTCAACCATTCACGTGTGAATGCATGCTAAATCAAGAAAGCTAACCTACCTTTCAGCTACAAATTGCAGCTGGTAGTAGTTTTAGAAGGTGGTTATATCACAGTTAGAAGAAATCATCCTCCATGATATATACTCCATGATGAAACCTTTTTATAGCCTTATGCCACTCAAGAAACCACAAGAGCTGTTAAAGACTAACAAAACAAGTACCCTTTGGTGAACCAACAGTTAAGTATCATCGTGATACTGTAAAAACCCCAAGAACATTTATCAGCCAGTCACCATGCATGTCCATAAAAATGGGACATGAATACTACTATTCCTTGTCACAAGTGCCAGTGAATAAAAACCCCATGGCTATCATAATAATAAGAAAAATATCCTCTTTGAGAAACATAGTCATGGGGAGTTGTGCCTGCATAACACTGCTTAATAATTTTTTGGGCATGGGTTGCATGGTGCACTTTGTGGATGCATTGAGATGATGTTGCAGTCTTTAACATCAGGCATAGGGGTGCTGCAATCCGGTCCTATCTAGGCTTGGTTCAATTTGATAAAAGTCAGCCTCTTCACACTGGGGCAAAACAGCCTCGTCCTCCTTGGTTTCCCAATGGCCCCTGCCGCACTAAATATCCTTTCAGATACCACACTGCTGGCTGGGCAGGACAGCAGGGTCAGAGAGAACTCTGCCAGGCAGGGCCAGATGTGGATCTTCTCTGCCCCAAACGTCCAAAATATTTAAAGAGAACCTATCATCTAAATTTCACTGTCTCTAATATTAAAGTATATCTTTCCCTAAGTCTATCTATGAAGATACAGACTGCCTTTGCAGTCTGTATCTTATGCCTTACCTACTCTTTCGTATCTGTGTAAGCAAGGCCGGGCGCCGCCATCTTGATGACGTCATTTGCGTTCCACCGTTGGAACGCAAGTTGTGTCATCAAGATGGCGGCGCCTGGCCTTGCTTGCACAGAAACAGAGGATTAGGTAAAGTAGAAGATACAGACTGTAAAGGCAGTCTGTATCTTCATGAAGTCTATTTATGAAGATACAGACTGCCTTTGCAGTCTGTATCTTATGCCTTACCTACTACTTTGTGCCGGTGCAGCAGGGCCGGCGCCGCCATCTTGATTACGTCTTTGCGTTCCACCGCTGCAACGCAAGTTACGTCATCAAGATGGCGGCGCCGGCCTTGCTGCACAGAACAGAGTAAGTAAAGTAGAAGATACAGACTGTAAAGGCAGTCTGTATCTTCATGAAGTCTATTTATGAAGATACAGACTGTCTTTACAGTCTGTATCTTCTACTTTACCAAATCCTCCGTTCTGTGCAGCAAGGCCGGCGCCGCCATCTTGATGACGTAACTTGCGTTCCAGCGGTGGAACGCAAAGACGCAATCAAGATGGCGGCGCCGGCCCTGCTGCACCGGCACAGAGTAGTAGGTAAGGCATAAGATACAGACTGCAAAGGCAGTCTGTATCTTCATAAATAGACTTCATGAAGATACAGACTGCCTTTACAGTCTTATACTTTACCTAATCCGCTTGTTTGGTGTAGCTAGGCCGGGGGGGGGGGGGCGCCATCTTGAAGACGTGACTTGCGTTCCAGCGGTGGAACGCAAGTGACGTCATCAAGATGGCGGGCCCCCACCGGCCTTGCTGCCGCTCTGCATGACGAGAGTTTCCTGTCTCGCGCCGGCTCTTTTGAAAAGAGCCGGCGCGAGGCAGGAAAGTAAAACAGGAATATTTTAAAAACGCAGCTTTAAAATTAATTAATTATATTTACAAATATTGTTAAAATTAAGATTTACATCTAATTAGGGAATAAAAAAAAATTCATTTTTGCCCGTGATTGGTTCTCTTTAAGAGCAGGGGTGACTCCAAGTATGACTTGACCTGGAATTTCAGCTGCTTCTAGAGGGAGACTTGAGTGTGGAGCTGACTGGTTTCTTCGTCTGCTGGTTTGAGAAAGTCCCTCATGAGTAACTGGAGATTGAACCTGCTATTGTGGCTAATGCTGCAGCTCTCGTTTCTACTAGCAGTCATGGTTGTTGATTGCCCAGGTTCCTTCAAACTTCTTGGGGACCCAGACTGTTGTTCTTGATGGTACACCTTGAACAAATGATTGCAGAAAAACCTCACAGTACAATCAATATCTTCCCATATGAATGGCTAATCCCTGCTACCGTGTCCTGCCCACAAGTCTCCTTTGGTGGACCATCAGCCATAAAGCTTCAGACAAATCTGTTACACTGATGACTCTTCAGATAATTGCTGGCTCCATGATTGACTACTGATTCCCAGTATTGTAGCTACTATAGTTTGGCTGTTTTAATTAGATTAATTTGAGTGCAATTTGCAATTATTCGCAAATCCAACCTAATATTTGTGAATTTTCGACTGCTTTGCTCATCTCTATTATAATGGTATATTCCACCACCTTTAATCTCTAGTATATTTTTTGTCTTATCATCTATACCCTAACATGTCCCTGCCTCACTTTCCGACCCTCTCCAAAAGATATTTTAAAGGGGTACTCCGGCCTAGGGGCTTTTTTTTATATGGCCGGGGAGGAAGTGGCTGAGGGCAACAAAGTCCACTCACCTCTCCGTTTTCAGCTGCGGGTCCCGTGTCGCGGCGTTCCGGTCCCCGCTGCCCGGCCGCTTCCTGGTCTCTGATGCGGGCTTGAGGCGTGATGTTTCAAGTTCGCTCAGCCAGTCAGCCGCCTCTGTTACTGACATCATTGTTTCTCTTTTGTTAACCATAGTTATCTCTAAGGCTACAAACCCACTACAAACCCTCGCTGCAGATCCCGGCCCTATACTTTTAATGGCAGACAAACACGAAGCAGGGATGTACATCCCTGCTGCGAGTTTGTCTGCAGCCCACCCCATTAACCCCCCGGCCGCTGGAGCTGATACTTCACCTGATCCCGGCTCCGGCGGTTCCCGATGTCTTCAGCAAGCCGGAGCGGGGACCAGGTGAAGTATATGCTCCAGCCAGCCGCCCGCAGCACCGGCTGCCCGATCGCCCCCCCCCCCCCCGGCCGCCCGATCGCCCCCCCCCCCCCGCAGCACCGATCGAACGCCCCCCCAATCGCCCCCCGCAGCACCGATCGCTCGCACGCCCCCCTGCACCCCCGGCCGCCCGATCGCCCCCCCTGATGGGGGCTGCAGGGGGGCGATCGGTGCTGCCAGGGGGCGATCGAGCGGCCGGGGCTGCGATTGGGGGCGGCGTGCAAGCGGGGGGCGTGCGATCGGTGCTGCGGGGGGGGCGATCGGGCGGCCGGGGCTGCGGGCGGCTGGCTGGAGCATATACTTCACCTGGTCCCCGCTCCGGCTTGCTGAAGATATCGGGAACCGCCGGAGCCGGGATCAGGTGAAGTATCAGCTCCGGCAGGGTTAATGGGGTGGGCTGCAGACAAACTCGCAGCAGGGATGTACATCCCTGCTGCGTGTTTGTCTGCCATTAAAAGTATAGGGCCGGGATCTGCAGCGAGTCTCGCTGCAAATACGCAGCAAGGGGACTCGCTGCAGACCCGCCAAGTGGGTTTGTAGCCTAAGGGTGCGTTCACACCTACAGGATCTGCAGCTGATTTTCTGCAGCAGATTTCAGTTAAATAACTGAACACAGCATCAAATCTGATGCTGTGTTCAGTTATTTAACTGAAATCTGCTGCAGAAAATCAGCTGCAGATCCTGTAGGTGTGAACGCACCATAAAGAAACATGTGCAGTCATCATTGCACTGCACAAAAATGGCCTAACAGGGAAGAGTATCACAGCTAGAAAGATTGCACCTCAGTCAACAATCTATCGCAACATCAAGAACTTCAAAGAGAGAGGTTCCATTGTTGCCAAAAAGGCTCCAGGGCGCCCAAGAAAGACCAGCAAGCTCCAGGACCATCTCTTAAAAGTGTTTTAGCTGCGGCATCGGGCTACCAGCAGTGCAGAGCTTGCTCAGGAATGGCAGCAGGCAGGTGTGAGTGCATCTGCACGCACTGTGAGGCGGAGACTCTTGGAGCAAGGCCACTTCTCTCCAGAAAAAACATCAGGGACAGACTGATATTCTGCAAAAGGTACAGGGAGTGGACTGTTGAGGACTGGGGTAAAGTCATTTTCTCTGATGAATCCCCTTTCCAATTGTTTGGGACATCTGGAAAACAGCTTATTCGGAGAAGACGAGGTGAGCGCTACCCCCAGTCTTGTCTCATGCCAACTGTAAAGCATCCTTAAACTATTCATTTGTGGGGTTGCTTCTCAGCCAAGGGAATTAGCTCTCTCACAGTCTTGCCTAAAAACACATCCATGATTAAAGAATGGTACCAGAATGTCCTCCAAGAGCAACTTCTCCCAACCGTCCAAGAGCAGTTTGGCTATCAACAATGCTTTTTCCAGAATGATGGAGCACCATGCCATAAAGCAAAAGTGATAACTAAATGGCTCAGGGAACAAAACATAGAGATTTTGGGTCCATGGCCTGGAAACTCCCCAGATCTCAATCCCATCGAGAACTTGTGGTCAATCATCAAGAGACGGGTGGACAAAAAAAAAAAAAAAAATTCTGACAAAATGCAAGCATTGATTGTGCAAGAATGGACTGCTATCAGTCAGGATTTGGTCCAGAAGTTGATTGAGAGCATGCCAGGGAGAATTGCAGAGGTCCTGAAGAAGAAGGGTCAACACTGCAAATATTGACTTGCTGCATTAACTCATTCTAACTGTCAATATAAGCTTTTGTTACTCATAATATGATTGCAATTATATTTCTGTATGTGATAAAAACATCTGACAAACACACATAAAAACCAGAGGGCAGCAGATCATGTGAAAATATAATATTTGTGTCATTCTCAAAACTTTTGGCCAAGACTGTACAATTCCATTCTACCAACATGTTTATTCAGTCAAGGCACTCACCCCTCTCTGTCTAAAATAACCTGAATTTTTCTATTCTTTCCACTTCCCTACCCTAGCACCTTCCATTCCCATCTGATTGGAGAATAAGGCAGCGACATTGCTCCCTTCTCCCATCCTTTAACTCTCTATTCCTTCCAGCACTTTCGGATCATACCCTTCCAATTACAATTTGGTTTCGGTCTACCTTCACAATATTATACACCTTTAATCTCTTAACTCTAAACCATCCCAATCCCTCATCACCCCCTGGTGGTGAAAAAAAAAATAAGCATAGTCTAGCCATCTAGATCCCTCCAATATTGTATCCATTCCCTATTACATTCCCTTAATCTTGTGTGCCAGCTTTTATTTTTTTTAACTCCTCATATCTCATTATATTCCTACCTATTTTCTTCCATTCTATGATAGATAGTGTCCTTGACACGACTGTAGGTTCGGTTATGACGAGTAAAGGGGTGAGTTAGGACACAGACACTGAGCCCTAACCTGGTCCCACCACATGACCCTGCCTACCTGCCTCAACAGTCCTAGGTGACTGTGGACAACATTGGAGACGGTTCCTTCTTGAGGCTACGTTGATGCACAGAAAAAGAGACAGATTTACATACAGGGGAGGTCAACAGGCCTGGGTCAGAACCAAATGGGCAGCAAAGTACAAAAACAGAAAACAGGATCGAATAGAACAGTTGGGTAACAGAAAAGAGGTGAGGAAAGCACAGAAAACAATACAGGAGTGGAATACGCAGGAAAGTTGAGCTTGCTTGATAAAGTCTTATAGCCAGAGTGGATATCAGGGAACTGATACACTTTATAGGAGATCAGGGACCCAGTCCAGGACATTATTGGGCCAGACACACTGAAACAGGCAAAGCAAGAGATAGTGAAAGAACCAGCAAATCACCTAAGCAAAAGAGAAGTTTACTGTAAAGTTGCCAGAGGGAACTTAGCAGGAAAAAGACAAGTGTGGGAGATAAATAAATTAGGAGAGCAGAAGGATTAGAACTGTGTTCAGACAGTGTTCAGAGACGTGCATAGACTACAAATTATATCAAATTATGACTAAGGGCTCTATTACACCAAACAAATGTCGGGAAATAATTGTTTGGTGTAATAGATCATGTTAAGATCATGCACAATGTTGGCTGATTGTTGTCTTAAAAAATGCTCTCTTACACAATAGAACCGCCGTTCTGCATAATAGGAACGGCGGCAGACCCTCCTGCTTCTCCCTGTCACCCCTGCTTCTCCCCGCTCAATGTCTGTACGTGTAGTAGCACAGACAGCAAACAGGGAACGATTAACAGTAAATGTGATATAAAGCAAATTTGCAATTTACATTCATAATTTTTTTTAGTTATCATGGAAAACACAGCACTTCCTGTTTTCTGATTCTTTTTTCCTTAAAAAACAGGAAAGAGTCAAAAAAAGGAAGTCCTGTGTATTCCATCTCATCCCATCCCATCTGAACACTCTGAGAGAAGGCAGTCATGTGATTGACAGACATATTGAGCCATGACTTTCTGTACTGGCCGGAATTCCTGTGTTTAGTCTCTTTTTTTCAACCAGAAAATCTGCCTTCGGGAGACTAGACCTGGATTTCTGGTAAGTTCAGCTTTGTGTTACAGCATGATAACAACAAAAATAATGAATGTATATTGCAAACTTGCTTTATATGATATCACATCTACTGTTGATTGTTGAGTTTGGAAGTTATAACGACAGGTACACTTTAATACCGGGCCATGTAAAATGACCCTAAGAGCACAATTTTTGCTGTATACCATAAGCTGGGGATCTTGTTCTATCTATCTATTCCTTAGATCTCCTAATAGTTCAAAAGTATATTTATTTTCCACCAACACTTCATATACATTTTCTAATCATTTAAATACCTTATTCTAGAACACCTAAATTAGGTTACATCCAGATCCATTCCCTCTAACGTGCATCTCATGCATTTCCTATATATATGTATATATAAATATATATATATATATATATATATATATATATATATATGTGTGTGTATATATATATATATATATATATTTTACTATTTTACCCTCAATATTGATCATTCGTGTTATCAAATAGGAACATCTTACCACTAGTCTTCCTTATTTTCTATTGTGATGAATGTTTTATACATTTGTAGGTATCTCAACTGACATATCTCCCCTTGTTTTTAGCTCTTCATATGCGTTTATCCTCCCTTCCCCACAAAACTGGGATACTGTCAGAAACCTCTGTGAGATCCAATATCCTGGATCAGGTAACCTCCCTTCTTCTCGTAGTCCACTATTACTTAGCAATGGAGTAAACTCTAATGCACCCTTAACCCGGCCAAACTCCTTACTTGTTTCCAAGCCTTTACCAATAATCCATATAGTGTGTTATTATGGTATCCTGTTTGCAGCTCCATTTCTAGTATCTCAAAATATCTAAGGCATTTCTTTTTAGATCTTTTACCCAATTCACCAGAAAATCAACCTCTCTCCATTTTTTAACCAAACTATATAAACAGCCAAAAAGTAACCAACTATACTAGGTACACCTACTACCCCCTAGTTTTTCTGGAATGTCAAAATATCAAATTTTAGCCTCACTTTCTTTCGATTCCAAAAAAGCTAATTTATTATGCTCTCAACCTCCTTGAAATACTTTTATTTATAAAAACTGGTGAATTGGAAAAGATGTACAAGAATTGAGAAAGACAAATCATTTTTCATAATGGTATTTTGTCTACTCTAGATAGGGGCAATTTATTCCATGCTTGTATTTGGTCTCTGATCTTCTTTAACTTAAGAATTATATTTAGTTCTACATACTTGTTGGTTTCGATGATAGCTGTATACCTTAACACTTGAACCAACTCTTCTCCTTAACAACCTGAAACTCTGTTCCAAATTCAATGTTGGATCCAATGATAGCAATACCAATTTACACCAATTTATATCCAAATCAGAAAAAAATCCCAACTTCCTCACTTCCTTCATAAGCTACTCTTGGTGTCTGCTAAAAACAAAAAATAGCAAATTTTCTGCATATAAAGCAATTTATTTCTCTATCTTCTACTCCCTAAATCCTTTAATATCAAGAATGACACTGCTATCGAAAATAAATAATTTATTGACACATACAAGGCAATGCTTTTCAAGACCATAACAGTCTCTTTGTCAGGCAAAAATGTTTCAGGTGACTGTGACACCTACAAGGTTAAAGTGTCACCATTGGACTGAGCTCTGGTGTCATAGACAGCAGAGCTCCTATACTGGGCAATACACTGCAATCGTTATGATGAAAATATCGGTCATGTGGGAATGTGCATCAATAGTGAAGGAGTTAACCAAACCGGACTAGAGTCCCAAAACATTTAGCAAACTCCAGGTCAAATAACCCTAATTCACCTCACTCCATACAATGGCAAGTAAATAATATTTTCTTTTATCAAGAGGAAAATAAGACTGTATCTTTATCAGTCATCTGGCAGCTGCCAGGGCTTATCTCTTTCCAAGCCATCCAAAAATAGACAAATGTCAGTGAGGGCCAAATTTTCATTCTTAATACAGCGTAGCTGAGTTTTTTGGAGCTCTACAGTCTTATTGCCAATATTCTCATGAGATCTGTTTGTTTGGCCGTGATGCAGTGATTTCTGAATTAGACTCTGGAAAAAAAATCAATTTATGAGATAATGTTGAATACTTCCAGCTTCTCCTGTAGGATAGAGTTTGTGGTAAAAAGGTTTAAATTTTCAATTTTTTTTAAAACAGAAAACAACTCAGTAACTGTTACATATGACAGCTAACATTTTGTCCAGGGTCACATCTATACAATTGTTTTTGAAGTGCTACACTTAATCTTTGACTGTCTATGCACACCAGGCTTGGTGGAGCAGTGGAAGGGTTCAGGACCAACCCTGAAACATATAATGGACTACTACTGCCGCAAAATGTTGGTTTCTAGTTTGGACAACTGTCTAATACTCAACATAAAGTGTAAAAATGGCCATGTATAACAGATTTTAAATGATTATGGGGGGTGCCAAACAAAACTGTACCGTTGTAACAGGCCAGAGTATACAACCAGCCCAGACTATACCCGGGGGTTAAAATGGCCTGGGCTAGAATATACCCTGGGTATATTTTGGCCTAGGCTAATTCATACCACCTCGTTTTATTGGGGATTCAGCTTTGTCTGTTGAGATCAGTGAGAAGCTATTGATGTAAATCTTAAAAATTTAAACACATAGGGGACATTTATCATTGCGTTTGGAGATTTTGTGCACTTCATAAATATCTATGCGAGACTTATTAAGGGTTTTGTGCTATTTTCCATCAGTTTCCAATTGCCTGCACCTTTTTTTTTTTAATGTTTGCAGGGTTGTTCTATTAACTACTTTTCATTAGATTTATCAGGTGCAAATTTTCGTTTTTTGCGCAAAATCCTACCCTAGCGTAGCTTTGTAGACAAGCTGTCTTAGGCCGGGTTTAGGCCGCTTGACAAAGAGAATGGACTCTTGAAACGTTGCAGACTAGCACCGTTGTTCCGAGGCTGAACACCTTTGGTGAAACGTCCCATGTGAAGTTTAGCTGAGCTAAAGAGACTGTGCCACCTCAGTATTGCTTCGCAATCGTCTGAATTGTGCACTCAAGGTTAAATATGTGAAAAGAAAAATTGTATTTTTTCCGCTGTGAAGTATATATTGCAATTATCAAAGGATTTTTCTGGTATGTGCTGATTATTGGACTGTGAATAGGATTGACAAGCTTCTGTAATACCAGATGACGGAATGGCTTGCGGAGCTAAATGTGATCAGCAGGTACGAAGAGTTGATTGCTGAGGATAATGATCGTAATGCGACCTTCTCTAAGGTGTGGGGGGGCTGGATCCTGTTTCGGAACTCCCCCGGATTTCTTGTTTATTTGTTCTTGTTTCTTTTTCTTTTCTTTCTTTTATTTTTCCTCTCTTTTTTCTTTTGTGCAAAATGTCGGCGTTTGCCATATGCCGACACTATACGAGTCTTTATTTGCATATTCATTCCTTCTTATGTTTGAATACTTATATGCAGTTGTTCTATTATTGTATATGGGTTGGGCGTTTTTAATAAGTTACGCTCTGTGGGTATTTGGGGACAGTTGCGCCATATCGCCTATGTTCTCATTATTGTGTGTATCCCCGCTTGCATGCAGTGGTTGATTTTGTTTGCTAATGGTCACACAATAGTGTGTTTGTATGTACTGGGTTTTCTTTCTTACTGAAAAACTCTTTAAAGGAGTAGTGCAGCGCACAGCAATTATTCACAGAATACCACACATTACAAAGTTATACAACTTTGTAATGTATGTTATGTCTGTGAATGGCCCCCTTCCCCGTGTCCCCCCACCCCCGCACGTGTACCCGGAAGTGTGGTGCGCTATACATACCTGATCCGTGTCGATCGACCCCGTCCACCATTTTCTTCAAAGACGTCATCTTCAGGAGGCCGGACAACCCGCTCCTGCCGGCCCCCCTCTGCCGCGTCATAACTGTGCTCAGCCACGATTGGCTGAGCACAGTTATGCTCAGCCAATCGCGGCTGAGCAGCTGATGACGCTGCTTTGTAATAACTTTGCTGCTTTGTAATAACTTTGTAATGTGTATTATTCTGTGAATAATTGCTGAGTGCCGCACTACCCCTTTAATAAAATCAGATTACACATAATACCAGATGGAGGATTGGCACTGGGCGTTTTTTTCTTTTGCTTAATAAGGCCGGGTTCATACTGTGTTTAACCATTAACTTCCATAATAAAAAATGGATCAAAATGCATCCAATTTTTAAGCGTACACAAAAAACGTGGTTAACGGAGTTTTTTTTGTACGCTAAAAAAGATGCATTTTCATCCTTTTGTCAATCCTTTTTGGTTTGCAAAAAGGATGAAAAAAATGGACTAAAAAAACACAGTGTGAACCCAGCTTTAGGCATAAATTGTGCAATAAATTGTGCAAGATGTATCAAGGCTCTTGCGTCTAATGATGATTTTTGCGCAACAACTGCAAAATTTTGCGCAGCCTATAAAAACCTCCTCCTGCCCAAAAAAGAAAAATGTGCAGATGATGCACTGATGGGACAGAGTCATCTACTGTCAGTTTAATGTATGCACTGTACTGTATTTCCCAACAAGGGGGAATCCGAGTATAATTAAAATAAAAAGAGAGAGATCTGCGCACTTTTCAAGAAATTAGAGATAAAGTGAGAAAACCAGTGACATGATAACTTGGAGGGATATAGTCTGGCCTAGACTGTTTTACACCCCCAAATATAGAGTTTATCCCCCGGGGTATACTGTGGCCTGGGCTAGACTATACCCAGGTTTATAGTATGGCCTATGCTATTTAACACCCCTAGGTACGAAAATATATCCCCGGGGGTATACTGTGGCCTGGGCCAGGGGTGAGAAAACCAGTGAAGTAATAACATTATGACCCGGAGAGATATAGCATAGCTTAGGTAGTTTTACACCCCCAGGTATAGAGGTTATCCCCCAGGGTATATTCTGACCTGGTTCGACATTAGATAGAGATATTCTGGCCTGGATGGGTATACTCTGGCCTAGGCTACTTTACCCCCCGAGGTATAGTTTGGTCTAGACTATTTTACACACTGGGTATAGTTTGGCCTAGGCTATTTTATACCCCGGAGTATACTCTGGCCTAGGCTATTTTATACCCCGGGGTATACTCTGGCCTAGGCCAAACTATACCCAAACTATATCTGGATGAAACAAAGATTCCTGGAAATCTTCAAAGACAAAGATTTCTACTAGAGATGAGCGAACATTTCAACAGTTTGGTTCAGCAGGTTCACAAACTTTAATGTAAAGTTGTGATTCAACCAAACCGAACCTTAACCCTTAGACGACCCAGGGCATATAGTTACGCCATGGAAGTCTGTCCCCAGACGACCTAGGGCGTAACTATACGTCCTGGGTGTTTCTCCGGCTATGAGCGGAGCGCGCTTCATAGCAGGTGGGGGCCGGCTGCAATCAGCGATCGCGCTGCCGCGTGTCATCAACTCCTTAAACGCAGCGACCGCGGCTTTAAGTGTAAGTGACAGGGGGAGTCCCCTGTCACTTACCGATCGGGACCCCCACAGTGTGACTGCGGGGGTCCCGATCGTTAAAACGGACTGCCGAAGGTCTCTCACCTGCCTCTGTGTGGTCCGATCGTCGATCTGCTGCACTAAGCCTGCACAGGCAGGCTCAATGAGCAGATCGCCGATAACACTTATCAATGCTATGCCTATGGCATAGCATTGCATAGTGTGAGCAATCAAAGTAATGTACGTAAAAGTCCCCCAAAGGGACTTCAAATGTGTAAAAAAAAAAAAAGTTAAAAACACTAACACACTGCCCCAAAACCCCTCCCCCAATAAAAGTCTAAATCTTTCCCATTATATAAAAAAACATATAAAAATAAATAAATAAATAAACATATAATATACCGTAGCGTGCGTAATTGTCCAATCTATTAAAATATAACAAGCGTCATTGCAAACGGTAAACGGCGTACACGAAAAGAGGGAAAAAAGTGCGCGGATTACCGATTTAATGTTACATTATATATAAAAAATAATAATAAAAAGTGATCAAAACGTCCGATCTTCACAAATATGTTATTAATAAAAACTAGAGATCATGGCAGAAAAAAATTACACCCCATACAGCCCCATAGGTGAAAAAATAAAACTGTTATAAGCGTCACAATAGGGCTATTTTATTTATAATTAATTGCCAAAAAAAAGGATTTCATTAAACAAAAATATATAACATTAGAGAATCTGTGTAACCTGCATATGGTTGTGTTCGGGCTGACCTATAGAATAATTTTATCATGTCGCTTTTACCATATAGTGCATTACGTAGACACGGGAACCCCCTAAACGTTACCATATTGCATTCTTTTTTATGATTTCACCTATTTATATCTTCATAAATAATATATTTGGGATTCCGTCATACATTTTATGGTAAAATGAAAGACGCCATTACACAGTACAACTATTCCTGTAAAAAACAAGCACTTACATGACTTGTAGATAGAAAACTGAAAGTGCTAAAGCTCTTAGTGTTTCCGTTTTTCACTCCTCCCCTTCTAAGATCAAATTTGCGCGGTCCACTGGGTCATTTTGGGCCTGGTCCTTAAAGGGTTAAAGTATCACTGTCATGAATTTTTCTTTTGCAGAAATCAATAGTCCAGGCGATTTTAAGAAACTTTGTAATTGGGTTTATTAGCCGAAAAATGCATTTTTATCATGAAAAAGCAGTTTGAATCTCTCCCCCCTGTCTTCATTGTTCTCCTATGGAGAAAGCTAAATAAAAGGACCAAAACAGGACAACAAAGAGTTAATCTACAAATAATTCACAGAAAAGGATAAATCGTCTAGCTTAAACCAATAGGATCACAGAAAAGCTAAAACTTAACCTTTATTCTTATCAATAAAAAAAAAATATTTCCTTACCTAAACAATATACACAGTGATAATTACAAAATACAAAGTAGCGTCATCAAACCCAGATGATCGCTAAGTAAAAAGCCACTTGCCAGCACTAGATAATAGAAGAGGCAATATACCTACGCTCGGACCGCCCTTCGTCTATGCAACCGATGTATGTGGCAGAGAGAGGTATAGACAACAGAGGACAATAAGCAGACGTAGATAGAGGGGTCTGTATTGCCCTAGGCTAAAAGTCCCTTGTTCTCCCTGCCCTAGGCAGAGTGATCGTACTTAAAAGTACGGCCCCGCACAGGAACTTAATCCCTGGCTCCTAGTATAACCTGCTAATTCTGAAGGGAACTACCTATCTCACTAGGCCAAGTATCCTATCTGGCTGTGTGTACTAGTGAGATAGAATTCCTATACTAGGTATATAGCACACAACTGATGTTATTAATAAACATCCTCAACCAGTCTGTCACCTGATGTAACAAAAAGTGGCAGACTTTTATGTCTCTGATAATGCATACGCACTTAGTGATGCAGTACCCAGTCAATTAATCACGATTCAGATAGTGACGCTGTAGGGATAGATATCTTAGAGTACCCCAGTGTGATATATATGTAGGACGTTACTCGATATGTTCTGTAAGCCGTTGATTAGGCAGTTATATTCCCAAAATCCTAGGTATAAATAGATTATGAACATGCATTAATTACAGCACAGTACATTGCTGAATACCCTTATCCAGTATCGCTGATAGCTCCCATACATGTAGTGGCTACCAATGATGTCCTATGGTTATCCACTCCAAAGGGGGGAATACTCAGTCCGACACTGGAAGGGTACACCTGCAGTCACCTCAGGCTAGACAAATTAACCGCGATTCTCAATGATAGACAAATAGATCATGATTCTCAGATATACACAAATAAATCACAGTTCTCACTGATACGGTAAACTGCCGTGTTCCAGAGATTGCGCAGCCTAATATGCTCTCCAGGCCCCGCTTCCAGACAGCCCGGGCTCACCCGTGATATCTTGTTGATTGGGGCTGCGTGTACACTTTGCTGCTGGCAAAAAATGGACTAAATAACTAATAAGAGAAGCAGATGTAACATAGATATATACTCATCTGTCCCCCCACAGAAGTGGTCTCAACGCGTTTCATTTCCTTAAATCGTCAGGAGACCCGATAGAGGAAAGATAACTGATGTCCGTGGTCATGATGGACTCTGCTCCGCTATGATGAACGCGGCTGGTATCGCTGTAGTGTCCACCCGTCTGCTTATCGCCCTCTGTTGTCTATACCTCTCTCTCTGCCACATACATCGGTTGCATACACGAAGGGCGGTCCGAGCGTAGGTATATTGCCTCTTCTATTATCTAGTGCTGGCAAAGTGGCTTTTTACTTAGCGATCATCTGGGTTTGATGACGCTACTTTGTATTTTGTAATTATCACTGTGTATATTGTTTAGGTAAGGAAATATTTTTTTTTATTGATAAGAATAAAGGTTAAGTTTTAGCTTTTCTGTGATCTTAATCTACAAATACCTCACCCTTTATCTCCTCTGACAGTCACCACTGATCTCTCTGAGCTCTGATTACAGCGTTCACCCACCTCTATGTTGTGTAATCCTCTGTTATCTGCTTTCTGCTGTCGGCTAACTCCCTCCTCCCTCCTCCACCCTCCCTCCTCCCTAGAACAGACAGGGTTGTGTCTGATGCAACAAGTCACAATTTCCAGATTTTTTGCAGTGAATAAAAAAGAGGAAGGAGGGGGGGACCTGGGAAAAAAAGGCTTTTTAAATGCAGATAATGGCCTATTTGGCTAATAAATCCAATTACAAAGTTTCTTAAAATCGCCTGGACTATTTAAACAAACTGCACTGAAACAGCTAAATGGTTGCAGATGTTTAGCTGTTTTAGTGTGGTTCAAAACATTTTTTCATATACTTACCTGTCCACGCTCCCCTGATGTCCTTCTTCTCCAATATCCCCAACAGACGGCAAAATCCTGTTCAGCCAATCACTAACTGAGACGGGACAGCACTGCCAGTGATTGGCTGAGCGGGCTATCACTCTCATCACAGGAGTAATAGCCAGCTGCCAGTGATTGGCTCAGCCCACTCAGTCAATCACTGTTCACTGGTCTCAGTTAGTGATTGCACAACAGGCTGGGGGCAGCTAGAGACACCAAAGACCCAGAGAAGGGCATTGGAGGAGCGTGAACAGTTGAGAAAACCTTTTTTTTTATTATTCTTTTTTTTTAGAGGTGTGGCTGCCACCTTTTCAAATTTATTCCAAACTTTGCAAAAACTTTTTTGCAAAGCTTGGAATTAATCTTGGTTTAGGAACTTCAATTTGCTCATCTCTAATTTCTGCCCACCACCAATAAAAATGAAAGATGTTGGAAATAAGATATTTTGAATAGTATTTCTAGAGATAAAATTTTTTAGAAGCAAACGCTTCGTTATCTATGTAATCCCTTCTCCTCGTTTCCCAGGAGTGGATCCAGCTTTTCCCAGCACCCAAGGAGCAACGGCACAGAGCGGTAGTCAGTTTAAAGGCAGCAGGCTGATAAGCAGATTGCAGAGAAAATGAAGTGCTTTGCTTTGTTATTACTGTAAATTCTTTTAACCATAGTAACATTTACATGACACACAGAAAATTAAAGGAGAAGTTTGGCCAAAAGTATTTTTTAATATGTTATTACTTATGGAAACTTAGACAAATTCCAAATGTACATTAATTATGGAAAATGCACATATAGGGCTATTTCCCTTAATTTAGGAGATTAGTGGAGACTTCAAATTCTCTCAAAAACCGTGACTTCACGAATCAGGTGTCCAGCAGGGGGCGCAGTATATGTAGAAGCCTATGGACTGTATTGAAGTATATAGAGTATGTAATGTAATGTCAAAACTACACTTTATTAATTAACTATGTGTATGGAATAATTTAGGGAGCAAGGACACTTGCTCCCCAAATGGAGGGCACCAAGCAGGGAGGGAGAGAGGTGCCGGTGCATCTAACTACCTCCTCCCTCCCTGCTCAGGACAGATAGACACTACTACTACTCCCATCATCTGCTCATAGTATGAGCAGATGATGGGAGTAGTAGTACCAGAGAGATCCCCCAGCACCAAGTGCCCCCCCTCAGCCGACGTCCTACTCACTTCCCTGCCGGTACCGGACTGCCAGATCACTGCCGCCTCGGCGTCCTGCTGATTCGGTCCTGGATGATGAGAGCTGCTGAGGGTGACATCTGGGACCGTGTCAGCAGGACGCGGGGGCGGGAGTGTTCTGGCAGTCCAGTAGTGGCAGGGAAGTGAGTAGGTTGTGTGGCGGTGGAGGAGGCTGGGAGGTTGCTGATGGGGACCAGGAGCAGGAGGTTACCGTGTGTGGTGGCTGTGCAGCCGTAGGGGAGGCTGGGGGTTGTTGATGGGGACCGGATCTCGGAGGTTACCGCCGGCGGCAACTGTGCGGTGCGTGCAGGGTTGAGAGGTGGATGTCAGCTGAGGGGGGGCTTTGTGCTGGGGATCTCTCTGGTACTACTTCTCCCATTATCTGCTCATACTATGAGCAGATGATGGGAGGAGTAGTAGTGTCTATCTGTCCCACAGCACTGAGCAGGGAGGGAGGGAGGAGGTAGTTAGATGCACCGGCACCTCTCTCCCTCCCTGCTCGGTATCCGCCCTCCATTTGGGAAGCAAGTGTCCTTGCTCCCCAAATTATTCCATACACATAGTCCATTATTTCATACACATAGTCCATTAATAAAGTGTAGTTTTTACATTACATTACATACTCCATATTCTTCAACACAGTCCATAGGCTTTTTCATATACTGCTCCCCCTGATGGACACTCCATTGGAATTACACCTGATTCGTGAAGTCACGGTTTTTGAGAGAATTTGAAGTCTCCACTAATCTACTAAATTAAGGGAAATAGCCCTATATGTGCATTTCCCATAATTAATGCACATTAGGAATTTGTCTAACTTTCCATAAGTAATAACACATAAAAAATACTTTTTGCCGGAGTTGTCCTTTAACATCACGAAGGATAATAATACAATAAGAAAAAAATACCATTTAAAACTAACCTGATGCACTGCTATCAATTTATTTATTTAGCAGAATTCTTAAATGAGCTATGATTAGCTATTTGCAGTTGCTTTCTTTTTTAAGTTAACATTTTTCTTTTCTTTTTTAAGTACACATACTGCTTGTTCCGTGGCCTAGGGCGTTGGAGCAACTTGTCACTTGTGTTTTTAGAGCAACTTGTTGTGGTGGCCAGGAGTGGTAGTACCCACCCCTGAACACACGGGCGCAGGACCTTGGTAGAACTGGTGTGAGGTACAGGTGATACGTAGTACCAATTATTTTTTATTTTTTTGCCACACTTTCAGTATACAGCTGTATACCCTATATCTGAGGTTTTCACCAAGTAGATACACTGCTGCCTATTCCTCACAGTGCACTCCAGCTGCTTGCCTATCTGAACACACTGCTAGCTGGTGTAATTTTGGCCTTAACAAGGGCTTTTGGGGGTCCCTTCTGCCTAAAATCACCTAACACTTAACTGTCCCTGCTATACACTGTCTCCCTGTCTAGCTCCAAGCAGCATCTGAAACCGAATCTGAAAACCACTATTCTTGTACTTTGAAGGTCACATGGTTTAGCCAGCCAATGAATGTAGATGTTTTTTTTCACTTCCTGTA
Source organism: Dendropsophus ebraccatus (assembly GCF_027789765.1). Taxonomy (NCBI): domain Eukaryota; kingdom Metazoa; phylum Chordata; class Amphibia; order Anura; family Hylidae; genus Dendropsophus; species Dendropsophus ebraccatus. The sequence continues at coordinate 100,327,975 of NC_091460.1, read as the reverse complement.
TGCTCCCAGTGCCTGTCCCCTACCACCACCCCCCGCATAGTTATTGGTTAAAAAAAAACACCAAGGAAGGTGGGAGGGAATTCAAATTTTTACAGCATTTTTGGTCGAACACTCGATTGAAAATGAGTATTTCAAATAGTGTACTATTCAATTGAATACCTACTTGATCGAGCAGTACTCGCTCATCTCTAGAAACCAACCTACAGTACATACACAGCTCTGATGCACATACTGTTATGGATGCACCTCAAGAATGCTGTCATATTGACTGTCTGCTCCAAATTACAAGTTATAAAGTTTAGTGCACACCCAGAATCAAAAACCCTGACACTGATGATTAAGGTGGATCTCCTTTATTTAAAGATGGCAGCCAGTTTATATACCATGGGGGCTTGTGTTCTTCTACTAAGGCTTGTGTCAGTCTTTCATTGGATGAGGTATGAAAATAGTTGTTTACGTAGAAGTGTTTACTTACATAAGTTTTAAGGAATGTAACATTTCTACGTGTTTAGAAGGTCAGTGCCGTATTGTAATGACTTCACAAAATATACAAAATATGACATCCTTAACAATACACACATAACACATACAATACATACACCCCTTGTATTTATTATTATTATTAATAATAATAATAATAATAATAATAATAATAATAATAATTCCTGCACACAGTATTCGGGCCTAGCAATAAATTGGACAAAGTCGGTGTTAATGCAGGTGAGTGCCGATGGGGATTTGTCCTTCCCACAGCTTCAGGTTCTGGGGAGAGGCGAATCTTTTAGATACCTTGGGGTATGGGTTTCTCAGAGTATTGCGGCCTTCTGCGATCTCAACCTTATTCCTTTGATAAAGGAGACGGACGAAAAGGTGAAGGTCTGGTATAATCTGCCACTTTTTTGGGGCGGATAGGCTGATTTTGCTGAAGGCCGTTTGCCTCCCTAAGTTTCTATATATATTTCTGGCTGCCCCAGTTTAGTTAGGCAAGAAGGTCTTTAAGAGGATTAAAAATATATGGAAATTTTTATTTTGGGGACGGAAACGTGTTCGCATTAAGGTAAAGCTCCTGACAGTCCCCAAGGTTAAAGGGGGGCTAGGCCTCCCTTCAATGGAATTATATTTCCTGGCTTCTCAAGCCTTTTGGCTTCTGGATTGGAGGAATATTTTTTTTTTCTCTCGGCTTAGAGAGGGAACAATAGATGGTCAGTTAGATGTTTTCCAGATCCTCGACTCCGGTATCTTGGAGGGTAGATCTAGAGAAGAATGGCCTATGGTGGATGCCCTGGTTAGAACATGGCGTGATATCAGAAGATGCTTAGACCTGAAGGGCTTTCTTAGCTTTTCACCTTTATGGGATCATCGTAGTTTGGTGGAGGTGGGGAAAGTGGGGGCATTATATGAAACCCTTGGCCACGATTTGAAATTGATAACAGATGTGGTGGTCATGGGCAAAATAAAATCATGAAGCCAGGTAAGGAACGAGTATGGCCTGAGCGACTTCCGTTGGTTTGATTACCTGCGCCTATCTAGTGCTTTGAGATTGGATTTGAGAACTGTGGAGTATAGACTGAGAGCTAACTTAACACTAGATAAAATGAGAGGACTAGGCAATAGATCCAAAGGGGTTTCGATATTGTACAAATATTTTCTTTTAGAAAGGGACCTGGAATTCAGGAGCCGGGGAGCGTGGGAAAAGGAGGTTGGGGAGAGGGTGAATTGGGTGGTTGTCTACTGTAATATTAGGAAAGTTGCGCCATCCGCACACCACCAGCTGATTCAGTTCTACATTGTACATAGATTGTATTACACCCCTGCCTTTATGTTTAAAATTTAAAAAAGGTCCGATGATCTGTGTCCGCGATGTAAAAAAAAAAGCGGGGGACTTTGGTCATATGCTATGGTCATGTGAAAAACGTAAACCTTATTGGTTCGGGGTGTTGCAGAGGATTAACTCGGATCTGGGGCTGTCCTTAGAGGAAGATTTCTGTTTGTTCATTTTGGGCGATACGTCAAGGTTACCTAACAGGACCTCTGGCAATCAGAGATAATGTCTGTTAAAAATGATGTTCTGTGCGAAGCTATTGACTATGAGATAATGGATCTCCCTCCAGCCTCCTTGTTTGAAGGAATGGGTTATGTTGTGTACTGTTTTGGATGTAAAGGATACTCTATGTTCTTTCTGATGTGATTTTAGTTTTTTTAAACAATAAAGTGAAGGGGGAAAAAAAATAATAATCCCTGCTCATATTTAGTGCCTATTATTCAGTCCTGTGACTCCTCCTTGCCATGTAATTGATAACATGCTTATGACATCCTGCAGATGTCTGGGACCTTATCCTCCATACTGGTAAGCTACGTTTTGGAGAAATTAATACTACCCCTAGGCATACATTAAAAAAAAAAAATCTCTGAAAAACTTCATTGCACTAGAAGACACCTTGCCTGCCAATGTTTCCTTGTTTAGACCGGCCAACAGATCAGTTAAATCTTGCCTTTTAATTTTTAATAAAAAAAAAAAAATCATTTTCATAATTTAAACATAATTTATAGAGATGAGTGAAGCCGCTAAAAATTTGCGAGGTGGCACTATTAAAGCGTAGCAATTTTTTCAACAGATGTTGTTGGCACATCGTCTAAGGATAGCTTCACACGTACTGGATCCACAGTGGATTTCACGCTGTGAGTTTGTAGCAAAAATCCGCTGCGGATCCTGGTAGTGTGAAGGTCTATGGAGTTACATATCCGCAGCCGTATTTTCATTCCACTGCGGATATGTAACCCGGCCCCTTTAACCCCCCCCCCCCCCGCCTCCCCCAGCCCGCAGCTCCCAGCCCTGAGCATACATTACCTGCTCGTCGCCGTGGCTGTGTGTGAGGCTCCCGCCTCCCGTTGGTCCCCATCAGCCAATCAGTACTGCCTGGCACTGATTGGCTAATGGGGAGCAAGGGCAGCCGGGAGCCTCACACACAGCCAAGTAATGTATGCCCGGGCCGGGGGCTGCGGGTTGCGGGGGGGGTTAAAGGGGCCGGGTCACATACTGGCAGCAGAATGAAAATTCCGCTGCGGGAATGTGACCCATTCAACCTCACATTACCAGGATGCGCAGCGGATTTCGCTACAAACTCGCAGCGTGAAATCTGCTACGGATCCGGAATGTGTGAAGCTACCCTAAAATTTGAAAATGACAATTTTTTTTTTTAAATGTCAATCATTCAATTTCCGCCATGGACCGCATTGGACCTTGGTGGATCAGCAGTGTAATATCAATTTTCTCCCAGGACAGCAGTGGACATTGGTGCGTTAGTGGCAAAAAATCGGAAATCTTTCTAATAAAACATTTCTGACATTTCAATCCCCCTTCGAAGTACCCTTTCACCTCCCCTTGTGTGGCAACCTTTGTCTCCCCAGTTAGTTTAAAGCGACACTATCAGCAGATTCTGCCCAATGAACCTGCTGATATGCCGCAAAAGTTCTTTACCTGATGACTGCAGGGCTGTTAATGATTCTTCTCTTCTCCTCCGCATTCTTTAGTTATTGCCTAATTGCCCCTATGCTAATCAGCTAGGAGCATTTGGGGCATCACCCGACAGCCCGTAGCACCAGCTCCGCCCTCCCGTGCCGCCCCCTCTCATGCCGCTCACTATGGCACCCCTCCCATGCTCTTCACTCCCGTGCTGCTAACTTCTAAAGCTACTACCAGCAGCTATCTGTTATACACAGAAAATCTGTGTGACAACTAAAGTATTCAACAAATCTCATCATATCAAAAATACATTATAGATCAACATCACACAAAAATAATTAAAATTAACTACTAGGAGACACACTACTATCTATTATGGGTGCAAAATCTCCATAAAAATCATTTTTATTAAAGTAATTATTTAAAATGTTACAATATTATATTATTATAAAAGCTGTGCAAAAGGAGACCCAATGTCGGGCCACCATAGCCATACACAAGGGGATAAAGCAAATCATAAACAGCATAATTGCATCTTGCCCAAAAAATAGTAAACCAAGTTAATTGTCTCACCCAATATGAGGCAGTAATAAGCCCTATGAAAATAGTAGCCCTGCAGTCATTGGGGAATAAGAAGTCAGAAATACTATTGAAATTTAACTGTGCAGCATATGGCAACCAAGTACTGGCTTACCCATCGTCTTGTATGTGAATAGTGCCCACCCCGACACGCATTAGCTTAAGATGCTTTTTCCTGGTGTAAAGCGCACTTCAGGAAGATCAACTAAAATATCTTAGAGATTCCATCACATGTTTCTCAACATTAGAAAATTTAGAAACACTGCCCCCTGGGAAATCAAATATGCAAAAATACTGCGGAGACACCATCACGTGTTTCTCAACATCAGTGAGCTAGCCAAGCCTTTCTCCGGGAAACAACAACCAAGCCATGGGGGGTCTCCAGTCAAGGAAACTACCTTCTAACAAGCCACAATCAAAAAATGACAAGACTTTCAAAATACCCCAGCAAGGTATCCATCCACAGACAGCTGTTTCAGGGTTACACTGTTACACTGGAACCTGCATGTGGGTTGTTCTTCTCACAGAGGCTTCTGGAATTCTTGATGTGACTTAGGACTCAGCAAACTTAAAGCATGCACACCTGGCTGACTGCATAGTCTGATTAGCAGTAGCTGGACAAGCAACCATGACTGCTAACCATGGTTGTCTAGTCTTGTTTAGGTCCGCACTTTAATAAATCAGCAGGGATTGGACTATGGATTTGTTGGTTAAAAGACATTAGGTGACCAAATGATCTTACTCCCTTAAGAGTGCCTTACATAGAGATTTATCTGACAGATTTTTAAAGCCAAAGCCAGGAACTGGTTTGAAAAGAAGAGAAATCTCAGTCTTTCCTTTATGACCTGTTCTCTGTTTATAGTCTGTTCCTGGCTTTGACTTTAAGGATCTGTCAGATAAATCTCTCTGTGTAAACACATCATTCCATGTGACTTGTAGAGATGAGTGAACCGGCTGAGGTTCGAGTTCGTATGAACCTGAACTCTCGGCTTCTGATTCCCTCTGTCTGCCCGCTCCTTGGAGAGGGTGGATACAACCTTGAGGACTGCCTGGAAAACTGGCATACAGCCATAGCCATAGGCTGTATCCCAGTTTTCCAGGCGGTCCTCAGGCTGTATCCACCCTCTCCACAGAGCGGGCAGACAGCGGGAATCAGAAGCCGAGAGTTCAGTCTCATACGAACTCGAACCTCGGCCGGTTCGCTCATCTCTAGTGACTTGGTGTGGTAATGACACAGCAGAAATGTTTAACTCTTGCACTGACAAAACCCCTCGGTGAATGTTGTTAAGCAATGTGAGAGAAAATCAGAAGCACATACAAAGTATATACAATATTCAAAGATTCATCAGCCACACAACAACATTATACTTAAGTAGCTGTGAAATGGCACCAGGACATTGCATACTGTACATGCTGAATGCATAATGCAAGCTCACTTTGAACAAACCCTGATATCTATGGCCAGCTTTAGATTTGCAAACTACATATCCAGACGCAATGACTTTAAAAAAATGTATGGGTTAGTCATATGAATTATTCTGCATTTTATTATATATGTCTAATTGAATCAATAAAGTCATATTTTCTAGAATTATTTTACTTTATGAACTGAATCTCTAAAGGGAAAGACCTGATTGTTGGCAAGGTTAATGGAAGGGTGGATTTATACCATATTTTAGTAACTTTATAACTAAGGCATTACTTTTAGGGTGTTGTCTTCTTTGTTCATTATATTTCCTTATGTTGTAAGATTTAAGAGAACCCATAGCAAGAAAAAAGTTTAAAAAAAAAAGTATTACATGAGAATCAGATATTCTTTTTCTTGAGAGAGTACCAAAAACAGGGTCGTGTAAGGCCTTGTGTCTGATGCCTAAACATTCTAATACAATCTATTTGCTCTCCAATGTACTAGTTTTGGTGGCTCAGATTTGTGAAATAATGCCAAAGTTACTTTCTGAGAGCTTTTACAAAATATATGAATCAGTATGGCAAGCTCTCTTTTTTCAGATATTGTTTTCGCAGGCGGAATATGAATCCAAGCCAAACAAATCTTGTCTCTGGACTTAAACGTCCTCATAAAAAAAAGCCTCAGCTTGCAAAACACATACTCTCGCCGTATATAGTTTAAAACTCATTCAAAAGGGCTGGCTTGGTTCCCTTTGACACACTTATATGCACAAAATTACCCATAAACCCTTAGCTTTTTCTTTTGAAAAATACATGTGCAATGACACAGCTAGGCTGAACAGGTTCCCTGGAGATCATCTTCAGACACACCAATTGCAATGCAGTCTTGGCTCATAAAGTAAAAGCAAGTTGGTGAAACAGAAATTCTGGCATAGTCATGTCTTCTTTGGTGGTTCATGGCTGAACGGGTTATTTTTAAAATGTAAAAATGCCCAAAATAAACAGAACAAAGAAAAAGAAATACGTTGGACAACAATACAAGACACATTTTAGTTATTTTTAATTTTCCTTTCTTTTATGGACGATCTGATGAATGGATTTCATTTCAGGGTTATTTAGTTTGAAACTAAAAACATCAAAAGGTTAAAAAGGAGAAAGAATGTAAAGAGCAAATAAAGGCCTGACATCATTACACAGCAATGTTGAAGTACTATATTGAATATGACTCTTAATTAATCTTCTTTCTTCCTTTTTTTTTCTTTAAACCTGCAATTTGTCATTATATTAGGTTACATACTTAACACCATTTTGAAAAAATTCACAGCATGAATCATTGCAGTAATACACATGCCCAATGTTGTTTAAGAGTCCTATTTTTCCTGTGCTATTAGTGTATCTGAGGTGTCCCTTTACCATGCTTCAAAGCCCCAGTAGTCCTATAAGTTGACACCAGCAGTGACTTAAAGGGGAAATATCAGCAGGTTAAAGGGATTCTAACCTGTTAATAGCTTCCTTTTGCGCACGGGGCGCTGAGGATGGAGGTTTGTCCCTTACCTTCATCCTCTACACTGTTTCCGTGCTGTTTGTTGTGTAATCCTCTATTTAGTAAGGCCATTAGGAGCACTGGTGGCCGGCCCGCTCCACTGATAATCATTAGAAGGAGTGGGTTGGCTGGGGGCAGATCAGTGCTCGGGGGCGGTAGTCCAGCCCCCAGTGCTCCTAACGGTCTTACTGGTTATAGGATTTCTCAACAAACAGCATGGAAATGGCACCAAGGATGCAGGTAAGAGAAATACCTTCATCCTCAGTTCCCCATGCATACTAGGAAGCTATCAGCAGGTTAGATACGTTTAATCTGCTGATAGTTCCGCATATAGGTTACAAACACACATACCAGATCCACAGCGGATTTTTCGCTGCAAATTCGCATCGAAATCCACTGCGGATCACTTACCTGTCAGTTTCCATGAGAAGACGGGGCAGCACACTGATTGGCTGACTGGGACATTCATCCGGGAACTCTCAGCTCAGCCATTTAACCATTTAAATTCCATTGCTTGGAACAGTATTAGCAATCTAATGATTGCTTATTAAAGTTTCCTATAAGGACTTAAAAAGTGTACACAAATAAAAAAAAATGTTTTTCAAGCTTTGGTCACACAATGTTGTTTTGCGTCTGTCAAAAAAATGTGAACATAAAAAATAAGAGAAACAGCCAAACGACAACACTGCCAGCTGCTAGTGAAAGCGCTCAATGCAGTGAAGTCCTAGGTGCATTGCCCCCTGGGAAACATGAATATGCAAAAAAGGAGCCCATGGATCCTCATTGAAGAGTCTCAAAACACAGGACTAGCCAGATATCCCCCCGGGACGGACCCAGCCAAGGAGCAGCTCCTGTTAGGAAACCACCAAAACCACCATATTAAGTGGCCCTATAAGTCAATGTAATGACAAGGGATAAACCAAGGCTAGGTAACCATCCTCATACAGATGTTTCGGGGGGGGTTGCCCCTCATCAGTGTGGAGCAGGATTCTGGCTAGGTGGGAGCAATGCCTAGTAGAGCCATAAGAGAAACAGATTGCTGAACTCAGGGAGACCAGCCAAACGACAACACTGCCAGCTGCTAGTGAAAGCACTCAATGCAGTGAAGTCCTAGGTGCATTGCCCCTTAGTAAACATGAATATGCAAAAAAGGAGCCCGTGGAGCCTCACTGAAGAGTCTCAAAACACAGGACTAGCCAGATATCCCTCCGGGAAGGACCCAGCCAAGGGGCAGCTCCTGTTAGGAAACCACCAAAACCACCATATTAAGTGGCCCTATAAGTCAATGTAATGACAAGGGATAAACCAAGGCTAGGTAACCATCCACATACAGCTGTTTCAGGGTGTTGCCCCTCATCAGTGTGGAGCAGGATTCTGGCTAGGTGGGAGCAATGCCTAGTAGAGCCATAAGAGAAACAGATTGCTGAACTCAGGGAGACCAGCCAAACGACAACACTGCCGGCTGCTAGTGAAAGCGCTCAATGCAATGAAGTCCTAGGTGCATTGCCCCCTGGGAAACATGAATATGCAAAAAAGGAGCCCGTGGAGCCTCATTGAAGAGTCTCAAAACACAGGACTAGCCAGATATCCCTCCGGGAAAAAATAAACATTTTGGTATTGCAACAAGCGGAATTATTAAAAAAGAATGTTGATCCCGCACAGTGAATGTCATAAACAAAGAATATTAAATGCCAGAATTTTGTTTTTTTTTGTCATATCAAATTTCAAAAAACATTTAATAAAAAGTTATCAAAAAGTCTACGCTAGAATGGTAAAGATGAAAAAATAAGACCCTAAACAGCCCTGTAGACATAAAAATGAAACGTTATAGTGGTTAAAATATGACGATTCAGAGCTTATTTTGTATAACGTTTTTTAACATTATAACGTCGTATCAATAAAACTATACAAATTTGGCATCATTGTAATTATCCTGATCTCAAAAATACTTGCAACATGTTAGTTTTACTGAAATTTGAACAGAGTAAGAACAAATGTCCAAAATGTTTTTTTATTGTAATATCTTTTACTATACTAATAGGGCAGACTAGATAGACCCAGTGGTCTTTTTCTGCCAACAATCCTCTATGTTTCTATGTTTTGTTTACTTCATGGAAAAATGTAGCGTTTTATTACAAAGTACAGCTGGTACAGCAAATAAGCCCTTACATAGCTTACAATGCAAAAAAAAAAATATTTTTTTCTGGTCCTGAAGGGGTTAATGTGTTTTTGTAGGTGAGGTAAGAACTGTAATTTGGTTTCATAGAGGTCTTTACATTGGAACCAAAATATCCCTCTTTTCCTGCTAATACCTATAGCTACATAGCCAAATATTCTTGCTCTCCCTATTACCTCGTCTCACTGTTGACTGAAGCCTAACATGCTTACCAGATGGTCCAGATGGACCTGATAAAGTGTTCAGCTGTATACGAAACACAATGTCCTTCCTAATTACATAGTTTCATAGTTACATAGTTTGTAAAGCTGAAAAAAAACTATACACATAGATCCAGTTCAGCCTGGTGTTGATCCATAGGAAGTTTAAAAAAACAAACATGAAATAAAAGCCAATTTTACTAATTTTAGGGAAAATTCCTTCCCGACTCCAAATCTGGCAACCAGAATAAATTCCTGGAGAAATTACCCTTGTCCAGAATACAATAACTACTCTATGACCTCCTCAAAAATGCATCCATAACTCTTACATTGAGTTTACCATGATCACTTTCTCTCTACTTTCTGGTAGAGCGTTCTGTAGCCTCACTGCTCTTACAATTTTTTCCTCTAGGTACAGAAGATCTAGTCTAGAGATGAGCGAACCCGAACGTTCGGCATTTGATTAGCTGGGGCTTGGATAAAGCTCTAAGGTTGTCTGGAAAACATGGATACAGCCAATGACTATATCCATGTTTTCCATATAGCCTTAGGGCTTTATCCAACTTCAGCAGCCACCGCTAATCAAATGACGAAAGTTCGGGTTCGGATTGACTCGAGCATGCTCGAGGTTTGCTCATCTCTAATCTAGTCCTATAAAGGGATCTGTCTTCATATTTAAACATAGTTTTTAGATCACCCCCTCAGCCCTCACCCTAATTGTGGTTATATTTCTGGGTAAAGTAGCCTTGCCTTTCCATTTATTACTCATGGTTGGCCATGTTAGAATACTCTGCAGGTTCTCGATGTCTTTCTTGTACATTAATGCCTATAATTTTACATAATCCATGTGTGGTGTAACTACCGATTTGTACGATGGTAGAAATATTTCTTTCTCATATACATCTATAGAAAGACAGAGAGCACCAGCGCACATAGCGTGATACTGTATTAAAACTGAATAATAAAAAGGCACATAAGATGCCGCTCACCTACGGCGGACAAGCTCCGAGCTCGACACCGCCTTGGTCGGATTAGTAGAAGCCGTCTGCAGCTCGTTCTGGACGGTAGTAGAAGTAGTTCTGGACGGTAGTAGAAGAATGCAGATTGGAGATCGCTGTGAGGTCCCGACAAGCAGAGTGACCAGGAATATCAGGCGCTGACTGGCTGTCCGTTTGCTACTTCCCAATGGATGATAGGAGACGTAGTTTAGGATAAAAGTATTTAATAGTAGATGGATTTTATGCATCCATGCACTTTTGATTCATCCCAAATAGGGATGAGCGAACCGAACTGTAACAAACCAGATTCGTTACGAACTTTACAAAACGTTCGGTTCGTCACCGAAGCGAACTTTGAGAAAGTTCGTAACGAATCTAGTTAAAATAACAACAAATAAAATCACAGAATAGACCAGGATACAAGGGATTATTACTCCTATAATCCCTTGTATCCTGGTTTTCTGTGAATATCAAAATGTGTCACCCATGTTAGGGTGAGACCTTAAATTAGTCTCCTCAGATATACCTGGGTGCTGCCTAATCAAAAATGTAATGTGACAGCTGTCTGTGAGTATCAACCAAGACACATGAAAGCAACTTCAGTTTTCAAGCTGATCTACTTAATTGAAAATCTCAGTTTATATCTTTACAATAAAGCTTCAAAAAAATAATAAAAAACAAAAAACAGTCCAAAAAAAGTCCCATCACTGTCCCAGAAAAAAAAGTCCCATCGGCTGTCCCATCACTGCACAGTTGTGTAGACAAATGTTGACGACTTATTGGGATTCTTGGTTTCCAAGACCGTGCACCCCGGTGCTGATGTCTGGTCCTTTAATTATGGGCAAGGGCAGTACATGTCTGTTACTGCCCATTGGGTCAACATCCTCCCAAAAGACCATAAGGAAGTTAGCCCATTCTTACCACTGTCACCTCCCCGGTGCTTTAGGGGGCCAGTTCTGCCTCCACCACCTTGCAACCATCCGCCGCTTTGACTGCAGTCCAACCTGCCCCAGTGTCTTACCAACGATGTCAGGCCCGGCGCTCTCATGCTGTCTTCCATTTTGTGAGCCTGGGTGAACAGAGCCACAGTAGGCATGAGCTCCTCCGGATCATCAGGGAGGAGATAAATGAATGGCCGACCCCACGTCAACTAACGATGGGAAGTGTTGTAGCCCACAATGGGAGAAACATTGTCTCTGCAGTGCAGCAGGGAGGTCTGAGTCATACACCTTGTATGGCACATGTGATAAACCTCATAGTGCACAGGTTTCTTCGAACATGTCCTGCCAATTGTTGATCCCTTTTGAGGACGCAACTGTTTGTGAGCAGGCATGACTATGGGATCAACGACATCATCCCACCTGCCCATTTTCTGGAAAGTGCACTGAACAACATCATCAGAGAGGATTCCCAGGCCACCACTCCAAGGCTGACCATCCTCCTCCTCCTCCGTAATTTGTCTGTTCTCAACCATACTGGCCTGGGTACAAACAGGTACTGCCTCCTCCTCCTCCTCCTCCTTCTCAAATAGTCTGTTCTCAACCATACTGGCCTGTGTGCAATCTAGTGGTGCCGCCTCCTCCAATAGTCTCTTTTCAACCATACTGGGATGGGTGCAATCAAGTGCTGCTGCCTCCTCCTCCGTCAATTGTCTATTCTCAAAAATATTGCGTCCAATACAGTACAATTACTGCTGCTGGTTCCACTGTCAAATGTCTGTTTTCCACCCTACTGGGTCCAAGGAACTTTGTGTCCTATGTCCCGAGTAATCACTTACACCTTGGCTAATTTTTTTTTCACTATTTTTGCACTTTGATTTTCAAAAGTTCGCTCATCCCTAATCCCAAACTCTTATTTGCCCTTGCAGCAGCTGCCTGATACTGGATGCTAAACCTAAATTTTACTCCTAAGTCCATTTCCACATGAGTTGCATACAGAATTTTCCCATGTAGTATGTAATTCGTTTCTGGATATGTTGAGCCTCGTCTGCTACTTCTCAGCCCAAACCTCTAACCTATTCAGATGCATTTGTAACAGTGCACAGTCCTCCTGTCATATCTGTACTTGTACATTGTGCCCTAAACTGTCCGGACTATTTGGTTTTCCAATAAGTACTGAGACACAATACAAAAGTATGGGTCCATCCAAGACCAAAAGCCAGATGTCAGATTAAAGGGGTTGTCCGGGTATATATATGTATATATATATATATATATATATATATATATATATATATATTGCCAATGGTGCATATGAAACAATATGCAACTTATGCTTACCTCTCTGTGCTTCCCCAGTGCCCTCTAGCACCTGGTATCGCTAGTGAGGGCTGTAGAATGACCAATTACAGGGTTGGCCAACAGCTGCCTGTTTAAAAAAAGAGCACCTAAGAATGGAATGTCAGCAGTAAGCCTGATTCGTCAGGTGTCCCTGTCTTCTGATTGGGCTGCTTGCTCTGCCTCCTGCCCCAACGCTCAGCCCTGATGTCCACTAGACTGGTCACTGAGGAAACTGAACAGGAGTCCCAGCGGCACCACATGAAAGATGGAGCAGGGGCAGCTATTGGATATCGCGTGTGGGCATGTGATGCTGACGAAACGCACCTGTCCCTCTCTCGCCTCAGGAGGTATTATTCCGAGACCAGCAGAGAGAAGAAGTAAGAGCTGGGGAGCAGGACAGATATTTTAGCCATGTTTCTTAAGGTTTACCACTGCCAAGTAAATAAGCACAGTTTCCACTTGGTAAATTTTCCATTCATGTATCATTGTGAGCATACATTTGATGGTTTGACTTGTTAGACATAGATGGTACTGAAATCTAAAATATTTGTTGGCTTGTAAAGGGATAAAATTGCACAATATTGCATGTATGTTACTTTAAAGGGGAACTCCAGGTAGGGGTTAAAAAAAATGAAACTTCTGCAGAAGCATAACGCATTACTTACCTGTCTATCCCAGTTTTCAAACTACCAAAAATCCATTTGTTTTGGGGGGGTTTGTTCTGTATTGTGTTTCTGTACTTCCTGGTTGAGCAGTTCCCAGAATGCAATACTGGTTCCAGAATGTAATGCTTTCCCTCAGCTGTTCATCATAATCCACAGTCCTTGCTGCACCTGCTTCTGGCCAGTCAGAGATGCTGAATCACTCAGGGGCCTGGGGAATCTAGCCAAGCCTCCTGTGACATCACGCCTTGCCCCTGTCTGCATTATCAGCCTGTCCTCCGCAAACACACAATGTGAGACAGAGTAATGACATTTTTGTCTCCTAAGGCGGGAGAGCAGTGAGAGCAGGAGAAAATGTGAATTGGCACAGAGGCCATTTTTCTTCACTTCCTGGATTTCTATCAGCTATCAGGGTGGCAGAACCATACAGATATGGTAATACATTATATAGACACATCTATATAACTTTTAATGTACTTTTAATTGAAAATACATTTTCCTTATGTGCAGTTCCCCTTTAAAACACCCCTTTAGCCTTGCTTTCAGAATGCTATATAAGATCCCTCCATACAATCTGATGTCATAAAGCAGACAGAGCAGGGCACACTCAGAAGTACCCCTCCACTGAATGCCACAATCTAAAATAGCAATGCATGCCTGGTCTATGTAAGCAAGATGTCACCATCACAAATAGAAATGTCAAGCATGTCAGCTGATAAGAATGCTCTAGCAGTCTCCTGCTATCTGTTGTAAAAATAAATAAAGAAAGAAAGAAAGAAAGAAATAAAAAGTCTCATTGTGTCTTTGAATTTCTGTAGAACTTTAAAAGTTAACCCTTTGAGGACCAGGCCCAAAATTACCCAGTGCACCATGCAAATGTTCATTTTTGTGTTTTCGTTTTTCCCTCCTCCCCTTCTAAGAGCTCTAGCGCTTTCAGTTTTCTATCTACAAGGCCATGTAATGGCTTGTTTGTTACAGGAATAGTTGTACTTTGTAATGGCCTCTTTCATTCTACCATAACATGTATGAGGGAATCCCAAATATATTATTTACTAGAAAATGTACCTGGCGCTGCCCGGGTATAAAGTGTCAGTGTGTTAATTAGATTTGTTCTAAGGTGCCCAGGAGGCCAAGCTAAAGGTATTGTTTCATCTGAGTTAATTAGTGGAATTAGTGTATACCTGTAGTGCATAGTTGGAGGGGTTCTGTATACCCACAATGTATTGTTTTTAGGGGTCTCGCATATCTGTAATGCATAGTTGGGGGGCTGTATACCTATAGTGTATAGCTGTGGGGGGGGGGGGTCCTGTATACCTGTAGTGTGTAGTTGGGGGGCTGTATACCTGTAGTGTATAGTTGAGGGAGGTCCTGTATACCTGCAGTGTACAGTTGGTGAAGGTCCTGTATACCTGTACTGTATAGTTTGGGGGTCCTGTATACCTGTAGTATATAGTTGGTGCTGTATACCTGTAATGTATAGTTGGTGGAGGTCTTGTATACCTGTATTTTATAGTTTGAGGGTCCTGGATACCTGTAGTGTATAATTGGTGGAGGTCTTGTATACCTGTAGTATATAGTTCGGGGTCCTGTATACCTGTAGTAAATAGTTTGAAGGTTCTGTATAACTATAGTATAGAGTTGGTGGAGTTCCTGTATACCTGTAGTATATTTGGGGTCCTGTATACTTGTAGTATAGAGTTGGTGAAGGTGCTGTATACCTGTATTATAGAGTTGGTGTAGGTCCTGTATACCTGTAGTGTATAGTTTTGAGGTCCTGTATACCTGTAGTGTATAGTTTGGGGTCCTATATACCTTTAGTATATAGTTGGTGGAGTTCCTGTATACCTGTAGTGTATAGTTTTGGGGTCCTGTATACCTGTAGTGTATAGTTTGGGGTCCTGTATACCTGTAGTATATAGTTGGTGGAAGTCCTGTATACCTGTTGTAGTGTATAGTTTTGGGGTCCTGTATACCTGTAGTGTAAAGTTTGGGTTCCTGTATACCTGTAGTATATAGTTTTGTGGAGGTCTCGTGCACCTGTAGTGTATAGTTTTGGGGTCCTGTATACCTGTAGTGTCCTGTATACCTGCGGGGTTGTATTTACCCGTATGGCAGTGTTATTCAGTCAATGTGTGTCGGTATTGGTCATGTCTAGTATGGCGGTGTTATCCAGTCACAGTATGGCGGTATTGGTCAGGTCTGGTGTGGCGGTGTTATCCAGTCACGGTATGGTGGTATTGCTCAGGTCTGGTATAGCGGTGTTATCCAGTAGCAGTATGGCAGTATTGGTCAGGTCTGATATGATGGTGTTATCCAGTCACAGTATGGCGGTATTGGTCA
The DNA here is from genome assembly GCF_027789765.1 of Dendropsophus ebraccatus. NCBI lineage: Eukaryota > Metazoa > Chordata > Amphibia > Anura > Hylidae > Dendropsophus > Dendropsophus ebraccatus. The sequence continues at coordinate 100,312,328 of NC_091460.1, read as the reverse complement.
GGTCTGGTGTGGCGGTGTTACCCAGTCACAGTTTGCCGGTATTGGTGAGGTCTGGTATGGCAGTGTTATTCAGTCACAGTATGGCGGTATTGGTCTGGTATGACAGTGTTATCCAGCACAGTATGGCGGTATTGGTCAGGTCTGGTATGGCAGTGTTATCCAGTCACAGTATGGCGGTATTGGTCAGGTCTGGTATGACAGTGTTATCCAGTCACAGTATGGCTGTATTGGTCAGGTCTGGTGTTGCGTTGTTATCCAGTCACAGTATGGCGGTATTGGTGAGGTCTGGTGTGGCGGTGTTACCCAGTCACAGTTTGCCGGTATTGGTGAGGTCTGGTATAGCAGTGTTTTCCAGTCACAGTATGGCGGTATTGGTCAGGTCTGGTATGACAGTGTTATCCAGCACAGTATGGCGGTATTGGTCAGGTCTGGTATGGCAGTGTTATCCAGTCACAGTATTGCGGTATTGGTCAGGTCTGGTATGACAGTGTTATCCAGTCACAGTATGGCGGTATTGGTCAGGTCTGGTGTGGCAGTGTTACCCAGTCACAGTATGGCGGTATTGGTCAGGTCTGGTGTGGAGGTGTTATCCAGTCACAGTATGGCGGTATTGGTCAGGTCTGGTATGGAGGTGTTATCCAGTCACAGTATGGTGGTATTGGTCAGGTCTGGTATGGAGGTGTTATCCAGTCACAGTATGGCGGTATTGGTCAGGTCTGGTATGGCAGTGTTATCCAGTCACAGTATGGCGGTATTGGTCAGGTCTGGTATGACAGTGTTATCCAGCACAGTATGGCGGTATTGGTCAGGTCTGGTATGGCAGTGTTATCCAGTCACAGTATGGCGGTATTGGTCAGGTCTGGTATGTCAGTGTTATCCAGCACAGTATAGCGGTATTGGTCAGGTCTGGTGTGGCGGTGTTATCCATTCACAGTATGGCGGTATTGGTCAGGTCTGATATGACAGAGTTATCCAGTCACAGTATGGCGGTATTGGTCAGGTCTGGTATGGCAGTGTTATCCAGTCACAGTATGGCGGTATTGGTCAGGTCTGGTATGACAGTGTTATCTAGCACAGTATGGCGGTATTGGTCAGGTCTGGTATGACAGTGTTATCCATTCACAGTATGGTGGTATTGGTCAGGTCTGGTATGGAGGTGTTATCCAGTCACAGTATGGCGGTATTGGTCAGGTCTGGTGTGGCAGTGTTACCCAGTCACAGTTTGGTATACCTGTAGTGCCCTGTATATACCTGTACTGTATAAATGGAGTAGGGGGTCCTGTATACATGTACTGTATAGATGGAGTAGGGGGTCTACCAGTTATTACTGTGTATGTTGTTAGGCAGCTTCCCTAGCAACCATTGCTCCCTGTGAAAATGAAAGCAGTAATCCTATTGGTTGCTAAGGCTCCAACTGCCGTGTCTGCTGCAGCTAATTATATCACCTGTGTTTGCAGTGAGGAGGCGCCTCTCTATGGGGCGCCTCTCTTTCCCCTCCCCCTCCCTCCTGTACATCTGGCGGGGACGGGACCTTCGCAATAACCTTCCCGGGCACCCAATGTATCTGTGTGCCAAATTTGGGGTCAAACGGTTCAGGCGTTTGGAAGTCTATAGAGGACAGACAGACAGAAGGACAGACAGACAGACAGACAGATTTTGATTTTTATGATATAGATGAAGATATAAATTGGTGAAATCGTAAAAAAGAATGCAATGTGGTAACTTTTGGGGGTTTCCTGTGTCTATGTAATGCACTATATGATAAAAGCAACATGATACCATTATTCTATAGGTCAGTCCGAACACAACTATATGCAGGTTTACACAGATTTTCTAATGTTATATATTATTTTCAAATGAAATCCTTTTTTTGCAATTAATTATTAATAAAATGTGTTGCTTATAACAAGTTTATTTTTTCACATACAGGGCTGTAATTTTTCCTGTCATGATTTCTAGTTTTTATTAATACCATATTTGTGAAGATCAGACGTTTTGATCACTTTTTATAAAAAATTTTTATATATAAGGTAACAAAAAATAGGTAATCCGCGCACTTTTTTCCCTCTTTTCGTCTACACCGTTCACCGTTAGTGATGACAATTGTTATATTTTAATAGATCGGACAATTACGCACGCTACGGTATATCATATGTTTATTTATGTTTTATTTATATAATGGGAAAGAAGGGTGATTTAAACTTTTATTGGAGGAGGGGCTTTGGGGCATTTATACAGACATTTTTACTTTTTTTTAAACACATTTTAAGTCCGCTTGGGGGACTTTTACATACAATTATTACATTATACACACTAATCATTGCTATGCCATAGGCATAGCATTGATCAGTGTGATAGATGCTCTGCTGATTAAGCCTACCTGTGGCAGACTTAATCATCAGAGGGCCGATCGGACCGCCTGGAGGAAGGTAAGACACCTCCGGCAGTCTGTAAAATGACTGCGGGGGTCCCGATCGGTAAGTGACAGGGGACTGCCCCTGTCACTTACACTTTAACGCCGTGGTCGCGCCGATATCGCAGCTTTTAATGGGTTAATGACATGTTGCAGCGCGATGGCTGCAGCCTGTCATTAATGGTGAGGGCCAGGCTGCTCACTGCAGCCGTCTCCCACCTCCTATGAAGCGCGCTAAGCTCTGGAGCGCCCTTCATAGGAAAGGACGTACCGGTACGCCCAGGGTCGTCTGGGGACAGTGACTCATGGCGTAACGGTACGTTCACAGTCATCAAGGAGTTAAAGGGGTTGTCCAGCAGTCAGCCTTTTTTAATATATTACATATGAAACAATAAACATGTTATCCTTACCTGTCCGCACTCCCTTGGTGTCCTCTTCTGGTATCACTGGTGTTCCCAGCTGCCTGCAGAGCCCCAACTTAAGAGACAAATTCTTCTTGGAAGTGACAGCCCTCTCAGCCAATCATTGGCTATGGGGATGTCCCATCTCAGTCAGTGATTGGCGCCATGAGTCTCCCTGATCTAACAGCTATCTAACAGTATCAGCAGTTTAGAACATTATTTTAGCTGACAAATTCCTTCTAAAAGGTACCCACTAGAGGTGAGCCAAGCGGGTTCGGGTTTGAGTCCATCCGAACCCGAATGATTGCCATTTGATTAGCGGGAGCTGCTGAACTTGGATAAAGCTCTAAGGCTGTCTGGAAAACATGGATACAGCCATTCACTATATCCATGTTTTCCACATAGCCTTAGGGCTTTATCCAACTTCAGCAGCCCCTGCTAATCAAATGCCGAAAGTTCGGGTACGGATGGACTCGAACATGCTCGAGGTTCGCTCATCTCTAGTACCCACCATTCCACTCACGTGGCAGGATACCTTTTCAAAACTCCAGCAGCTCAACACTCTGCTTCTAAATTCTAAGTGCATTACAATGGTGCTTCCAGCAGGTCCGTACAACGCTCAATTTGAAAGCAGAGTGTTGAGCTGACGGAGTTTTGAAAAGATATCCTGCAACGCAAGCTCAGTGCTACTCTATTATTCAATACTCTTCAACCCCTATCGCTCCCAAGGATAACCATGCTTTGATATATTTTTTTCTTAAGTAATGTTATTCCAATTTCTTGGCTTATTGGCTTTAACAATATAACCATTACTAAATGTACCTTATAACTAAAATTTTCCACTCTGTTTTATTAATGTATTTTTTTTTACATTTAACTGGATGCCCTCCAGTTCTGTAAATGCAATGTATGAAACCATGTGCAAGCATTATAAACGCTTATTTAAATTTTATCAAGAAAAAAGAAAAATATGTGAATTTTGATAATTCTTGCAGTTGAGACTAGGCTTTTTGGAAGATTTTTTTTTGTGCAACAATATTCATAATAACAACTATTATTGTTATCAAAGAGATTGGAACAGTAGAATTTTGCGGATGGAAAGTGAGTGTACTTGAAGAATTAAATCTATGTGCCCACATAGCCTAAATGAATCACTATTGTTTGGTTGCTTCTATGAACTATGATAGTTTCCTGACAAGGAAACTGGTCTGTGTGCATTTGGCTAACCACTTGACAGTCTGCAAGAAGAAGAATATTGGACAATAAAGTAGGTCCAGGCCTAGTCTCATCTGGTTAAACTGTTGCTGAAACAACGTGATCTAGTGTGCATTAAAAATCCAATGGTTTATTCCCTTCCCTTATACACCCTTAATTCCAAGTTGTGTCTACTCTTATCTGTTTCATCATCTCCTAAGTTCACCAAAAGCACAGGCACAAGTTCTCTGCCCAACATGACAATCGGGACAAGTACCCAAAATTAATTTATAGGCTGCAATGCAAATAAGAAATATAGATGAATCTCAAGATGCCTGCTTACCACCTGCTCACCTAATAGCTCTCTACTACTGGTCTACTACTTCACCAAAGCCAGCAGTTGCACTCGTCAGCCTTACTACATGCCTCCAAATACTTCAAAACATCAGGGGTCAGACATTCAGGGTCTACTTACAAGGGCCATCTCGGCTACAAGTGCCTCAGCATCCTTCCTGCTCTTTTTAAGCTCTGCTCCCCTCAACACTCCCAACTTGCTCCCTCTGACTGGGGCACAATTATCCAAGACTTGACTTTTCTTCCTCTTTCCATCAGGCTAGACCTCCACCCCTCTCATACAGCAGCTCTGATCCATGGCCTCTCTCCATAACAGGCCGGCCTAACGTCTTCACACCGCAACCACAACAAATGGCATCCTCACTCCTCCTGGCATTGAGGACCACTCATCAGCCAAAAGGGCCCTGCAGAACCACAGGAAAGCAGGAGTGATGAGAAAGCGCAGCCAACCTGCTGTGCCACTGGCCACGACCCCCACTCCATGGCATGATTTAGTATTTATATTTATTTAAAAAAAAAAAAAAGTGGTTTTCTTTGCATTTTTTTGGTTTTCTATATTTTAAATGTACTTAGTAATGTAAAAATATATGCTTATAAAACAATAATCTTTTCACAAATGCTGCTATTTGTTTATGTGTCATTTTTTTTCCAGCCTTACCCATAAAACTCCAGCTTAGTACATGGAAAGGTTTAGGGGGATTTTGGTTATTATCCTTAGGGAATGGACAGTGCTTTCTCTTTTGGACAAATGTATCCAGATTACACAACATGGAAATTCCCACTGCTAAAATGGAGGTTTGGGAATTTCAAATCTATATTTAGATTAGTATTTTGGATATTATTTTAATGTAGAACTAAAACTATTCTAAAGCTGGTTTCACACTGACTAAACAATAGAATTTTATGAAATGCCATACTTATTTTTTTTTTTGTGGTGTTTTCTTTTCTCTCTGGCGTTGTTGTTTTTTTCTTTTTTTTTTTTATGCTCTGTGGCAGTTTTTCCAAAACGTAGCATGGTGTGGGTTTGTAATTTTTTTTCTGTAAACTGTGGCGTTTCTCTCCTATAAAGTTCAATGGAATTTCTTATTTTCATTTCAAAAACACCAAGGCAAAGGCAAGGCAAAGAAAAAAAGCCATCACACCTTAAGTCAAAAACAGCAGTTCGGTTTTTTTTTTTAGTGTTCTTTTGGTGGCCTGAAAAACACCACAAAAAGCCAGATCTAATCAGTACAAACAAATCTAGGCGATAGATTCCTTTAAAAGGACTGTGCATAAAGAAATGCCCGCAAACCTCCATGAACTGAGGGAACATTGTACAGAAGAGTGGGCCAGGATGATTCTTAAGGATAATAAAGTAAAAACTAAACATTACTTATTATTGCTGATAAAGGTGGTACTTAGCTTTTGACACATTGGCTTTACGAGGTTATTTTTACCTAATTTTAAGACCTTCTCAGGACCATTTTGCTTTTTGAACTTCAGAAGCCCTGGTCCCGGAACAGTTACATATTGCTAATGATACTTCATCCCTGATGTCAATGGGATGACTGCCCTAAAGGCAGACCACACCACTGCTCATGCACTAGGGAGCCCTGGCCCTTTAACTATAAGCATTTGTGATAAATGCTCACCCTTAAATTCTGCAGCACTCTGACTGGCAGCATTGCAACTCTAGCCCCAAGAGGTCCCCACACACATACCTGGCCTGTCGTAGTTCCCAGCTAGCTGGGAGCTGGGAGAACGAAGGAACGTCGCAGGACTGCACCGTGCCAGGTGAGTATACGGGTGAAAACTGGTGGCAAATGCCATAAACATGTTACTGCTTGGAAATAATGCTATTCCAAAGTGTGTTAGTAACCAGTTAGGTTTTTGATGCAAGAAAATATTTGCAGAAATTTAGCAGACCAAATTTATTTAAATCTCATAGGTCAGGTGAAGTGCTAGGTCACTGGCATTCACAGATACTGTGAGACCCACAGTATCTTGCCATTTTAACAGAGCCAGTTTATTTTAAGATAGAAAAACAGAAAAAACGCAGGGCAGAGCGCCTCATAGCGTCACACAGTATGTATAGGCAGCGATCAGGCAAAAATGAACACACAGGTTTAGGCTCACCTGATGTGGGTGTGATAAGCCACAACCACTATATAGCGTATCAACGGAACAGGTGGGATGGTCGCTGCTGAGGACTCTCGACCGCAGACTCTAAGGTGTGCGTGATCATATGCAAAATCCAGGGGACAAAAAGGAGATATTGTCCTCGCGCAGACCATAAGTGCAATTTCAGGTTTTATTGGTACATAAATATCCACAGGTAGCGCGTTTCGAGAGCCCTATGCTCTCTTTATCAAACCTCCAGGATCACGTGTTAACGCGAAACGCGTTACCTGTGGATATTTATGTACCAATAAAACCTGAAATTGCACTTATGGTCTGCGCGAGGACAATATCTCCTTTTTGTCCCCTGGATTTTGCAGTTTATTTTAAGGGCACCAATGACCCTTTTGAAGTTATGTCCCCCTTTGGGTGTCTAATGCCTTAGAATACACTAGAATAGACTGTCAGTAGCACTGTGAGCATGACAGCACAAATTGTCCATATGACTGCAAATTTGGGCTTACACTGCAGAGCACCCACTCCAGCAAGTGTAAAGGCCATACAACACGGGACGATTATCTTTAGAAAAATCTTTAGATCGTTCGGATTTAAACAATAATTGTTATGTGTAATAGAAGGCAGCAATTAAACAACCCACGAAAAATTGTTGATTGTTTTATAGAATCTGGACCTATTTTCATCATTGAACGTTCATGATTCATTCGAACATCATTCAATGTAATAACATGTTGTTCAGTCATTCCCTGGTGTATCAGCCAGCAAAGGACAGGCACAAGAACGACCGTAAGTAACAATCATGGTCCTGTGTAATAGGGTGAACGATTTAAGATCGCTTGTCAAAGCGGTCATTTGAGATTGTTTATCGTTAATCGAAAAATCACCCCGTGTAATACCACCCTAAAGTGTTAGGTGATGATGCATAGCACCATCACTTACCTCTGTGGGCAATACAGTAAGCAGGTCCACCTCTGTGGGCAATACAGTAATGACAGGACTCCCTGTCTTGACCAAATGACCAGCATCTGAATGTACCCATATAGTATGTAAAAGGTTAGAGTCACTGAGCTCACTTACAACCCGTACTACTAGAATCATTTTTCTGGTCTGCAGAGATTGCATGACTGTGTTTTTAAAATATGCAAATGCTTCCAATGGGTGTAGCTCAGTCATCTGTTCACAATAGTTAAAAATAAACTCTAACCTGCTATTATGTTCCTATAGCACCGGGATGCTGAGAATGAAGGTAATTTTCTTTAACATACTTTAAGCCATTTAGTTTATATTAGACTCTATAATAAACCTGACCTGCTGGTTTGTATTATAGAAACCTTTAACCCTTTGAGGACCAGGCCCAAAATGATCCAGTGGACCGTGCAAATTTTGATCTTTGCGCTTTAGTTTTTCCCTCCTCCCCTTCTAAGAGCTCTAGCACTTTAAGTTTTCTATCTAAAAGGCCATGTAAGTGCTTGTTTTTTACAGGAATAGTTGTTCTTTGTAATGGCGTCTTTCATTTTACCATAACATGTATGATGGAACCCCAAATATATTATTTATGAAGATATAAATTGGTGAAATCGCAAAAAAGAATGCAATATGGTAACGTTTGGGGGGTTCCTGTGTCTACGTAATACACTATATGGTAACAGCGACATTATAGCATTATTCTATAGGTCAGTCCGAACACAACCATATGTAGATTTACGCAGATTCTCTAATGTTATATTTTTTTTTTTAAATGAAATCCTTTTTTTTGTCAATTAATTATAAATAAAATAGCCCTATTGTGACGCTTATAACAGTTTTAGTTTTTCAATATATAATGTAACATTAAATAAGTAATCCGCGCACTTCTGTTCGTTTACGCCGTTTACCGTTCGCAATGACGCTTGTTATATTTTAATAGATTGGACAATTACGCACGCTACGGTATATAATATGTTTATTTGTTTATTTATTTTTATATGTTTTATTTATATAATGGGAAAGGGGGGTGATTTCAACTTTTATTGGGGGAGGGGTTTTGGGGTAGTGTGTTAGTGTTTTTAACTTTTCTTTTTACACATTTGAAGTCCCTTTGGGGGACTTTTACATACACTAGTGTGATTACACACACTGATCATTGCTATGCCATAGGCATAGCATTGATCAGTGTGATAGGCGATCTGCTCATTGAGCCTGCCTGTGCAGGCTTAGTGCAGCAGATCGCCGATCGGACCGCACGGAGGAAGGTGAGAGACACTGGGGTCCCGATCGGTAAGTGACAGGGGACCCCCCCTGTCACTTACACTTAAACGCAGCGGTCGCGGCGTTTAAGGAGTTAATGACAAGCGGCAGCGCGATCGCTGCAGCGTGTCATTACCGGTGAGGTCCCGGATGCTGATTGCAGCCGGCCCCCACCTGCTATGAAGCGCACTCCGCTCCGGAGTGTGCTTCATAGCCGGAGAAACATCCAGGACGTATAGTTACGCCCTAGGTCGTCTGGGGACAGACTTCCATGGCGTAACTATACGCCCTGGGTCGTCTAAGGGTTAAATGTTTTAAGCTCTTTTTTTTTTTATTATTATTATTATCTATTTTTTATAAAACCAGATTCTAGATGGCTATTTTTATTGAGAGGATGTGACATAGCAGAATGGCCCTTATTGCCTTCAATGGACATCATTTTATTTGTTTCCCAAACCCAGCAGTTTATGGCAGTCATTACGACAGTAGCTTAATTTGGTGGGGGCAGAGGGGGCGGCAGGGGGGCCCACAGAAAATTTCTCTAGTTAATGCTGTCTGCAAAAGCTATTGTTTTTCAGACAGCCTTAAAGAGAACCTATCACCTAAAATGAACTATAATAAGTTTCTCTCTCCCTAAGTCTATGTAGTACAAAATCACTGTGTATTGACAGAGCGGCAGGCAAGGGCTCATGGGAGCCTTCCCTGCTGCTCTGCATGCCGGGAGCTTCCTGTCACACGCCGACTCTTTTGAAAAGAGCTGGCACGTGACAGTGAAGAAAAACATGAATAAATTAAAAATGCGGCCAGAAAATTAATTCTATTTACAAATATTAATTAAAACAGGGGTGGGGAACCTCCGGCCCGCGGGCCGCATCCGGCCCCTGACACCTCCGGATGTGGCCCGCGGCTCCCCTATGACATGCGCCGCTCTGGAGGAGAAGGAGCCGACACACACGGCATCCTCCTGTGTCTGTGACAGCTGCCAGGAGGATGCTGTGAGTGCCGGCTCCTTCCCCTCAGAGCGGTGCACATCTTCTGTCTCCTGCCCTCCTGTGACGTGCGCCGCGCTGGTGAGGCAGGAGCTGGCACAGACACAGGAAGATGTGCTGTATGCCGGCTCCTGCCTCACCAGCGCGGCGCAGAGCGGCGCACGTCTTCTGACTCCTGCGGGCCGCGCGCGATGACGTCATTTCATCGCGCGCCGCCTGCAGGAGAAGACCGACACAGAAGAGAGGAGGGAGAAGAGGACCTGGACAGCGTGGGAGCGGAGGAAAGGTGAGTGGGATGTTTATTTTTTTCATTTGGGGCAGACACTGGGGGTTAACTAGGCCACCAGGGACATGACTGGGGGGGGGGGGGGGGTTAACTAGGCTACCAGGGACATGACTGGGGGGGTTAACTAGGCCACAAGGGACATGACTGGGGGGTTAACTAGGCCACCAGGGACATGACTGGGGGGTTAACTAGGCTACCAGGGACATGACTGGGGGGGTTAACTAGGCCACCAGGGACATGACTGAGGAGTTAACTAGGCTACCAGGGACATGACTGAGGGGTTAACTAGGCCACCAGGGACATGACTGGGGGGGGGGGGGTAACTAGGCTACCAGGGACATGACTGGGGGGTTAACTAGGCCACAAGGGACATGACTGGGGGGTTAACTAGGCCACCAGGGACATGACTGGGGGGTTAACTAGGCCACCAGGGACATGACTGAGGAGTTAACTAGGCTACCAGGGACATGACTGGGGGGGTTAACTAGGCCACCAGGGACATGACTGAGGAGTTAACTAGGCTACCAGGGACATGACTGAGGGGTTAACTAGGCCACCAGGGACATGACTGAGGAGTTAACTAGGCCACCAGGGACATGACTGAGGAGTTAACTAGGCCACCAGGGACATGACTGAGGAGTTAACTAGGCCACCAGGGACATGACTGAGGAGTTAACTAGGCCACCAGGGACATGACTGAGGAGTTAACTAGGCTACCAGGGACATGACTGGGGGGGTTAACTAGGCCACGAGGGACATGACTGAGGAGTTAACTAGGCCACCAGGGACATGACTGAGGAGTTAACTAGGCCACCAGGGACATAACTGAGGAGTTAACTAGGCTACCAGGGACATGACTGGGGGGGTTAACTAGGCCACGAGGGACATGACTGAGGAGTTAACTAGGCCACCAGGGACATGACTGAGGGGTTAACTAGGCCACCAGGGACATGACTGAGGAGTTAACTAGGCTACCAGGGACATGACTGAGGAGTTAACTAGGCTACCAGGGACATGGCTGGGGGGTTAACTAGGCTACCAGGGGCATCACTAAGGATTCAAATCAGGTACAAGGGGCATCACAGAGGGTTAACTACAATAGCAGGGGCATTAGGGGAACAATACTTTGCCTTGTTCGGGTGCTGCAAACCCCCGCTACTAACTGCCGCGCACGGTATAACATTGAGTGCGGCCCTCGAATGATTTTATTAAGGCCCGACCGGCCCTCGACATGGAAAAGGTTCCCCACCCCTGAATTAAAAAGTAATTTAAATAGAATTAAGGAATAAAAAAAAAATAATTTCTTCTGTGATTGGTTCTCTTTAACAAACGTCTATTGGCTTTAATGGGCCCCTGGCCCGCACCCAGTAAGTGCAGGCCCCCTGTACCTGGGGGGCCCACTCGGCTGCTGGGTGCTGTGCCCCACTATTTAACTGTATGCTCTCCTGAGGAGCACATACAATTAAGGGTGGCAGGCTAATTGACAAAGCAATGAGAGCATTAACTCTCCCCGTGGGCAACAGTGAGGAGCAATACACAGAGATGGTGCTTTAGCAAGGAGCCTAAAATATTTGTCTGGCATAGTCGAGGCATCTTCAGTTACATAGTTACATAGTTACATAGTCTTCATGATTGCTGTGCCAAAAGAAAAGTAAACAACTTGCCAAAAATTTCAACGTCATGCAGAGAAGACGCCCCTTTTGAGTCACTGGATGTAACTGCACTATAATCACTTATATAATATGCAGAATCTGTATACAGCTAGCTCTACCTCTATGTGGTCATTGATTAGGAAGAATATTGGTCTTTATATAGTGGATTTTATTCAGCCACAGTATAGTGGTATTATCCAGTCACTGTATGGTGAGGGTAGTGGTCATAAAATACCAGTATTTGTCCTGTATATGTGGTATTATTAATAATATTTTGCTTATATAGTGGACTTTATTCATGGCTATATGGAGCACAGGTGTTAAACTGCAGCCCTCTATCCTAGCTGTTGCACAACTACAGTTACCATCATGCCTGGACTGCTAAAGCTTTGTCTGTCCAGGCTTGATGGGAATTGTAGTTTTGAAACAGCTGGAGCTGAGAGTTTGACACCCCTGGTATAGTGGTATTAGTCATCATGTTGTAATGATGGTAGTAGTCATAGTGTTGAAGTATTTTTGTATAATTGTCTTATGTTAACATTTTATATATATGAGTATTATTATACATCCTAAAATTTGCTGTAGCATTTAGCTAGTGTATGTGCCCCATCAGATATGGTGTACTCCTTATGCTGTCCGACAGATAGATATGTGATAATGAGCTAGGATGGATAGATAGATAGATAGATAGATAGATAGATAGATAGATAGATAGATAGATAGATAGATCTATTTTCAAGAAGTGGTCTGAAACATATCTGATGGGTAAATAAATTCACTACTTTATTTTGGAGTGTTGCAGCTTTTTTTTGTTTTCTAGGCAGATATTGTATGTTTTTCCATTTCCGGATAACCCCTTTAATTTTTACACATTTACTAACAGTATGGCCCCGTTCCCACTGAGGAAAGGTAGCGGAATTCCGCGACTGAATTGTCCGCCGCGGAATGCCGTTAGCCTCCCGCTCATAATGGGAGTCTATGGGAGGCGCGCGCTCCTGCCCTGTCCGCGCTGAAGAATGAACATGTTCATTCTTCAGCGCGGACAGGGCAGGAGCGCGCGCCTCCCATAGACTCCCATTATGAGCGGGAGGCTAACGGCATTCCGCGGCGGACAATTCCGTCGCGGAATTCCGCTACCTTTCCTCAGTGGGAACGGAGCCTATATATGTGAACTGTAGAAAGTTTTTTTACACTCTTCTCAGTCCCTATTCATTATAAGTAATATAGCAGAATATACCCTTTATTATTATTATTTGGAAAGCATTGTTGTCTGCTGCGGTTCCCTATAGGTAACAATTTGTTGGAGACCCACTGAGACTCACTCGAACCCCTAGATATGCCCCTGCATTACGGAAATACAGTGGTACCTTGGTTTAAGAGTAACTTGGTTTAAGAGCGTTTTGGTTTAAGACCTCACAGTTTTTCAAAATTGTGACTTGGTTTAAGAGCTCCCTGTACTGGGTGGGAGCGCGAGTGGGGGAGGGACATGGTCTGCATAGCGGGGTCTACAGCCCTGTACTCTGACCCAGTAAGTCTCCCTCACCTTCCAAATCATGACAGATCCACTTCAGGCTGGGGCTTACATCAGGGGACAGGACTGTGGGGTAATCACTCCATAGCTGTAACCTCTTTCTCCCCGGACAGAGAGTGCTGCTATACTGTGCTCGCATCTGCCCTACTCATTCCTTCATGCTCCCTGCAGTCTCTGTCAGCCCTTGTGTTTCCCATTCTCTCCATTACTGTGCAGTAACTTATTATATCACATATTCTGCTGTTTCTGAATGTTTGTTTAATCTGTTTTACATGTTATTCAGAATAATAAATAATTATTTTTGGGGGGTGGGGAACCAATTGTCTGCATATCAGTGATTTCTTATGGGAAAATTTGCTTTGGTTTAAGAGTGGATTTGGATTACAAGCACGGCAACACTGTATATGTTAAAAATATATCCAGCAATTTATCCTGTCTCATGATTCAGTCTAGTCTAGAAATTTTTCTGTCTAGAAGTCTTTATAGTGTATGTTTTCTTAGAGTGTCTTTACACAGAGAAATTTATCTGACAGATTTTTAAGGCCAAAGCCAGGAACAGACTATTAACAGAGAACAGGTCATAAAGGAAAGACTAAGATTTCTCCTCTTCTCAAATCCATTGCTGACTTTGGCTTCAAAAGTCTCTCAGATAAATCTCTCTGTGTAAAGGCAGCCTAATACAATGGCTTAATGTTAACATTATGTTGAGTGAGTGGCCCAGAGAACCAAAAGTCAAATGCTATTTTATACGTTATCTTTTTAGTTATGATATGATAACTAAAATATGCAATATGTTAGTTTGCAATGGTACAGACAGCCAGGATCTGAGGCACATGTCAATAACTTAATGATCGACCAATAATGTCTGTTTTACTGGTAAAACCTCAGTATTAGTGAAGTGTGTGCAATGACCAGTGTTAGCTATCTAATAACTGCATGTAATAGTCCCCTAGGTGGACTTAAAAAGTGTCAAAAAAATCTAATTAAAATATGTTTTTTTTTTAAATGACAAAGCCCCTCACTAATTTGAAAGTTTTAATTACACCCCTTTCCCATTATACAAAAAAATGTAAAAATAAATAATATCACTATAAGAGACACAATAGAACAATAATAAATTGATTATATATATAATTGATTATAATTCTTTACACAAAAAAGTTTTATTTTAACAAATAGTTAACCATTAGAAAAGACGTAAATATGAGTATCATTGTATTACACCTGTCCCTAAAAAAAACAAGCCCTTAATAGTCCTGCAGATGGAAAAATAAAATAGTTATGACTCTTAGAAGGCGAGTACAAAAAAATGAAAAATAGTGTGTGGTCATTTGGGCCATTTTGGGCTGGGTCAGGAAGGGGTTAAAGAACGACTACTGAAGTTCTTCAATCAGAACTAAGGGCCCTTTTACACAGAAAGATTATCTGACAGATTATCTGCAAAAGATTTGAAGCCAAAGCCAGGAATGGACTATGAACAGAGAGCAGGTAATAAAGGAAAGCCTGATATTTCTCCTCTTTTCAAATCCATTCCTGGTTTTGGCTTCAAATCTTTGGCAGATAATCTGTCAGATAATCTTTCTGTGTAAGAGGGCCCTAAGAGTTGAATTAAATAGATTGGGAACTATAAAGGAAGGACTTAGGGTGCGTTTACACAGAAGGATTTATCTGACAGATTTTGGAAGCCAAAGCCAGGAACAGACAATAAACAGGGAACAGGTCATAAAAGAAAGCCTGAGATTTCTCCTGTTTTCAAATCCATTCCTGGCTTTGGCTTAAAAAATCTGCCAGATAAATCTGTCTGTGTAAACGCACCATAATGGTGCCTTTACACAGACAGATTTATCTGATAGATTTTTGAAGCCAAAGCCAGGAATGGATTAGAAAAAAGGAGAAATCTCAGTGTTTCCTTTATGACCCGTTCTTTATCTATAGTTTGTTCCTGGTTTTGGCTTCAAAAATCTGTCAGATAAATCTGTCTGTGTAAATGCACCATTATACTTCTGCTTCCTGATTGCTCTATTACTGTTTTTGGCTCAAAACTTGCAAATGCAGTTTTTAAAAAAAAAAATACTGCTATATGTGATGGAAGCCTTAAAGTGTCCCTTTCGTTATAACTTTCAAATTCTCAATCAACAGTAGATGTGAAATAAAGTAAATTTTGCAATATACATTCATTTTTGTGGTTATCATGCTGTAAAACAAAGCTATACTTACCAGAAATCAAGGTCCAGTCTCCTGAAGGCAGACTTTCTGACTTGTGCAGGTCGTAAAAACCAGACTGACGGATCACGGACGTGGAATGCATGTACTAGAGTCCCCCCGTGCCCGGACAGCATCTGTAATTAGATGCTGAGAGCGGGGGAGACTGTATTCATAAGCGCCGCGCTGTAATGAATCAGCCGCGCAGTGCTGTTACTACAGCACGGCGCTTATGAATACAGTCTCCGCCGCTCCCAGCATCTAATTACAGATGCTGTCCGGGCGCGGGGGGACTCCGGTACATACATTCCACATCATGGAACGTGGGAATGCAGCCTAAAGACAAGAATTTCGGGCAGTACAGAGTCACGGCTCAATTTGACCATCAATCACATGACTGACTTCTTTCTGAGGGCAGAGAGGACCTGGGAAACACAGGACTTCCTTTGTTTAGACTTTAAAAAAAAAATTTAAACACAGAAAGTGCCCTATTTTCCATAAAAACAAACAAAAATAATAATAATAATAATAATAATGAATGTAAATTCCAAACTTGCTTTATTTCACATCTACTGTTGATTTAGGTTTTTAAAGTTGTAACAAAAAGTACACTTTAAATGCATATGGAATAAAAAAAAATTGTGTTAGTCTACAACCACACAACTTCTTTTTTGGCTGTTAGAATTTTATTTTTTTTGGACGGCCATTATTTTGCACCCACATAATGTCCATTATTTCAAAACAACAGCTCTTTGTGGAATAAAGGCCATTTTGTTGAAATAGCGCTCAGTGATGGCTGTCCAAAAAAAGTCTGTTCAACAACCATTAAAAGACACTGTGTGCAGGGACGTAGTTATGATTCATCCGCCCCCATTGCAAAAAACTGTATGGGGCCCCCTTTCCTGCACACAACACAAAGCACTGCATATATATATATATAGGCTTTATGATGTGGCCAGAGGCAGAATCCTGCCTGCAGCTACAAAAGTGACTGGCAGAGCAGAGAACCAATGGATGATTGCTCTGTCAGTCCACTGTATTTACTATAAGGGCTTATTAGGAGCCATTATGGTTAAATAGATAAGTGCAGGAGTAGAATACCTTCTACTTAACTCTTTATGTCCCAATGTTCACTTACATGCTGCAACACAAAAAAAAAAGTTAAGAAGGAAGACAAGGAGATCTCTGCTTCTCTGCACTGATAACCCCTGACCTCTACATGGAGCTCAGCACATTTTCCTACTTGACTGCAGTGGAGAACAGAGGTCAGGGGGTTATCAGAACAGTGAAACAGAGATCTCCTTGTCCTCTGCCTATTTACCCTTTTTATGTTGCAGCATGTAAATGAACACTGGGTCACTTACACACTGCAGTACATAAGGGGTTAAGCAGAAGGACACAGGACGGCTCTTATTTTCCCTGTGCATTCCCAGCCCCCCCCCCCCTCCCCCATGGGCCCCATAGCAGTTGCCTACCCTGCTTCTATGGTAGCTACGCCACTGACTGTGTGGTTGTGGCTTAGGCTATGTTCCCAAAATGTAAAAGCAGAGGTAAATAATGGCTGTTGTAAAAAACCTGCCGTTATTTGCCCTTATTTTTACATTGTGGGGACATAGCATAAAATGGAAAATAAAGCTTTTCAATTGTAGAAGTATTTCATCTGTTAGAAAAAAAAATATTTAGTGACTAGAGAGGGGGCATGGGCACACTAGGCTAACTAATACACGCAAGGGATGTTGGCTACTAAATTTGATTTCATTCCAAAGAAAGGGTACTGTCGCAAAAATTATTGAAAGTTGGTGCTGGCTTCGAAAAGACACAGTGCATTACAGTTTGATATGCAAGGGTCTCGAAACGAAAAATCCAGCAATTTTGCAATTGGTGAGGATTTGTTCTTATTTCATTCACCATGTTTTACTACATTTAAACAATTAAAAACTTTTTACAAAAAAGAAATTGCTTTTATTTGCAATTTTTTTCACTTTTGCGTCATGTATTTTTTATGTTTACCTTTTTGTTATAGTTGGGAGTTTTTGATCAATAGATCAGTAGATACTTGGAACAAACTTTCAGCATATGTGGATAGTAAATCTACAATAACAGAATTTACCTGCCTGTGATAAACATACATCTATCCTAAGATAATAAGAATGGAAATACTAAAATGGCAGACTAGATGGACCCAGTGGTCTTTTTCTGCCGACAATCTTCTATGTTTCTATCACTTTTTATTCAACTTTATCTAAAATGTTATATGACCAAAAATACAAAACTCCACCTCCAGTGCTTCAGGCCGGGCTGGTGCCCAGGAATAGACTGGCACCGTGCTCGGGAACCAGGAACGTAGTTCAAAAAAATGACTGCGACCCCATGCCGGCACCAGTCTATTCATATAAAAAACTTAAAGACATGTACCATCACATTCAACAGGCAGTATTGGCTGCTGCTGCTTTTGATACTTGTGGCTGCAGAGTTGGTGAAGCAGCGATTAGCTGGGAGTGGAAAGGGGCCGTCTGCTGAGAAATATGGCCTGCAGTTGTCCACATGGCAAAAGCTGTGGCAAATTGGGTAAGGAGCATATGCTGGCAATATGACAAATCACCTCCTTTTTGGAAGCTGGGAAACAACTGCCATTTTTCACTTATAATGTTGGCTGTAAAAACTAAGCATCCCTTGCATGTTTGATGCTAATGATAAACTTGTAAGCATATAAACAAGCATGTATGCAATTTGCAGTGCTCACCTATGCAAGGTAAAAGTATAGCTGCCAAAATTGTACTGGTTGTAGTCTGGATGCAGTGGCATCACAATGTAACTTATCATTAATTTTGTACTGTGAGTCTTTTTGCAGCTTATTTGTTCTGGATGTATGAAAACTGCGAGTAATGTGCATTCACTACTATGCTGACATCTAGTGGCAGATATCTATAGGTGCATGTGAGACATGTTTACATAAAAAAAAACACAAACTCCATCCACTCATATTTTTATTATTGTTATTACTGTTTGTTTATTTATTTATTTATAAAGTGCCCTTAATTCTAGAGTGCTATAGAAGCAATAGGGGTAACAAACAGGAACATTACAAGATCAAAGACACATTACATGATGGCAAATGGCAGACTGGTACATGGGGGAAGAGGACCCTGCCCGCGAGGGCTTACAATCTATAAGGTACTAGGAAAGAAACAGGAGGTAAAGTGCAGCCAGTCAAGTGTGATGAAGAATTATTGTAGGTTGTAGCCTATTATGAAGAAATGGGATTTCAGGTTACTTTTGAAGGACTTGATGGTGGATGAGAGCCAGATGTGTTGGGGTAGTGAGTTCCAGAGTATGGGGGAGGCTCGGGCAAAGTCTTATGTGAGGTACGAACGAGGGGAGAGGGCAGAAGGAGGTCACTGGAGGATCGAAGGTTGCATGAGGGGCGGTAGTGGGATACTAGGTCAGAGATGTACGGAGTGGGCAGGTTGTGGATGGCCTTGTACGTCACGGTCAACAATTTAAAGTGCGCAATGGGGAGCCAGTGAAGGGATTGGCAGAGGGGAGAGGCAGAGACAAAGCGAGGGGAAAAGGTGGATTAGTCGGGCAGTAGAGTTAAGGATAGACTGAATGGGAGCAAAGGAGTTAGATGGAAGGCCAGAGAGGAGGATGTTACAGCAGTCCAAGCGGGAGATAATGAGAGCATGTACCAGCAGTTTTGTGGAGTCAGGGGTAAGAAAAGAGCGGATTCTGGAAATGTTTTTGAGGTGAAGGCGGCAGGAGATGGTCAGGGCCTAAATATGTGGTTTAAAGGACAGGGCAGAGTCTAAGGTGATGCCAAGGCAGCGGACTTGGGGGACGGGGGATAGAGTGCAGCCGGACGTCAGGGTGGAGTGAGATGGGGAAAAGATGATAAGTTCTGTCTTGGTCACTGGACAATTGCACTAGTACCACTGAAAATAAATCGGGTCTATGCTTCTCTGTACAGATATGTCAGCTTTTTATTTTTACATATTTCAGACATAGCTGTGCCCAGGCCTGTATTTGGAGTTCATGCTGCCCTAGGCACTTTGCGTGCTGACGATACCCCCCCCCCACCCCCGTTTTATAAACACGTTGAAACCATACAGGTTAGTGTCTCATACAGGATTCCCTTTCCCCTTCATGTATACTGTTAAAGGGGAACTCCGGATAAGAAAAACTTGTTTTCTATTAAAAGTACATTAAAAGTTATATAGATGTGTCTGTACAATGTATTACCGTATCTGTGCAGTTCTGCCACACTGGTAGCTGATAGAAATCCAGGAAGTAAAAAAAAATGGCCCCCTGTGCCAATTCACATTGTCTCCTGCTCCTTCTGCTATCCCCCCTTAGGAGACAAATCTTCCATGCCTCTGTCTCACATTGTGTGTGTCTGCTGAGATCAGGCTGATGATGCAGACAGTGGGCAGGGCGTGATCTCACAGGAGGCTTGGCTGAATCCCCCAATCCCAAGTGATTCACCATCTCTGACCAGCCAGAAGCAGCTGGTGCACTAATTTTTCTGATTGTAATGGGTGGGGGCTGTGATGGTCAGCTGAGAGAAAGCATTGCATTCTGGGAAATGCTAAACCAGGAAAGACAGAAACACAAAACAGAGCAAAAAAACCCCAAACAAATGGATTTTTGGTAGTTTCAAAACTGGTAAAGACAGGTAGGTAATGCGGTATGCTTCTGCAGAAGTTTCATTTTTTTTAACCTCTACCCGGAGTTCCCCTTTAACTGAGTCCTGATAGATAGTGTTTCAGGGCCTAGTAAACAGTATACATGAAGTGGGGAAGGGAATCCTTTATATTACAGTAACCCAGTATACCGGGGTGGGGGGTGGAGGTGGTTTTGTACGGGATTTCCCTTCCCCCTCCATGTACACTGTTAACCAGGTAACCGGGTCCTGATAGTGTTTCAGGGCCTAGTAAATTGTATACATGGAGGCGGTGGGGAATCCTGTATGACAAAGTACACCAATATACAGTACCCCCCCCCCAAAGCATCAACCCCCACTATTCAGCAGATCCCCCTCCCCCCAACTCCATCTACTACTAAACCCATCATCCCCCCACCCCAACTCCATCTACTGGCAGTTGAGGGGATGATGGGGTTAGTAGTAGATAGAGTTGGGGGGATGATGGGGTTAGTAGTAGATGGAGTTGGGGGGATGATGGGGTTAGTAGTAGATGGAGTTGGGGGGGTGATGGGGTTAGCAGTAGATGGAGTTAGGAACCCCTTAGTCCCACCCCACCAGATATATAAAGCTAATAAAGGGAATTTGATTAGGCAAAAGACGTAGGATAACCCTCTGTGATAAGGCAGTAGCTCCTGGGGTAGATAGCTCAGGGATTGGTTAGAAGAAATCATCAGACAGTGGCAAGAAATACACATTATCAATAGCGACATCAGTTAACCCTTGCATATTTTGGACCATCAGCCGTGCAATAGAGCAGTGACATCTGGTGGTGGGAGTCGCATACTACTGACTTCAGTCTCAAAGCTTACACATATACAAAGTACCAGCCTATACTTTTTAGAGAGAACAGTGGACCTCACTCTCGGACACTGCAATAAGGGCAGATGAAGATTTTGCCCTCTAAGACGCCTGGGCTTGAATGCAACAGCTTTCATTGCACCAATACAGCCATACCGCTTGAAGGAGATTAATGCTGAAATTACTGTAATCCCATCATGCAACAAGGCCAGTTTATCTTTTGGCAGTTTATTGGCAGACAAATTAAATTATTTTAGACAAAATAACGGCCTTTGTTTGATAATTACAGCAGTAAATAATTATTTTTATTGATGGCCGTCATTGTAAAATAATAGTCGTTATTTTCAACAATCAACAATATGGCTATATATGTTACTTCTGCCGATAACCTGTGCAGCAGGAATGTATACAAACGTTTGTGGCCATGAAGACAATTTAATGCATGCAGAACCATTTCAATGGTAACGACACGCAGCCGCGGTCACGTAGCGATGTATAACGATCGCAGCGTTTAAGGAAGTCAGTGACAGGATAAGCACCTGTCACTGACTGATCACTTGCACTGACAGGCAAAGGAGTTCTCTGTAACGCCGTCCTGTTGTATCGGCCATCTGCTGATAGAGTCTTATCAATCTGCTGATAGTCCTGATCAATGATATGCTATGGCATAGCATTAATCTGTATATGCAATCTAATGATTGCATATTTAACTGTAAAAAAAAAAAGTATAAAAGAAAAAAGTTTTTTAAAATATTTTTGATTGAAAAACCCTTATAAAATAAACCCAATAAAAGTTTAAATTACCCCCTTTCCCATTATAAAAATATTTAAAAAATAAATAAACATATCATATATCGTAGTGTGCAGATCTATTAAAATATAACAATATTGTCCCCACACAGTGATCAGTGTAAACAAAATGAGGGGGAATTACAGAAATAAATATTTGACAAGGTAATTTCCTTATCATGTTAGCACCATTAATAAGAATTGTTCTAGAAAACTCTAGAGAACTATGAAGTACACGGTTGTTGGTAGTAGAACAGTTTGACAGTTTATAGGAGTTTACACAACATTACAGTGCAGACAATATTCTACAGACCTAGACATAAAGATCTTAGAAAGTGTAGATAATAGGAATGAAGTTAAGTGTGAGAGGGGCCGTGTTTACACATCTGTTAAGACTGGGGTCTGTCTGCCTGAGATAGGGGACTTCTTAACATGGCCCCTCAGGGACTGTGTCTAAAAGACTGTTCCTGAGGAAATAAGATACTTACATATTTCATACATTATAGCTCCAGATGCAAACAAGCTAGCTGTATACGCTTCTGTTTTCATTTTGCTTATGTACACTGCAGTAACAATAACTCTTTCATTGACAAAAAGGGAAGAATGCGAAGTGAAGAATGTACAGTACTTAAATAAAAAACAAATATAAATCACTTATGTCTATACATAAAATGACGTCATGCTAATGTTTGATTTTTTTAGACATGATACCAATATTGAAAAATACCACCATTTACTATTAGGGCCAATGGGATGGCTTGCGCGCCTCCGCTTCTTTTGCTCTCCGCTCATAGAATTTAACATGCCTAGCCAATCTCTACACCTGAATCCAAAAGAAAATCTTTGGAGGAAGCTGAAACTGTTGTCCAGCAGCAGCCACGAAACCAGAAAGATCTGTTGAGGATGTGTATGAAGAAGTGGGAAACAATCCCTGCTGCAGTGTCTGCAAACCTAGTCAAGAAATCCAGGGAACGTCTGACCTCTGTAATCGCAAACAAAGATTTCTGGACCAAAGTTTTGTTTTTCTATCAAATACTTATTTCATGCAATAACATGCTAAATAATTATTTAAAAATCAAACAATGTCATTTTTTAAATAGATTCTAGATTCTTTGTAGGTGAAAAAGTTAGCAAAATTAGCAGTGTACCAAATACTTGTGGTAGCTTGAAAGTTTTGAGAACCTGAAAGCAATATTCCATTTCCACAAGATTTTTCTGCTTGTATTTTAATGTCTAACATTGTGTGGTTGCTGCAAAATCTTTTGGAAGGAAAAAAATCTATGGAAAAACTAACATTAAGTGCTACATATACAAGTTTTAGACATGCACTAAAACTATTGCAATGAAAGATTGAACATGGGTTTAAACAGTTAAGTATATGTATAGTTGACATCACAGATAAAAATTCCTACATTCCCGCAATACCCGCAGCTAATTTACAGCAGATAAGCAATGCAGGTTCAGTCAAAGCAAGTTGTTCCTGGCAACAAAAGCCATCAAAGTGGATAAGTGATAGGAGATACTCCCTTTTTGTGCAAAATTCCCATATACATGATCTGGCAAGCCAAATTCATGAAATAAATTTACTATAATGTGTCCACAGTACCTGAACTACCGGAGAGTCAGTTTTTGCAGAAGAAGTATGTAGAATGAAATGCATGCATACTATAGTCGTCTGAAAGGATATCCTTAAACCTTAGACGACCCAGGGCGTATAGTTAGGCTATGGAAGTCTGTCCCCAGACGACCTAGGGCGTAACTATACGTCCTGGGTGTTTCTCCGGCTATGAAGCGCGCTCCAGAGCGGAGCGCGCTTCATAGCAGGTGGGGACCGGCTGCAATCAGCCGGGACCTCACCGGTAATGACACGCTGCAGCAATCGCGCTGCCGCGTGCCATTAACTCCTTAAACGCTGCGACCGCGGCGTTTAAGTGTAAGTGACAGGGGGAGTCCCCTGTCACTTACCGATCAGTGTTATCGGCGATCTGCTCATTGAGCCTGCCTGTGCAGGCTTAGTGCAGCAGATAGCCGATCGGACCCCACGGAGGCAGGTGAGAGACCTCCGGCGGTCCGTTTTACTGATCGGGACCCCCGCAGTCACACTGCGGGGGTCCCGATCAGTAAAACGGACCGCCGGAGGTCTCTCACCTGCCTCCGTGGGGTCCAATCGGCGATCTGCTGCACTAAGCCTGCACAGGCAGGCTCAATGAGCAGATCGCCGATAACACTGATCAATGCTATGCCTATGGCATAGCAATGATCAGTGTAAAAGTCAAAGTAGTGTATGTAAAAGTCCCCCAAAGGGACTTCAAATGTGTAAAAAAAAAAAAAGTTAAAAACACTATTACACTAGCCCAAAACCCCTCCCCCAATAAAAGTCAAAATCAACCCCCTTTTCCATTATATAAATAAAACATATAAAAATAAATAAACAAATAAACATATAATATACTGTAGCGTGCGTAATTGACCGATCTATTAAAATATAACAAGCGTCATTGCGAACGGTAAACGGCGTAGACGAAAAGAGGGAAAAAAGTGCGCGGATTACCGATTTTATGTTACATTATATATAAAAAAAAAAAAATAAAAAGTGATCAAAACGTCCGATCTTCACAAATATGATATTAATAAAAACTAAAGATCATGCCGGAAAAAACGCCCCATACAGCCCCGTAGGTGAAAAAATAAAACTGTTATAAGCGTCACAATAGGCCCATTTTATTTATAATTAATTGCCAAAAAAAAGGATTTCATTCTTAAAAAATATATAACATTAGAGAATCTGTGTAAACCTGCATATGGTTGTGTTCGGACTGACCTATAGAATAATTGTATAATGTCGCTTTTACCATAATAGTGCATTACGTAGACACAGGACACATAAATAATATATTTGGGATTCCGTCATACATGTTATGGTAAAATGAAAGACGCCATTACAAAGTACAACTATTCCTGTAAAAAACAAGCCATTACATGGCCTTGTAGATAGAAAACTGAGAGTGCTAGAGCTCTTAGAAGGGGAGGAGGGAAAAACGAAAACACTAAGATCAAAATTTGCGCGGTCCACTGGGTCATTTTGGGCCTGGTCCTCAAAGGGTTAAGGATATTCTCAATGCAGTTTGTTATCCCCTATTCATAAAATAGATGATAATAAGCTGATCGCTGGTTGCTGAGGCAACTACTGGAACCCTCAAAATCCCAAGAACAGAGACAATTGTTCATGGTATAAAGCACCCACTGCACCTACGAGAGAGTTGTAGCCTCCACTCTGTTCTCCATGGGGCCACCAAACATTTACAAGTTCAGTGCCCAAAAGGGTCTGTTGCCCTAAAAAAAAAGAATTGGGTGCATGCCATGGTGGCTGTATAGGCATGATGAGAGCTCCATTCAGTCTAGTAAGATCTTGCATGATCAAGGTTATCTTGCAAGACCATGCTGGGGGAAGACATTAGAGGGGCAAGTGCAGGGCTCTTTGGGGCCGTCCTCTTCTACCAATAAGTCCTACACTTGCCGATCTGATGTTTTTCCTAATGGGAGAAATGGCAATACTAGAAAAAGACCAGGAGACCACTACATCTGGTGACAGGTCCTCTTTAAGGTTAAGTAATTGAGAACTTACTCATTTATTCAACAGTATTAGTAGTATGCCTTTAAGGCTCATGAGTTAATAATGAAGTCAGAATCTATTCTCTTTAAGGTTTTAGATGTTATCTACTCAAGAATCTTGGAATCTGGCCAAGATTCTTCCATTGAAAAAAAAAAAGAAACTTAAACTGTTCCAATATGTGGGGAGCATCTGGAGAGCATATAAGGGTCCAACAATGAGATAAAATGTAAAGCAGGGTTACATGTAGGAATGCAGCAGGTTCCCATTGGAGTTGTCACAACTTGTAAAATAACTGCAGGTTTTATTTAACTTTTTTGTAATTGCTTTAACTAACAGTTTGAAACATTATAGTGTATACTATAACAATGAAACATAAGGAAGAAGAGGACCAACAACTTGAGACTGTTATATATATCTCCTGCTGTCCTTGTATCATGTTTTTTGTGTGCTTGTGGTATCCCACAACGGGGGTGTTCCTATTGGTTACAGTAAAAGCCTGTACTTTTTGAGTGTAAGTGGTGGTGTAGTAGTACCAGAGTTTCGCCACAAAATGGCGCTATTGCCAGTATTTGTATTCAGTTATTGCACAGCTGTAGTACGTAAGGGGTTATTGTTTGTTTGTGTGTCTCATGGATCTGTACGCCAATGAGAGTTCTCTCCATTTCTCACCTATCAACTTCTCACCCACTCACAGCACACCTTACAGGGGCTGTAGGAAGGAAGTCCCATGGGTAGAGGAAGTGTAGGGTCTTTTGCTGTTAGACTCTGTAGAGGAAGGACACAGGCCAGAACGCTCTCTACAGCGGTCCAGTTGGGCCCTGGCTCCTCCCAGGTCCCCAGTCTACTATTTCTTCTCAAGCAACTTCACTCAACACTATACAGTGTTAAACCTTTACTAGAGAGGACATGTCAGGGACCAATCTAACCCACGCCGTGGACAAGGAGAGACACAGTGCAGGACAGTAACCATAAAGAAAGTAAAGGAACTGATCTGGATAGAGCAAAGTTGCTAGAAGCCTATGAACTCTATCTCGTAGTGCAGGTGTAAGCAGGGAACCCACAGCATTCTCCTCATCCCTGGTAGCAAGGTCTGGGGCTTGTGTCACCCTCTAGAACGGGCCACTCGACACTGGTGGGCAATAGGTGGTGCAAAGACCAGAGTCAAAACACAGGCACAAGTATTCTCTCTCCTCAAGTATTCTTCTATTTCTACCTCCGAAGTTTCAGAACTACTACTAGCACAGTACTACTTAGGTTAGGACTTTCTCAACATCCTCCTCTTTACTCATCTGATCTTTTCTTCTACTTCTCAGCACACAGCTCAGTCTCTAAATACAGATCTGTATTAAGTGTCTTATTAAGTGTCTTATCAAGTGTAAAGTATAATATCAAGGCAAAGCTGTCTACTGCCTACCTTAAGTATCTTCAGAGTAAATAAGATTTTATTTATGATAAAGAAAGTTTGTGATTCCTCATGAAGCACCGACATAGTACACACACACACTCCTTGGGACATTTCCCCTTTCTGTGGGTGTCAGTACCAATAGTCCAGGTGGGTCACTATTCCACTCTGGACCACCGTAATAAGTATCCAAGGGACCCCAAGGGCAACAACCCGGCAGGACACTGTCCACAGGGGAACAAGGTATAGCCGGCCCCTTAAAATAAAAGCAGGTGTGCCACCATACCTGTGTGCCCAACTGGTACTGGCATCATCACATAAAATCACTGGGCACGGCTATATCTTGGCCAACCATCTAGGAACTGGCGTCACACCTCACCATCTGGAAAGTGACCGGCCGTGCCATCTCCACACCAGGGGTGGTCACCACGTTACAGGTAGAGAATACTGTGTGCTGTGGGATTTTACAGGTAGAGAATACAGCGTGCTGTGTGGTGTTACAGGTGGAAAATACAGCGTGCTGTGTGGTGTTACAGGTAGAGAATACAGCACGCTGTGTGGTGTTACAGGGAGAGAATACAGTGTGCTAGGTGGTGTTACAGGTAGAGAATACAGCACGCTGTGTGGTGTTACAGGGAGAGAATACAGTGTGCTGTTACAGGTAGAGAATACAGTGTGCTGTGTGGTGTTACAGGAAGAGAATATAGCGTGCTGTGTGGTGTTACCGGGAGAGAATACAGTGTGCTGTGGGGTGTTACAGGGAGAGAATACAGTGTGCTGTTACAGGTAGAGAATACAGCTTGCTGTGTGGTGTTACAGGAAGAGAATATAGCGTGCTGTGTGGTGTTACCGGGAGAGAATACAGTGTGCTGTGTGGTGTTACAGATAGAGAATACAGTGTGCTGTGGGGTGTTACAGGTAAAGAATACAGCATGCTGTGTGGTGTTGCAAATAGAGAATACCATGTGCTGTGTGGACAAGAACACAATGAAGTGATGCAGGACTGCAAATGATAAAGGACTGCAATTAAATAATTCAGTAAGGCTAGGTTCACACTGCGTTTTCAGCATCCGTTTAACGCATCCGTTTTTTGCAAAAAAAACGCATGAAAAACGGATTGCAAAAAACGGATTCATTTGTGTGCATCCGTTTTTCCATTGACTTCCATTATAAAAAAAAAAACAGATCCGTTTTTTTTGGCGGACCAAAACGGACCAAAAAACGTTGCTGACCCTATTTTTCTGGACGTTAAAAAAAACACAGTGTGAACCTAGTGTGAACCTAGCCTAACACAATGAAACTGCAATGTGTGGCCACAGCGTAGATGTTCTGCAACAGCTTTGGGAAGGGAATGGGCAGGGTGGAGGCAGAGCCGCTTCTGCCATAATGCGGAATGAATATTCCACCTCAGGCGGCAGATTTTGCAGGGGCGGCATAATGTTCCCCCTTCTGTCTTTTTTGTTAAGTTAAGTTCGGGTGCCAGTGAGGGGGGCGGCTGCCTAAAGGTTTGCCTCAGACGGCAGAGATCCCAGAATTGGCCACCACATACTAACACCACCACATACTGTCTAACACCAATGCTGCTACTGACTAATCCACTGTACACAGATCACTATCACCTCATCCAGTCATATAGAGATGGAAGCAGCTATACACAGGTTCTGTACACCATATACATTACAGTGCAGTTACATCAGGTGACTCACAGGGGACGTCTTCTCTGATCAGAGTTCTTCTCTTTTCATCTTCTTCTTCTTCTGTCCTG
Organism: Dendropsophus ebraccatus; assembly: GCF_027789765.1. Classification (NCBI taxonomy): domain Eukaryota; kingdom Metazoa; phylum Chordata; class Amphibia; order Anura; family Hylidae; genus Dendropsophus; species Dendropsophus ebraccatus. Next base: position 100,283,896 of record NC_091460.1, on the reverse strand, counting down.
GGCTGTAAGAACTTCTCCGAGCCACAAATCCACAGAATCTGCCAGACAAACATATTAGGCTCCTCACTCTGGCACAATCCTCATCTCTATACTAACTGCACATCTGTACTGGTCCCTTTACACCCTTGTTTAGTGGGTAGGCTGACTCTATGTGACCCCCCCTTATAGTATATGCCCCCCTCTGTGTGGTCCACTATAGTACATGCCCTATTGCATACACCCCCCGTGTAGTCCCCCTTATAGATAGCCCCCAATGTTTTCTCCTTATAGATGCCCCCTGTGTTTTCACCCTGATAGATGGCCCTTCATGTATCCCCCTTATAGATGGCCCCCATGTTATACCCTTATAGATGGCCCCCATGTTATCCCCCTTATAGATGCCCCCCATGTTATCCCCCATATAGATGGTCCCCCCATGTATCCCCCTTATAGATGGTCCCCCATGTATCCGCCTTATAGATGGTCCCCATGTTATCCCCCTTATAGATGGTCCCCCATGTATCCCCCTTATAGATGGTCGTCCCATGTATCCCCCTTATAATGGCCCCCAGTCTGTGCAAAAAAACAAACAAAACATAACTCCCTTGACAACTCGCTCTCCGACCGTGTCTCTCTTCTCTTCTGCAGGCTCGGTCTGGTCCCCCGGCTGACGCGCGGCTCCTGGCTCTGTCCCGTCCTTGGCAGCACAAGCATCAGTAAGCTCTGTGCGCCCGGGATGTTACTTCCAGCATAGGGGCGCACGTTGAGGTCACTGGTGTGTGCTGCCGGGGACCGGACAGAGATAGGAGCCGCACTTCAGACAGGTGCCCGTCCCAGCCTCCCTCTTGTGACCACAAGCAGTGTTTTGCTTGCAATCACAAGAGGAAATGGGAGGGGGGCAGTGCGGTGGCAAGGGGGGGCCTCGCGGGCCCCCACTTGGTAGCGGCCCGGTCGCAGAGGCTACGCCACAGGTACTGAGCAACTGCTCAACCAGGAAATGCAACCATAAAATACAGAACTACAGACCCCCAAAACAAATAGATTTTTGGTAGTTTCAGAACTGGGTCAGACAGGTAAGCAATGCTATTTGCTTCTGAAGCTGCTTTATTTATTTTTTTTACCTTTAGCTGGAGTACCCCTTTAACACATTTAACCCCTTAATGACTGAGTGGATTTTAATTTTTGCATTTTTGGTTTTTTTCTCTCCTCATGTTTAAAAGGCCATAGCTCTTTTCATTTTTTTATCTGCAGATCCACATCAGGTCATTTCTTTGTGACCCCAATTGTACTTTGTAATTACAAGTTTAATTGTTCCGCAATATATACAATGAAGAAAAAAAAACTGTATGGTAGGTAAAATAAAATAAAAAAAAAAACTGGTATTAAAATCTCAAAGTTTACCATGTGGTAAAACTGAGATGTTATCTATATTTTATTACAACAATGTGCTTAAACTTCATCTATTCTGACTCCTACAACGATTTTATCTTTCGGGCTATAGGACTGTGTGAGGTGTCATTTTTTTCAACATAATCTATAGTTTTTATCAGTACCAGCCTCTTGTGACCACAGGCATAATACTTACCCCAAGTTAAGTTGTCAGGGCAGAGAACCAATAGCTCCTTACTCCTCAATAACAGAGCCACACCACTTAACTGTGAGCGCTCATTACGAGTGTTTATGGTTAAAGGACCTTGCGCAGCACCTGGTGGCCGAATGGGCCACCCTCAGGAGCACGGAGCCCTGGCATTTGTCTAGGTTTGTCGTTTGCTGACGCTGTTCTGTCACCCCCTTCTGTCAGCAGGTGGCACCTCTAAAGTAGATGGAGTAGGAAGCTCCCCTCTTTTTTCTGTACCACATACAAATGCCTCCTCAAGCTTCACAATGCTACACCATCTACTGAAACACTGTGGTGGACCAAGTACACCATTCAATAGTATTCACTAAAGGCAGTGGCATCTTTCAGCTTGATAATGCCACATGCTTCAGTTCCTCAGACCTTACTCATATCAGGCATCTATGGTATTTGCTGAAAGAAAAAGTCTGATGTTGGGAAGTGTGTATGAGTGACTGAATGTAATAGCAGTCTCTGAACTCTGTTCTGCATTCCATTAAAACCCCTTACAAGGGCCCTTCTAGATATGTTAGTTTTAGAGCAGTCTTGAAATGAGCATGCACTGCCACATGTGGTGTCACATTGCCATCTACTGGAGAAATGTGATAATGCAGCTATTAAGCAAGCCTGCTTTATTATTCATCTTCCTTAATTCAGCAGCAAACAGAAGCGGTGTGTGCTTCTAGAGCTTCTACTCACAAAAAGTTAGAGATATTTGGCTTGCAGGTGAAATTTATGAAAAAAGGCAAACGTTTCCGCTCCAGTGATAATGTATCAAGAAAGTTGGGCAGTTAAGTAGAAGCATATAATGGTGATTTCCTAATTTCTAACAATTTATTGAAACAAAAGTCAGCAGTCGTGGGTATAGCCCAACAACATGTCAGTGTCTCTTCACTTCCTGCTGTTCACTCCTTACTGTCTGCTGCATGGCACCTCACTCTTCTTTGGTCCTCAGGTCACTGAGGTTCTGGGGTACAGAGTTACGAGCCTCTATGGGTGATTCAGCTAATCACATCACTCGTGTGCCGCAGACTTTACCCCTCCATTAAAAAAAGTCACTTGTGTGTCGCAGCACTGGGGGGGAGGTAGCATCTTCTTCTGGTGGCTGGAGGTATAATGCTGTCTCTGGCCGGCCACAAGAGTGATTGACATGGTTGGGAGCCAATGGCTGGCAGCCCTGTCGATCACAACACTGTATTTAACTGTATGTGTTCCTGATTAGGAGTGTGAATAGTTAAAGGACCAGTGTCAACACCTGACATCACTTGCCCAAGTGCTGGCGCTGGCGCTGCTTTGTAACGCATCCGGAATTCCAGACAGATTCTGGATGTACATTCTGGATGCCCCCATAGGGTTCTATGGAGCTTCCATGCCAGAATTCCTGACAAGTATAGGACATGTCCTATATTTTCCTGCACTGACACAATTCAGAAAAAATCCTAAACGGTATTAGTACCATACAACCCTATGGGTTCGAAAATTTACTCAGATTTCCTGATAAGAAATCTGGGTAAATTTCACAAATGTATGAAGGGGCCCTTATGCAGGAAGGATTACATCTGCAGTGGATTACAACACAAGGTAAGAGGATGGGGTTTTACAAATCTCATTGAGATGTTGTGGACTTTTTCTGCACGGAAATTGATGTTTCTATGTCTGCAGCATATATATTTCTGTTGCAGATTTTATCCATAGAGTTCACCCGTCTCAATGTAACAGGTGAAATTCTTACCGTAAGGGTATGTTCACACTGAGTAAATCAGGCGGAACATTTCACTTCTTTGAGCGGAGAGCGGCGGCAGTGGAGGAGCGCATAAACAGACTATGGCACACTGAGGCAGACGGGATTCCCTGGCGGAAAGTTTTGCTGTGTAGTTCCGCCTGATTTACTCAGTGTGAACATACCCTAACTGCAGAGACAACACAAACATCTCCTGCATTCATTTTGGGACCATTCCACAATCAGCCAAACAGTAAGAAAAGTCAGCATCACTGGTGTCGCTTTACCAGTTGGACAGATTTCTCTATGTGTGTTCCTTCTGTATATGTCAATACACTTGAAAAGAAAACCTGCCTTTATGTGTGTTGACTCACAGTAGTGGCTCCCATTTTTGCACTGCACAGGTTACTTTCATGTTTACCAGCTATCCAGGAGGTGGGATTGTTAAACAGTTTAAATGGCCGGTTAAGCTTAGCACTTCTGCTACAGCTGTCTTTTCTTGCCATTTCTCAGGAAACAACACAGGTGTATAAATATATGACTCCTTAATCTTATACTTAGTAGTCATTCCTGAGATGCTGAAGGATGCTTTACTCAGGCATTACTGATGGTATTCGAAGATCTAAAAGAAGCTAAAGTACTGAGAGAAAAACACTAAATTTGGATACTCTTTCAAATCAGACTTTCATCTTATACCGATGCAAAAAAACTGGTTACCAGCTCGTCTGTTTCCTTTGGGTTGTACATATGGATAACCACCATTTTTGCATAAACAAAGGCATAATCTTCACCATTCTCGTTATCCTCCTTCCTCCTCATTTCATTCAAATCCTTATACACACGCAACTTTGGATCAAAAAAGGTAACATCACAAGATCCATTACCTGTAGGTACTGAAGCTTGCATAGAATCTCCAGCACCCCTGGATCCAGTCTGATCTTTTCACAAAACTCCCCACAAACATAGATCCTTTGCAAGTCCTCCTCTCTCTATCCATGGTTGTGTGGTGCGCCCCCACGGTGCTATGGCGGAGGTACGGCCAGTGACTTGCTAGATGGTAAAGGGTGACGCCACTCCAGTGGTGGTTGGCCAAGATACAGCCGGGTCTAATGATGGTATGTTGTGACGCCAGTGCCGGTTGGGCACACAGGTATGGTGGCACACCTGCTTTTAGTGTAAAGGGCCGGTTGTACCTTTGCGATGCCCTGGCCCCTAGTGGCCACTCCGCAGTATAGATGGTGCTAACAGGCAGGAACCGGGGCAGCTGTAGGATAATGTGGTCACGGTGTAGACACGAGGGTGATACAGCTGGAAACCGGGCTCCTGACCATGCGGGAATACTGGGCATGCGATTCTTCGTTGTCCTTAGTCAGGGCACCAATTATCACACCAATGCCAAGGTTCAGAAACAACGGTAGTTGTATATTTATTGTAACGTTGGTAACTAGTAGCAACAGTCTCTCCGGATGCAACCGGGAATAAGGCAATCTTGAATAAAGCAGAGTAATGGGTGATGCTGCAATAGGCTGTGAGAGTAGCGTGCTGAATGATGGGAGTAGTAGTGAAGCTGAAGTTGAGATGCTGGGTGGAATGAGACTTGAATGAAATACTTGCTGTTGATGACTAGAGGAGATGATGATGAGAGGAACTAAAGAATGACTGAAGAATCGACACCCAGATGAGAATCTTGAGGCTTGAGACAGGAACACAGCCAGCGGACTGGAGCAGCAGAGCACACGCAGGTCTCTCTCTTAGCAGGGAGAGAGGAAGGACACAGAACTGGTCTCCTGTGGGGCAGGAGATAGACTACACCACAACTTGTCTCCTGAAGGTGGAGGACAAGACTCGACTGAACAGGAACAGCAGAGCAACACACCCTATCCCCTCTGGGACAGGACATAGACTGAGGTAGCACAGGAAGTCACATGGTAACCCCAGCCAAAAGCTCGATGACCATTGGTGTTACCATGGAAGCAGGGCACAGTCACGTGACATCCAGCCATTGCATCATCACACCACTAGGCATATACAGAGAAATATACATGAGAAGCACCATCCTTGAACACTAGGAGGCGACACAATACCTTTAGACACTGATACCTGAATACACATGCAATAAATGAATGAAATAGCAGACCTGAATACTGAGAAGGGTAACGCAATACACGCAGTTTGCAGTGGACCATAGCTTTCCAGAACAGAACTAGTTATAATAAAAATATGAGCATAAGAAGGGCTGTTCTGGGACACTGCACCTTGTTCCCTTGTGGACAGTGTCCTGCCGGGTTGCTACGGGGTACCTTAGGTTGTTATCATGGTGGGCCGGAGTGGAGTAGTGACCCTCCCGAATTATTGGTACTGCCACCCACAGAAAGGGGAAATGTCCAAAAGAGTGTGTATATACTGTGTTGGTGTGAGGTGAAGAATCACAGAGTCTCTTTACCAAAAATAATCTCTTGTTTACTCTAAAAGTTCTTGTGTGCAGCAGAACATACAGCTGTGCATAGACAGGAGACGGTACACTTGATTTTACGCTTGAGAACACACTTGGCAATACACTTGATAGTATAGGTTCCAGATCTGTCATATGAGTATAGTGAAGAGTACAGTCATGCTTACTGGGTTGTGTGCTGAGAGATAACTAGAAGAATCAGAGGAGCAGAGAGGAGGATGTCGTGAGAGTCCCAGCCCAAGTAGTATTGTGCTCTGCGGGAATGTTGGAGGGTGAGGTAGAAAAATAATGAAGAAGAAAGAGAGAATACTTGTGCCCGTGTCTTGACCTTTGGGTCTTCGCACCACCTTATGCCCACCAGTGTCAGGTGACCCATCCTATGAGGGTAACACAAGCCCCAGACCCTGTTACCTTCGATGAACGGAATGTTAAGGTTTCCCTGCTGACAACAGCACTGCGAGATAGAGTCCATAGGCGTCTAGCAACTTTTCTCTATCCGGATCAGTTCCTAGCTTTTTGCTCTTTGTGGATATTGTCCTGCACCGTGACTCTCCTAGTCCACGTCGTGGGTTGAGATTATCTCTGATGTGTCCTCTCCTGTTAGGGGTTTAACATTGCATAGTGCTTGATACGGTTAATTGAAGAGAAACTGTTAGGTGCATCTTGTCTCGCTTCCTCACCATACAGGAACCTGACTAAGACTACATACAAAAGCTGGGGGACCTGGCAGAGGGCCAGGGCCCACTGTAGAGAGAGTTCTAGTTTGCGTCCTTCCCCTCCAGAGTCTAGTGACAAAAGATCTCTACACTTCCTCTACCCATGTGACTTTCTATCTTCAGCATATCTAAAATGTGCTGTGAGTGGGTGAAAAGTGCATACGAAGAAGTAAAGTAAGGGATGATAGGACAGAAGAAGATACTTCCATAGGTTCACAGATCCGCATGACACACAAATAAACAATAACACTTTACATACTTCAGCCGTGCAGCTACTGAGTACACATACCTGTAATAGTGACATCTAGTAGCGAATCTTTATGACTACTACATCACCATAAGGGGGACATCTATAAGGGGGACAACATAGGGGGGCCATCTAAAAGGGGGACAATATAGGGGGCCATCTATAAGGGGGACAACATAGGGAGGCCAACTATAAGGGAGACAACATAGGGGGCCATCTACAAGAGGGACAACACAGGAAGGCCATCTACAAGGGGGACAAAACAGGGGGAGCAATCTATAAGAGAAAACACATAGAGGGGTCATCTATAAGGGGAATACACTGGGGGGCATATATAATAGGGGATGCACAGTGGGGGGCACCCAGTGGCGTAGCCACCGTGGTCGCGGGGGTCGCCGCCGCAACCGGGCCCGCCACAAAGGGGGGCCCGCGGGGCCCTCAGGGCCCCGCAAGGCCCTCCCTTTCAATCACTCTTGTGACCGCAAGCATTGTTTTGCTTGCAGTCACAAGAGTCTGACTCCGTCTTCCCCCGGCTGCTGCGCAGCTGCCGGGGATGTCGCGTCTTATCCCCGGCAGCGCACGCATCCCAGAGCTCCCTGCGCGCCTTGGGCCCTGACTTCCGGTTCCGGCGCGCAGGGAGTTCTGGGATGCGCGCGCTGCCGGGGATTAAACGCGACACCCCCGGCAGCCGCGCAGCAGCCGGGGACAGACCGAAGGAGTGAGGATCAACGTGGGAGCGCGTTGTCAGGTGAGTTAAGTTTTGTTTTTTTATCAGCCTGTACGGGTGGGGGGAAAGAGGGGAGCATCTATGACGGTGGGGGGAAAGAGGGGGCCATCTATGAGGGTGGGGGGGGAAAGAGGGGGCATCTATGAGGGTGGGGGGGGAAAGAGGGGGCATCTATGAGGGTGGGGGGAAAGAGGGGGCCATCTATGAGGGTGGGGGGGGAAAGAGGGGGCCATCTATGAGGGTGGGGGGGAAAGAGGGGGCCATCTATGAGGGTGGGGGGAAAGAGGGGGCCATCTATGAGGGTGGGGGGGAAAGAGGGGGCCATCTATGAGGGTGGGGGGGAAAGAGGGGGCATCTATGAGGGTGGGGGGGAAAGAGGGGGCATCTATGAGGGTGGGGGGAAAGGGGACCATCTATAAGGGAGGGGGGGTGAAGGGGACCATCTATGAGGGTGGGGGGGAAAGGGGACCATCTATGAGGGTGGGGGGGAAAGGGGACCATCTATAAGGGAGGAGGGGGGGTGAAGGTGACCATCTATAAGGGAGGGGGGGGTGAAGGGGACCATCTATAAGGGAGGGGGGGTGAAGGGGACCATCTATAAGGGAGGGGGGGTGAAGGGGACCATCTATAAGGGAGGAGGGGGGGGTGAAGGGGACCATCTATAAGGGAGGAGGGGGGGGGTGAAGAGGACCATCTATAAGGGAGGGGGGGTGAAGGGGACCATCTATAAGGGAGGAGGGGGGGTGAAGGGGACCATCTATAAGGGAGGAGGGGGGGGTGAAGGGGACCATCTATAAGGGAGGAGGGGGGGGGGGTGAAGGGGACCATCTATAAGGGAGGAGGGGGGGGTGAAGAGGACCATCTATAAGGGAGGGGGGGTGAAGGGGACCATCTATAAGGGAGGAGGGGGGGTGAAGGGGACCATCTATAAGGGAGGGGGGGTGAAGGGGACCATCTATAAGGGAGGAGGGGGGGTGAAGGGGACCATCTATAAGGGGGGGGTGAAGGGGACCATCTATAAGGGAGGAGGGGGGGTGAAGAGGACCATCTATAAGGGAGGGGGGTGAAGGGGACCATCTATAAGGGAGGAGGGGGGGTGAAGGGGACCATCTATAAGGGGGGGGGTGAAGGGGACCATCTATAAGGGAGGGGGGGGTGAAGAGGACCATCTATAAGGGAGGGGGGGTGAAGGGGACCATCTATAAGGGAGGAGGGGGGGTGAAGGGGACCATCTATAAGGGGGGGGGGTGAAGGGGACCATCTATAAGGGGGGGGGTGAAGGGGACCATCTATAAGGGGGGGGGGTGAAGGGGGCCATCTATAAGGGAGGGGGGGTGAAGGGGGCCATCTATAAGGGAGGGGGGGTGAAGGGGGCCATCTATAAGGGAGGGGGGGTGAAGGGGGCCATCTATAAGGGAGGGGGGTGAAGGGGGCCATCTATAAGGGAGGGGGGGGGTGAAGGGGACCATCTATAAGGGAGGGGGGGAGAGGGGGCCATCTATAAGGGAGGGGGGGGTGAAGGGGACCATCTATAAGGGAGGGGGGGAGAGGGGGCCATCTATAATGGAGGGGGGGTGAAGGGGACCATCTATAAGGGAAGGGGGGTGAAGGGGACCATCTATAAGGGAAGGGGGGTGAAGGGGACCATCTATAAGGGAGGGGGGGTGAAGGGGACCATCTATAAGGCAGGGGGGGTGAAGGGGACCATCTATAAGGCAGGGGGGGTGAAGGGGACCATCTATAAGGGAGGGGGGGGTGAAGGGGACCATCTATAAGGGAGGGGGGGTGAAGGGGACCATCTATAAGGGAGGGGGGGGGTGAAGGGGACCATCAATAAGGGAGGGGGGGAAGGGGACCATCTATAACGGAGGGGGGGAGAGGGGGCCATCTATAAGTGAGGGTGGGGGGAGAGGGGAGAGGGGGCCATCTATAAGGGAGGGGGTAAAGGGGGCCATCTATATGGAGGGGGGAGAGGAGGCCATCTATAAGGGAGGGTGGGGGGAGAGGGGGCCATCTATAAGGAGGGCAACATGGGGGGAGAGGGGCCATCTATTTGGGGGGGGCAACATAGGGGGAGAGGGAATACACAGAGGGGGGCATATATTATTAGGGGGTCACATAGAGTCAGGGCTACCCACTAAAGGAGTGTGTAAAGGGGACAATACAGATGTGCAGCGTGTATATAGATGAGGATGGTGCCAGAGTGAGGAGACTAATATGTCTGTCTGGCAGATTCTGTGGATTCGTGGCTCGGAGAAGTTCTCATAACGGCCCAGGGCAAATGGAGAAGAAGATGAAAAGGGAAGAACTCCGATCAGAGAAGACGTCCCCCTGTGAGTCACCTGATATAACTGCACTGTAATGTATATGGTGTATAGAGCCTGTGTAGAGCTGGGGCCACCTCTATATGACTGGATGAGGTGATTTAGTGTACTGGATTTGGTCAGTAACAATATGGTGGTGATGGTAGTGGTTGTGGTGTGGCAGTAATGTTTCCTTCCTATATACTGGTATTACTGGTAATATAGGTCTCAGTATACAGGATTTGGTCGGTAACAGTATGGCAGTAATATGTACGGTGATAATACTTTCTCTTCCAATATGCTGGTGTTAGTGGTAATATCTGTCTTGGTGTGTGTATGTGTGTATATGTATATATATATATATATATATATATATATATATATACACACACACCAATAGCATCACTTGGTCGTGAAAGGAGGGGGGGGGGGGGCCAAGTTGGCCTCTCGCACCAGGGCCCAGGAGACATTAGCTACGCCCCTGTGGGCACCTACTACAGTGTACTAGACAGAGGAGCCATCTATAAGAGGGCTACAGAGAGGGGGCCATATACTATAGGGGATGCACAGAGGGGGGCTTCTATCGTAGGGGGACCACACATGGGGGGGTCTCAAAGAGATGCACACAAGGCCACCTATGGAAGAATGAACAAGGGGCCATCTTTAAGGTGGCTAAACAGAGGGGGGCAAATACTATAAGGGGGATCACATACAGTCAGCCTACCCACTAAATGAGGGCGTAAAGGGGCCAGTACAGTTGTAAAGAGATGTGCAGTTTGTAAAGAGATGAGGATGGTACCAGAGTGAGAAGTCTAATATGCTTGTCTGGCAGATTCTGTGGATTCGTGGCTCTGAGAAGTTCTCATAATGGCTCAGGAAGAAGAAGATAAAAATGACTCTTATCAGTAAAGACGTCCCCTGTGAGTCACTTTATAAACTGCACTGTAATTTATATGGTGTACAGAACCTGTGTAGAGCTGGGTACCACTATATTACTGGATGAGGTGATAGTGATCTTTATACAATGGATTTTATTCAGAAACAGCTGTGGTGTTAGTCAGTATGTGGTGGTAATATTTGTTACTTGTTATCTGGTACGGTGTTTTATTAGTCTCAGTATGCTGTATTTAGTAACAATATGGTGGTGATGGTAGTGGTTGTAGTGTGGTGGTAATATTTCCCCATTGTATACTGGTATTATTGGTAATATTGGTCTTAGTATACAGGATTTGGTCAGTAAGAGAATACATATATGTTTTCTTTCACATGTTCATTGCTGCTTGAAATGTACACAATAAGCCACAGAGTATGTCTTAATGTTTAAAATCTCCTTTTCTTGTAGGACTACTGGCAATCTGGATGTGGACACAGATAACACAGATGTCAGTGGTAGTGTGCTGCATCGGGGGCGATTCACACCTCCTTTGGCCCAAGATGAGCCCACACACAGATGTTAACCACTGAGGAGCTTATGTTTAGCCCCGAGGATTCACCTCCAAGACACCATGCTTCTACTGGGGCTCCAGCATCATGTCCAGATTCTGGACCTAGTCCAGGCCAAGCTCAGCTCATGTTAGCACACAACAGAGACAACCAGATGTCACACCATCACCATCATTGCTTACAGCCACTCCTCGGCCTAGGGCAGTCTTCTGCTGGCAACAACAGCAAGAAGAGGATGTAAATAAAGAGCATCTTGCCCTTGTCTTAAGGCAAACATCTGAGGATGGCTGTGATACTTTTGGAAGAACAATAGTTTCTCACTATATTGATTTATATTCCACATCCCATATCCCACATCACTGCTCCTATCCTGAGATAATTCTATTGTCCCGCAGCGATGCAGTCCTTATACTCCTCACCAGCTCATCTGATGCATACATTGCCCAGGGGGCACTACATAAGCATTAAAGTGACACTGTCGCTCCCTTTTTGCATTATGATGTCCCTACACAGGTCTAAAGGGTAAATTTTGCAGTCTTCATACCTTATTTTATATCATATGTCATGGTGCTTGTTCCAGTAAAAAGTGATCTTTTATCATCTGTGGATTGTGCTACCTGGGCGGGGTTTCACAGCTGCAGCGCCACTTAGCCCCGCCCACAGCGCCACCATAGCCCACCCCTCCGTGATGTCATCGGCTTTAGGCTGGCTCTTCCAATGGCCGCTGAGGGACAGGGACTACGAGCTGGTGTTATGGGGGGGGCTACGGTGGCTCTGTGGGCGGGGCTAAGTGGCGCTTTGCTAAGTTGTCTTTTATGCACAGCTGAAGTCAAGGGTTAACTATTTTGTATTACCTGCTATATGCTGACCAGCCACAGGTGCTCTTTCTTTCTAACCTATCCTATCCTTCTTCTCTCTCATCCACACCTTAAGGGAGAGAAGCGACTTAGGATAACCCTTGCCCACGCCAGGAACCCTTCTAAGATGTGCAGGGCAATCTCCTGACACTAGAGGAACTGACCCCAGTAGGACAAAGCACCAGGAAAATGTCTACGTATCCTACTGCGCAGCGCAGGACAACTGGGATGTCTTGGGAACCTGCTGTCAGGACTGGGCTGGCGCTCCTCGGTTCAGGCTGGAAAAACTTTAATCTGGGTGGTTATTGATAGATTCTCGAAGATGTGTCATCTAGTTCCTCTGAAAAAACGCCCTAATGCTCGTACTTTAGCATTTCTATTTATCAATCATATTCTAAAATTACATGGTGTTCCGGAGAATATTGTGTCTGACAGAGGGGTTTAGTTTGTGTCTAAATTTTGGAAGGAATTTTGCAGTCGGTTAGGCACTTCATTGTAATTTTCATCTGCCTTTCACCCTCAGACTAATGGGCAGACTGAGAGTCAACCAATCGTTGGAGAAGTTTCTGAGATGCTTTGTCTCTAGGGTCCAGGACAAATAGAAGGAATATCTGTCTTTGGCAGAATTCGCTCTCAATAACAGAAAAAAATCAATCAAAATGTCGCCATTTTTCGGCAACTATGGTTTTAATCCTAGGTACTCATCTGTGAATGCTTCTGAATCCATTAATCCGTCAGCTGAGAATACCTATAGGAATCTGTGCACAGTTTGGGCCTAAGCTCTTCAGAGCTTGGTTAAAGCTCAAGAATTATTGAAAAGACAAGCTAACAGAAGACATTTATCTGGCCCTGAGTTTTGTGTAGGAGATACACAAAAAACTTGAAGTTGAAGTGCTCTCAATTCTAGTTACTCTTAAACTGAGGTACCACTGTATAGGCAAAAGCATAGAGACAAAAAAGCTGAGGGTTGATAGAAGATATTCTTGTACTGTATTCATATCTATCAGGTAGCAGGTTTTCACATTGGCCACAAACCAAATGCTTCCTCTTAGTACCTCTTAGTAGTACTTTTCCTGTGAAAAGGACTTGTATCCATGAAATACATCTGTAGAAATTATATATATTAAAATATGTAGCAAGAAAATAACCCCTTGTGGAAGATAAGTACGCAGTCTGTAGAAAAGCGTATTCCATAGCCTACTGATGTTCTATAGAACAAACATTAAGTATAATTCAATTACTGGGAAATAATTAGGAATTTGTAAGGCTGTCATACTAAAAGTCAGCCACTAGATGGCAGTAGAATAATATACACTTACTATGTAATGCAATTGGAGCAGGAGAATCAAGTACAGTGGTACCGCGGTTTAAAGGGGATATCCAGCGCTACAAAAACATGGCCACTTTCATCCAGAGACAGCCCTACTCTTGTTTCCAGCTTAGGCAGGGTTTTGCTGCTTAGTTCCATTGAAGTGAATGGAGCTTAATTGCAAACTGCACCTGAACTGGAGACAAGAGTCGTGTTGTCTCTGAAAGAAAGTGGCCATGTTTTTGTAGCACTGGATAACCCCTTTAAGAGTAACTTGGATTAAGAGCATTTTGCAAGAAGAGCTCACAGTTTTTCAAAATTGTACCTTGGTTTAACCCCTTCCCGCATCAGGGCTTAACTGTATGTGCTGATGCAGGAGGGGAGGTTCAGAGGGGGCCACACGGGGGCCCCCCTCTGAACCTCCACGATCCCGAGTGCAACACAGCTGCACAAAGAAAGAAACTGGATCCAGCACTTCTAACAGTACAATGCTACCAGACTCTCCATATACCCCCAGCTGGCTAAGTAAAGCGCCTCAGTGCTGAGATCCCAGACGTCCGCTGACATAATTCCGGTAAGGACGCCGGCAACAGCAAGATGGCAGTGTCCTACAGGGTCAGGTGCCTCTGGAGCAGTTCAAGTCACCAGGATAAGGGTATGTTCACACTGAGGAAAACACGCGGAATCCGCTGCAAGTCCTACGGATGTTTTTCTCGGTGTGCACATACCCTTCACTAAGTAGCAAAACTGCTAGATCACACAGCACAGAGCAAGCAAACTCTGAACAAAGTGATCCTAAAACAAACAAAGAAAATCTATTATAAGAGAAAATACAAAATAAATGTAGGATGGAGCAGGGTCCCCTCAGGCTATAGGAACCAATTTAACCCCTTAACGACATTGGGCGTAAACTTACGCCCTCGCGCCCTGGTACTTAGCGCGTCAGGGCGTAAATTTACGCCCGATGTTTCCCCGATCGCTGCGTGTTCGCACGCAGGCCATCTTAGCTTCTCGGCACAGGGGGTGGTTAACACCCCCCGTGCTTACGATTGCCGCTATTGGCTGATCAATTCAGACCAGCCAATAGCGGCGATCGGAACCTTTCCGGATCATCGGTGACCGATGACCCGGAAAAAAATGGCGGTTGGTGCTGTCCGAGGACGGCACCGACCGCCATTACTGTAAAAAGTAATGGTGGTCACGGTGCCACCGGCCTGATCGCCGTGAACGGCCGGTACCGGCCGGCCGTTCACGGCGATCGGGCCTGTGGCACGGCGATCAGAGACCCCCAAAATAGTAAATACCTGCTCTGGACCCCTCAGCTAGGTAGCTGAGGGGTCCAGAGCAGGTATTTGTACATTACTCACCTGTCCCGGGGTCCTGATCGGCGTCTTCCGGGTTCGCGGCGTCCTCCGTCTTCTCATTCGGTCTTCGGCTCTTTCCGGCGGTCCCCATCGGCTTTTTTCAGCTATTTTCGGCTCCAGCCTCGTCTTTTTCCGTATTTTGCGCTCTACTGCCCCCTAGCGGCTGATATGTGTAATACACTTATCAGCAGCTACAGGGATGTTCAGAATGTAGAAAAAGTTTTTTTTTTTTTTCCCAATTTTTTTTTTCTATTTTCCGCACCCTATCGCCGCTGAGTGTTGATCAGCATCGCACGAAAGTGCGCTGCTAATCAGCAACTCCTCCTTTTTGGCGTAGGGTGTTTTTTTTCTATATCCTACTGCCACGGTCTGCTGATAAGTGCCGCACATAAGTGCGGCATTTATCAGCAACGCCTTTGTTGGCGTAGGTTTTTTTTATACTTACTGTAAAAAAAAAAAAAACACGTAAAAAACACTACATTACACCACACTACATTGAATAAAGTTTGACACTACACCACTACATACCCCATATACTAGTCCCCGTATAAAGATGACCCCCAGGGTGTTTTCGGCGTCAGAGGGATACGTTATTATTGCCTCCGACACCGAAACAGCCAGTGAGGATGAATGGGGGGATCCTTCTTTCCACCATTCATCCTCATCATCCTCATCATCCAGTGACGTGTCTGGGGGTAGCGTAGCATACGCTGCCCCCCAGACACGTCTTTTCCGCCAGTACCGTCCCAATAAGAGATGACGGTATGGCGTGAAATTCTACAAACTCTGTGAGCTTACCTCTGGGTACTCTTACAGATTTAGGGTACGTGCACACTGCGGAATGGCGAAGGATAACCTGCGGAATGGCGAAGGGTTATCTGTCACGATTCCGCAGTGTGCACGTACCCTTAGAGTGTATGTAGGAAGGGACACCCGAATCCAGCCTCCAGATGCCCCCAGATGCCCCCTCCCCCCCCCCCATCCTCGGAACAAGTGGGAAGATCGTCCGGGAACTGATCTTCCCACTGCTGGATAAAGGTTACCACCTGTACGGGGATAACTTTTATACCAGCACCCCCTCTTCTGGTCCCTCGCTGCCCGAGCTACTGTAGCTTGCGGCATGATCCGAACATATCAGAAGTAGTAATAAAGCCCTAATATTTAGCAGCCATGGAGCGGACCCAGCACTTCTGGATATGAAGGACCCCGGATCGCACCAGGGCAACATTTTCCAGGTGACGTCCCCCACACTGGAAAACAGGAGACCCCAGAAGAAGTGCAGAGTGTGGCGTAACAGGGGGATCAGGAAGGACACCATTTTCCAATGTGACACCTGTCCTGATCCCCCCGGCCTCTGCATACTGGATCGCTTCAAGGCGTACCACACGTCATTGGGGTTCTACATTATCTAAATTCTGTCCCTTATTCCTATTTCAGGGGTCACGTTGATCCAGGAATTATTCTGATCGCCATTATGGAGTCGGGAAGGAATTTTTCCCCTGTCATGAGGCTACTGTCGTCTGCCTCACAAGGGTTTTTTGCCTTCCTCTGGGTCAACACAGGTTGAATTTGATGGACACCTGTCATTTTCAACCTTATAAACTAATAATTGGCCTAATACCCCCAAATAAATTAGAATTGTCCCTTTTCCCCAGCTAAATAGATATGGCCGCCATTCCCATTAGAGGATGCCATGATGCAATTACAAAGCCTCTGTGCGGCCAGGACAGTAGAAACCCCCCACAAGTGACCCCATTCTAGAAACTACACCCCATAAGGAATCTAACAAGGGGGGCAGCGGGGATATGGCCCCCTGGTGACGGCCACATTTGGGACGTGAAAATGAAAAAAATTGTATTTTTTATTTTCTCAGCACATGTTCTATGTAAGTGCCTTACCAGTGGGGACCATATGCTCACTGCACCCCTTGTTAGATTCCTTATGGGGTTTTGTTTCCAGAATGGGGTCACTTGTGGGGGGTTTCTACTGTCCTGGCAGCACAGGAGCTTTGTAAATGCGACATGGCCTCCATCCTTCATTCCAGCCTCTAAATGGCGCTCTGTCCCTTTGGTGGCTTGCCCTGTGCCCATATGGCAAATTATGCCCACATGTGAGGTATTTTCGTAGGGGAAACTACCCTACACGTTTTGTGTTCATTTTCTTTTTTAACCCCTTGTGGAAATGGAAAAAATCAAGGCTAGACCAACATTTAGTGTAAATTTTGTAAAATTTTTACTCTAAATCATTAATCTTGTCATGATTTTTTCATTTTCACAAGGGGCTAAAAGATAAAAAAAACACTAAATGTGTAGCGCAATTTCCCCTGAGTACGGAAATACCCCACATGTGGACATAAAGCGCCATGCGGGTGCAGGGTAAGCCTCCGAAGGGAAGGAGCACCATTTGGTTTTTGAAGGCTGGATTTGGATGGAATGGATTTCGAGGGACCATGTTGCATTCAAAAGTCCCCTGTGTTGCCAAGACAGTTGAAACCCCCCACAAGTGACCCCATTATGGAAACTACACCCCTCAGGGAATGTAACAAGGGGTGTAGTGAGCATATGGACCCCACTGGTGACGGGCACAAATGTGGAACAATGTGGCATGAAAATGAAATATTACATTTTTTACACTATAATGTTGGTTTAGCCTATCATTTTCACAAGGGGTTTAAAGAGGAGAAAAAAAAACAAAATGTGTAGAGCAATTTCCCCCGAGTCCATAAATACCCCTACTTGTGGACATAAAGCGCCATGTGGGCGCAGGGCAAGCCTCCGAAGGGAAGGAGTGCCATTTGGATTTTGGAGGTTGGATTTGGCTAGAATGGATGATGAACGCCATGTCGCATTTACAGAACCCTCGTGCTGCCAAAACACTGGAAACCCCCCACAAGTGACCCCATTCTGGAAACTACACCCCTCAGGGAATCTAACAAGGGGTGCAGTGAGGATATGGACCCCTTAAAGACGGGCACATTTGTGCCATGAAAGTGAAAAAATGAAAATTTTCCCTTTCACATCACATTGTTCCACATTTGTGGGGGGTTTCCAGTGTCTTGGCAGCACGAGGGCTCTGTAAATGCGACATGGCCCTTGAAATCCTTTCCAGTGAAATTCAGCTTCCAAAAGCCAATTGGCGCTCCTTCCCTTTGGAGGCTCGTCCTGCGCCCCCTTGGCACTTTATCGCCACATGTGGGGTATTTCCGTACTCGGGAGAAACTGCGCTACACATTTTGTGTCTTTTTTTTGCTTCTTATCCCTTTAAGAAAATGAAAAATTGAAGGCTAGAACAACGTTTTAGTGTAAAAAATAAATTTTTCTTTTTTCACGCCATATTGTTCGGAAAATCTGTGAAGCACCTGTGGGGTCCAAATGCTCACCGCACCCCTTGTTACATTCCTTGAGGGGTGAAGTTTTCTAAATGGTGTCCCTTTAGGGATGTTTTTTAGGTTTTGGCACCCCAGAGCCTCTGCCAACCTGAAGTGGTACAGTCAAAAATGACCAAATATAACGGAGGCATTGAAATTCACTAGGCGCTCCATTATATCTGAGGCTTGTGGTTGCGTCAAATAGCGCAATAGGGCCACATATGGGGTATTTCTATAAACTGCAGAAACGGGGCAATAATTATTGGGGTGCATTTCTCTGGTAATAGGTTTATAATTATGAAAAATATTGGATTACAATAAAATCTCTGCACAGAAAATTAAAATTTTCAAATTTCTTACACACTTGGCTTTTATTTCTGTGACTCCCCTAAAGGGTTAAAACACTTTCTGGATATGCTTTTGCAGAGTGTGGGGGGTGCAGTTTCTAAAATGGGGTGCTTTGTGGGGCTTTCTAACATACAGGCCCTTCAAATACACTTTAAACCTGAACAGATCCCTAAAGATATCTGATTTTGAAATTTTACTGAAAATTTGGAAATTTGCTGCTAATGTTTTAAGCTTCCTATTGTCTAAAAAAAATGAAAGATCGTTTAATAAATGCTGCCAACATAAATTAGACATGTTGCTAATGCTATTTAATATATAATGTATGTGGTATAACCACTTTCTGTATAAGCAAAAAAGTTTCAAAGTTGGAAAAATGCATTTTTTCACATTATTTGGGTTTTTTTCATAAAGATTCGTTATGAGTATCGACTCCAATTTACCAGAAATGTAAAGTACAATATGTCACGAGAAAACAATCTCAGAATCAGCCAGATGGGTAAAAGCATCCCGAAGTTATTAATGAATAAAGTGACACTGGTCATATTCATAAAATTTGTCTCTGTCATTAAGGCCATTTCAGGCCCTGTCCTTAAGGGGTTTTAATAAAATCCATCTTCCCATTTTCTGCCTTTGTGAAGATGGATTCTCTCTGAGCACCTCCCTCAGAGCCTACGTGCGCGCTCCCGTGTAGAAGCCGATGCCCAGCCTGTTCAGAGCCATAGGAGCTGTGTCATAGCTCCTACTACAGAGAGAGAGGTGCTGCTGTCCGAATCAGAATCTTCACAAGAGATCTCCCTGCTCTTTGAAGCTGACAGCTCCCTCACAGCCCACTGCAGTGACTAGGAGAGGACGGACTGAGAGATAAGAATGTGATGATTACATGACGGGAGTCTGGACAGCAAGAAAGGGGTTAACTGACCTGCCCTCCTCTCTTGCTGTCCAGACTCCCGCCATGTAATCATCACATTCTTATCTCTCAGTCCGTCCTCTCCTAGTCACTGCAGTGGGATGTGAGGGAGCTGTCAGCTTCAAAGAGCAGGGAGATCCTTATGTGAAGATTGAATGCCGACAGCCCAGCAAGGCTTCATCTTGTCTTCATCTCCACTTTCTCTTCTGCTGTGCAGCCCCTCCCCCTCCCCTATGCACGGATTGCATACACAGCAGCAGGAGAGAGCAGGGGTCACTGCAGAGGGATGGAGGTGGTGCTGCTGCAGCTTCTCTGTGCAGATTTCTGCATCTTCATCTCTGTCACATGTGTGGATTAGTGTGGAGAGAGGGAGCCATACCAGGAGCTGATGCAGACCAGATCATTCCAGTGCAGGGGGATGGAGGAGGGGGCATTACTTTTCAGTAGTTGAGTGATGAACGGGTCCTGCTGCCCTTCTTTCATTACTATAGGAGTGTGCAGGACATCTGCAGCTGCAGCAAGACTACCACTCCCATCATGGTATGAAAGTGAAAGCATGATGGGAGTGCTAGTCTTGCTACAGCTGCAGATACTATAGTTGGAGACAAACAATAATCAGAATTAGTGTTGTGGAAGTGCTGTATGTATAACAAACGTATTCTATTATATTAACCATAATGTCCACTATTTCTCTGCTGTATCTTCTAGCTATTCTGGTGTGACTGTATTCGGCATAGGCAGTGCTATGAGAATGGGAGGGGGTGTGTCAGAGCTTGCAGTGCTCTGATTGGTCTGTCCTCTGTGCTCGCTCCCAGCTGGTTTGTGGTGGATTATGGGTAGTGAGGGAAGGCTGCGTGAGGCAGAAAGGAAGGGCAGACATCATCAAAGGAGGATCCCGCCCACCAGCCGAAATACAGGACAGTTACTGAGGTGGCAGCTGCAGCATGTACAGGGGATGAAAAATGTACTAAACCAAATGATTTCAGCTAAATGACTGGATGTATGATTATACCTATGCATAATCTACTGTTTGGCTGGGGTGGTGTAATTTGGGCCTGGAAATGACAGTTACGCTTTAAAATATTCCTTTGTTGCAGGGTCGAAAATACCCCATAATACCAATGGGACATAAGGGAAATAGCTGTTCAAAAATTTTTCTCTGCATTCTGTGAAAAACAAATTGATTTTGTGCACATAAACAAATTCCCTGATGACAAATGTCAAATTTGTGCTCATAAACAAAGTCCGGTAAGGATAGAATGAATTATGTGATCACTAACAGCACAGGGGCTGCCCTCTGGTCAACATAAGGCTAGGTTCACACTGCGTTTTCAGCATCCGTTTAACGCATCCGTTTTTTGCAAAAAACGCATGAAAAACGGATTGCAAAAAACGGATTCATTTGTGTGCATCCGTTTTTCCATTGACTTCCATTATAAAAAAAAACGGATCCGTTTTTTTTTGACGGACCAAAACGGACCAAAAAAACGTTGCTGACCCTATTTTTCTGGACGTTGAAAAAAACGGATCCGTTAAACGGATGCTGAAAACGCAGTGTGAACCTAGCCTAACTGGTACTGGTCACCAACAAAACAGAAGATTCCAACAGTCTATGAAGACCAGTAATTTTAATTAAAATGTAACTGTTAAAGGGGAAGTCTGCCAGAGACTTTTTTTTAGCAACTGCTGTGGAGGGGGCGGATAAAAGAAATAATATCTTCTTACCTCCCCTGCTCCTGCGCTGGTGGCCACATACCGCCGCTCTAGTCCTCATATCCCCAGCTGCTTTCTGGTCTAAGAAGGGACCTGGACATGAGGTCCGTTTGGCCAGTCAGCGGCCAAGGCGAGACCCGACTACAGGGCCGCCATCAGGAATTCCAGGGCCCCCTACTGCCAACTTGTCTGGGCCCCAACCTTACCAAAGACATTAATCCAAAAAATCAGGACATACGTTTGGCTATTTAAAGCCCATAATATGTGTTACATTTAATTTAATTAAGTCATGTTTTCAGCCTTAAATATAACTATTGTTTTATAAAAGAATGGCTGAAAAATGTAATGTTTTTTTTCCACAAATAATACTGACACATCATAATCACAATAATGTTTTGCCTGACTTCTCCTTTAATATATATAGACAATAGATGCACAAACCCATACTGTACAAATAGGCAGATACACACATGTATGCACACACACTCACACAGATACATATAGATCCACAATACATGTATACACACATATAGGCACATTACAAGATGTACAAATATACCAACATAGAGAAATTACACAGATACAAACACATGCAGATTCCATATATATATACCTCTACACAGACACATAGCATAGATGCAGACACACACATGCAGATTCCATATATATATATATATATATATATACCTCTACACAGACACATAGCATAGATGCAGATACACACATGCAGATTCCATATATATATATATATATATATATATATATATATATATATATACCTCTACACAGACACATAGCATAGATGCAGATACACACATGCAGATTCCATATATATATACCTCTACACAGACACATAGCATAGATAGAGACACACACATGCAGATTCCATATATACCTCTGCACAGACACATAGCATAGATGCAGATACACACATGCAGATTCCATTTATACCTCTACACAGACACATAGCATAGATGCAGATACACACATGAAGATTCCATATATACCTCTACACAGACACATAGCATAGATGCAGATACACACATGCAGATTCCATATATATATATATATATATATATATACCTCTACACAGACACATAGCATAGATGCAGACACACACATGCAGATTCCATATATATATATATATATATATACCTCTACACAGACACATAGCATAGATGCAGATACACACATGCAGATTACCCAGATACAAACACATGCAGATGGCATAGATACATCACACACATGCAGATTGCACAGATATATGATCAGAGGCTCAAAGACACACACACACACACACACACACACACACACACACTCTATTCCACACACACACACTCTCACACACACTTTTTATCCTTGAGGCCCCCAGTGAGTGAAGTCTCTCCTCCCAGTCAGCAGCCTGCAGCCCCTCCTCCTTTGCCCCGACTGCAGAGCTGTATACTGGAGGGAACAGACGTCACAGCTGGGAGGGAGGAGAGAGGAGAGGGGGCCCGCTGCATCTTCCTGTCACCTGGGAGAGCACACAGGCCGGAAGTCACCAGCTCCGCACCAGCCTGGGAGCTGCTGAGGAGGGGGCCAATCCATTGTGGAGGGAGGGGGGATTCTGCAGCCCGGTCCACAGACAGTGCAGGGGGGAGGAGGGCCTAATGATTTTAGTTAAGTAGAAGGGGCCCCTTGCATCTGTGGGAGCTCTCCCCTCTCCCTGCACTGTCTGTATACCAGGCTTCTCATAAAAGTGAAGTGTGTGGGAGACCTGGGCCCCCCACACCTGTACTGCCAGTAATGCCCTGTTGGCGGCCCTGCCCGACTACACTGGTCCGGGTCCCTGCTCAGTCCAGAAAACGGCTGGGGACTAGATTGGTGGTATGCGGCCACCAGCACTGAAGCTGGGGAGGTAAGAGCATGTTATTTCTTTTATCCTCCCCCTCCCCAGCACTTGCTAAAAAAATGGCTCAGGCCGTCCTTTTAATAAAATAAGAAGTGAGAATAAAGCAAATTAAAACTAGGGACCATAAAGAAACGCCTATTAGATGGATTGGTAACTGGCTGGGTGCAACATAGAGATTCTATATGTGAAGATGTGTTCTCTCTCACCCAAGTGCACTAAAAAAGTGTAGCGAGCTGCACAAAAAAGTGCACAAGGATGTGGTTTATCGCAATCCCACTCTTATAAGAGATGGGCTCCCAACACACCTATTTCCCTTCCAGGCTAAAGGGCACCTACAGGGAATACAGGCCGATTACCATTTAAATTTGAATGATATAACGATTTTTTACACGATAATCGTCCTATACCTTTTACCTGCCCATGGGCCTCCACCCCTAGGGGGGGGCCCCACCAGCAGGAACCCGGAAGTGAGTGAAAACAGTATCTGGGGAGTGAAAACAGTACCTGGACACAGCACTGGACAAACTACATGCTGTCCAGGGAAGGAGGGAGGTGTAGGGTTAATCTTGTATAAATATCTTCTGCCCTGCAAACTCGCAGGCCCTGAGTGGATTCTTCCTGTCAGGATGTCTGTCTCCTGCCGATGACCTCACTCCCCCTCCCCCGCCTCACAGAGGAGAGGACAGCACGGGACCTGAGCAGTGAAACCTGATCTCTCCAGCAGCAGGGAGGTGAGATAATGAAGCCTGCTGGAGGATCTGTCACAGCGGCTGCCAGGCTGAAGATACAGTACAGAGCCAGAAGAGAGAAGAGCAAGAAGAGAGAAGAGACATCCCCTGCCCAGATCAGGTGAGTAGGAGGTGTTGTTTTGTGTTGGGGCACATCAGAGCAAGGGTATATACTATGGAGGACATTACAGCAGGTGTATATACTATGGAGGGCATTACAGCAGGGGTATATACTATGGGGGACATTACAGCAGGGGTATATACTATGGGGCACATTACAGCAGGGGTATATACTATGGAGGACATTACAGCAGGGGTATATACTATGGAGGACATTACAGCAGGGGTATATATACTATGGGGACATTACAGCAGGGGTATATACTATGGGGGAAATTACAGCAGGGGTATATACTATGGGGGCACATTACAGCAGGGGTATATATACTATGGGGGACATTACAGCAGGGGTATTTATACTATGGGGGACATTACAGCAGGGGTATATATACTATAGGGGACATTACAGCAGGGGTATATACTATAGGGCACATTACAGCAGGGGTATATACTATGGAGGACATTACAGCAGGGGTATATACTATGGGGGAAATTACAGCAGGGGTATATATACTATGGGGGACATTACAGCAGGGGTATATATACTATGGGGGACATTACAGCAGTGGTATATATACTATGGGGGACATAACGGCAGGGGTATATACTATGGGGGACATTACAGCAGGGGTATATACTATGGGGGACATTAGAGCAGGGGTATATACTATGGGGGAAATTACAGCAGGGGTGTATACTATGGGGGCACATTACAGCAGGGGACATTACAGTAGGTGTATATACTATGGAGCACATTACAGAAGGTGTATATACTATGGAGCACATTACAGCAGGGGTATATACTATGGGGGACATTACAGTAGGTGTGTATACTATGGAGCACATTACAGCAGGGGTATATATACTATGTGGGACATTACAGCAGGGGGTATATACTATGGAGGACATTACAGCAGGTGTATATACTATGGAGGACATTACAGCAAGTGTATATACTATGGAGGACATTACAGCAGGGGTATATACTATGGGGGACATTGCAGCAGGGGTATATACTATGGGGCACATCAGAGAAAGTGTATACACTATGGGGGACATTGCAGCAGGGGTATATACTATGGGGCACATCAGAGAAAGTGTATATACTATGGAGGACATTACAGCAGGGGTATATATACTATGGAGGACATTACAGCAGGGGTATATACTATGGAGGACATTACAGCAGGGGTATATATACTATGGAGGACATTACAGCAGGTGGTATATATACTATGGGGGACATTACAGCAGGGGTATATATACTATGGAGGACATTACAGCAGGGGTATATATACTATGGAGGACATTACAGCAGGGGTATATACTATGGAGGACATTACAGCAGGGGTATATATACTATGGAGGACATTACAGCAGGTAGTATATATACTATGGAGGACATTACAGCAGGGGTATATACTATGGGGGACATTACAGCAGGGGTATATATACTATGGGAGACATTACAGCAGGGGTATATATACTATGGAGGACATTACAGCAGGTGTATACACTATGGAGGACATTACAGCAGGGGTATATACTATGGGGGACATTACAGCAGGGGTATATACTATGGAGGAAATTACAGCAGGGGTATATACTATGGGGGACATTACAGCAGGGGTATATATACTATGGAGGACATTACAGCAGGGGTATATACTATGGGGGACATTACAGCAGGGGTATATACTATGGAGGACATTACAGCAGGGGTATATATACTATGGGAGACATTACAGCAGAGGTATATATACTATGGAGGACATTACAGCAGGTGGTATATACTATGGAGGACATTACAGCAGAGGTATATACAGTATATAGTCTGTGTGCAGCATATGACATATAGCCTGTGTGCTGCATATACTATATACTGTATATAGTCTGTGTGCTGCATATGGTATATACTGTATATAGTCTGTGTGCAGCATATGATATATAGCCTGTGTGCAGCATATGGTATATACTGTATGTAGTCTGTGTGCAGCATATGGTATGTACTGTATAAAGTCTGTGTGCGGCATATGGTATGTACTGTATATAGTCTGTGTGCGGCATATGGTATATACTGTATATACTCTGTGTGCAGCATATGGTATATACTGTATATAGCCTGTGTGCAGCATATGGTATATACTGTATATAGCCTGTGTGCAGCATATGGTATATACTGTATATAGTCTGTGTGCAGCATATGATATATAGCCTGAGAGCAGTGTATGAGATATAGCCTGTGTGCAGCATATGGTATATACTGTATATAGCTTGTGTGCAGCATATGGTATATACTGCATATAGTCTGTGTGCAGCATATGATATATAGCCTGAGAGCAGTGTATGAGATATAGCCTGTGTGCCACATATGGTATACACTGTATATATCCTGTGTGCAGCATATGGTATATACTGTATATAGTCTGTGTGCAGCATATGATATATAGCCTGAGAGCAGTGTATGGTATATAGTAGAAATTTTTTCATACTTACGTAATTTTACTTTCTTCGAGTCTAAAGGCAGCACAATAGGGTTATACAGCTCCTCCTTAGATCCTCCTAGGAACGCCCACCTAAAAAAAAAAACCTCATTAACAGCACCAATACCACTGTATGATCCCCTTTAAATCACTCCCACTCACACACTGACACGTGTAATAACATAGCCTTCTAGATGCTTAAACTTTTTAATAGGGCGGGTATATTTGTGCTGCCTTTAGACTCGAAGAAAGTAAAATTACGTAAGTATGAAAAAATTTCTACTTTCTTCTTCGTCTCAAGGCAGCACAATAGGGAGCTTACTAGCTACTAAAGGGTGGGTATCGCTGCTGCATTTAGAACCGCCGTGCTAAAGGCTGGACCTCTACCTTGCATGTCTAGTCGATAATGACTGATGAAAGTAGACGGGGATGTCCAGGATGCGGCATTACAGATGTCAATTATCGGGACTTGAGCCCTCTCCGCCCATGATGTTGACATTGATCTTGTTGAGTGGGCTCGAAGAACTTCTGGTGGTGGCAGATTTTGAATTCTGTATGCTTCCAGAATAGTTGTTTTCAGCCACCTGGCCAAGGTATCTTTTGATGCCTTCTTCCCCTTGTTGCCTCCAGCAAATTGCAGGAATAGATTTTCATCGATCCGGAACTGAGCAACTCTATCTAGATAGATTTTTAGTGCTCTGACCACATCTAATGTGTGAAGTCTGCTTTCTTCTTCAGACGCTGGATCTGTCATGAATTTTTGCAGGAAGACTTCCCTATTGATATTCTCAGTAGATGAGATCTTAGGAAGGAAGGATGGTACAGTTCTTATCAATACCCCATCTGGGATGAACTTCAGGAAGGGTTCTCTGGATGATAACGCCTGTAATTCTCCCAGCCTTTTTGCCGATGTGATGGCCATTAGAAACACAGTTTTACAGGATAGCCACTTCATGTCTGCTGACTGGAGAGGTTCAAATGGTGGACCAGTCAATGCGTTTAGGACTGCTGTTAAGTCCCAGGAAGAGATGGGAGACTTTATGACAGGTCTCAGATTTTTTAACGCCTTGAAGAAGCGTATGATCAATGGGTGTCCTGCAAACTGGTCGTCAGTGAAGGAATTAATCGCTGTCATATGGACGCGAAGTGTGTTCGCCTTCAGTCCTTTTACGAACCCTTCTTGAAGAAATTGTAATATGACCGGTAGGTCGATATCCTGGAAATTCTTTTCTTGTCTCCAGACTGTGAATTTTCTCCATAATTTGGAGTATACTCTATTAGTTGAGCGCTTTCTGGCCGACAATAGGGTGTCTATCACCTGATCCGAGAGACCAGACCGTCTGAATTTAGATCTTTCATATTCCACGCAGTTAAGTGGAGATGGGCCAGGTGAGGGTGAAATAGGCCGTCTTGTATCAGCAGATCCTGTACTTGCGGAAGCTTCCAGAAGATCCCTTTGGACAGGCGTAGCAATAACGGGAACCACACTCTGCGAGGCCAGAATGGTGCTATGACTATTGCCTCGGGGCTGTCCATCAAGATTTTCTTCAGGACTTTGGGAATCAGAACTGGTGGAGGGAAAATGTACATGGACTTGTCTTTCCATGACACTGAGAATGCATCGAGGATATCCGGTTCGTCTCTGGGGTTCAGTGATGCAAACCTCTGAACCTGACGATTTTCCCTCGTCGCCATCATGTCCCATAAAGGATAGCCCCACCTGCTGACTACTTCTTGGAAGTAGGTAGGGTTGAGTTGCCACTCGTTGGGGCTCAGAGTCCGACGACTCAGAAGGTCCACTACTGTATTGCTGGATCCTTTTATATGCAGCGCTGAGATTGATCTCACTGTGTGTTCTGCCCAACGCATGATGGACTTGCATTCTCTCTCCAATCTGGGGCTTCTGGTTCCACCCTGCTTGTTTATATAAAACACTGTAGCTGCATTGTCTGATCTGACCAGAACCGACTTGTTCTTCAACTGCAGTGTGAAATGTCGCAGGGCTAGCTTCACCGCTTTGAGCTCCTTCAGATTGGACGTCGCTTTCCTGTCCACAGCTGACCAGGCTCTCTGTACCCACTGACCCCCCAGATGGGCCCCCCAACCCATAGCTGAGGCATCCGTGGTCAAGATCACCGGATTGCTCGGACGAAAGCTGTTGCCTTTGTTCACATTGTTTGGAACCAACCACCATCGCAGATCCTTCCGCGTCCCAGGTGACAGCGTCACTGTTGTTGCTAGCGACGTCACTTTCCTGTCCCACGTATTCAGAATCTCCTTCTGAAGAGGTCTCATTCTTGCTCTGGCCCAAGGGACTGCTTCGATGACTGACGTCAATAAGCCCAAAGTACTCATGGCATTCCGAATTGACACTGCGGGAGTCTCTATCAGAGCATATACTTGACTCTGCAGTGTCACTACTTTGTCTGTCGGCAGAAAAAGCTTCATCCGAGTCGTGTCTATCAAGAAGCCTAAAAACTTCTTTGTCGTAGCAGGGGAGAGGTCCGATTTCTTGATGTTGATCAGGAATCCCACTGACTCTAGTAACTGGCGCGTCAGAGCTAGGTGATGTAGTAGAAGCTGAACCGAGGGAGCTATCAAGAGCCAGTCGTCCAGGTAGGGGACTATTTGTACACCCTGAAGCCTCAAGTGAGCCACCAGCACAATCACTACTTTGGTAAAAACCCTTGGTGAGGATGTTAGGCCAAAGGGGAGTGCTCTGAACTGGTAGTGCATCACCTTGTCCCCTACCTGAATCGCCACCCTGAGATACTTCCTGGACATCGGATGGATTGGGACATGGAGATAGGCATCCATGAGGTCTATGGAGACCATCACATCTGACTGTTGGATAAGGCTGATTGCTGACCGAATGGAGTCCATCTTGAACTTCTCCTTTTTCACAAAGTTGTTCACATAGCGCAGATCTATAATTAAGCGGGATTTTCCTTCCGGCTTGGGCACCGGAAACACCCGAGAGTATACTCCGCTCCCTTTCTCCTCCTCCGGAACTTCTTCTAGCGCATTTTTCGCAAGAAATTCCTCCAATAGAGATGGTACAATACTGCTGCTTGGCTTGTTGATTACAAACCGAGGTCTCGGTTTGTGAGCGAAATTTATTCTGTAGCCGGCTTTTATTATGCTTAGAACCCACTCGTCTGTGGTGATGCTTTGCCAGACCTGCCAGAACCTTGAAAGCCTTGCGCCTACCGGAGGTGGATGAAGGGAGGGGTTGGCGTCAGAATTCAGTCTTTGACTGTCCTTCTCCTGGTTTTCCTTTGCCTTTATTGTAACTCCTTTTGTTAGATCTGCTTTGGAAATTTTTCCGCTTGAAGGCATTCCTCCCCTTGCCTCGAAAATATTTGAAAGGCTTCTTTTTTTCCCGACATGGGAAAGGAGAGTCCCTTGCCTTCTTTGGTAGGCTCCAGTATCTTCTCTAACTGATCTCCTATAAGCTGACCAGGTTCGAAGGGCAGGCTGCAAAAATTGTTTTTATTGGCTACGTCACCTGGCCAAGGCTTGAACCAGATTGCACGCCTCACAGAGTTCACTAAAGCCATGGTTTTTGCCGAGATCTTAAGGACGTCGATCGGGAAATCACAAAGGAAATCTGCGCAAACCTTAAGGCTTGAGACCTGTTCCAATAGCTCCTCCCTTGGGACTCGGTCTTCAATCTGTCTGCTTAATTGACTAAGCCATACGCGCAGTGCCCTAGACACTGGGACAGTGGACAAGGCCGCTTTACTTAAATCTGCAGCATTGTAATGCGCCTTTTTTAATAGCACATCTGACTTCCTGTCCATGACGTCTTTTAGGATAGACGAATCCTCTGCGGGGAAAAGGGTGTTCTTTGACAACTTGGCGACTGCAGTGTCAATTTTACCTGGTGCCTCCCACATCTCTGACTCCACTGGATCCAGGCGGTATACAGCCTTGAAGCGAGAACCCAGGATTACCCTCTTATCCGGCTTCTTCCACTCCTTCTCCATAATTGTCTTGAGCACTTGATGCCCAGATAATACACACGATTTTTTTCGTGGAAAATAATAAAGATTATCTTTATCTTGAGAGGATGATTTATCTTTTTTAACCTCTATAATCTCTTTGACAGCTTTGATTAATTTGTCCGCGTGTTCTTTCTTGAAGAGATAATAATCCTCTGTAGGGGGCTCCTCATCTGAGGATTCACTTTCAGAGGCCGAAGAGGAAGAAGAGGAAGAGGAAGATTCTGATGAGGAAGGCTCTTTCCTTTTGCTAGATCTTTTCTTCTTTTTTGCCATTGATTTATTAGGCATATTCTCTTTAAACCATGAAAAGAATGATCTAGCCTCATTCAGAAACACTGAGGTTTCACCTTGAGAAGATCCAGCAGCACCTAAGTCAGCTGACTGGTCCGAACGGTCTTTGCCTCTTTTGCGCTTGGCTGACGGCGCTCCCTGTGATGAGCAGAGATGGCAAATGGAATGTCCATAATCATCTGGTAGTGGTTGTTCACATACTCGGCACAACCTGTGCTTAGTCTTAGTCCTCCTTTTTCCTCTAGATGATTCACTAGACATCTGTAGGGATATAAAAGTGCACATAGTTAGTAGGCCGGGTCCCACCCACCCACCTATGTGCAGCCGCATTACCACTGACCTTAGCAAGGAGAGAATCCGGCTGCCCTGCACAAAGGGTACCGCTCGGCAGACTCTCCCTGCTTAAATAACCCGGCAGAACCCGCGCATGCGTGGATACCGGGACCCTCCGTGACGCACTTCCTGTGCGCGTCATCCGAATCACCTGATTCAATGTAGCCAATCCTCCTGCAGCGCGTCACACGCTGCGCCCGATCATGTGACTCGGAACTCCGGACCGGAAGTGACGCGGTAGAGGGCGGAACACCGTGGAACGCAGGAACCGGCCTTTGGAACGCACGCGCCCCCACGCTGCACCAAGGGCCGTACAGGAGAGAGACCGCCGGCAGGATACCAGCACCCTATCCCTCACACCAGTTCTGGGACACAGGTATCTCTCTCTGGCAACTAGGTCCAGGAACTACTGACCGATGCCAGCAGGTACCCCAAAACAGCCCCAGCACCTAAGGCAGGGTACCTGCAGCAGCCTAGGCTGCAGTGCTGAGGCACAACGGCCTCTCTGCAAAAAACAAACATAAGCAGTGTTAATACATGGTGGGCTACTAAGGCATATACTTGCCTAACCTCCCAGGACTAGGAGGATATGAAAAAACACGTGTCAGTGTGTGAGTGGGAGTGATTTAAAGGGGATCATACAGTGGTATTGGTGCTGTTAATGAGGTTTTTTTTTTTAGGTGGGCGTTCCTAGGAGGATCTAAGGAGGAGCTGTATAACCCTATTGTGCTGCCTTGAGACGAAGAAGAAAGCCTGTGTGCAGTGTATGATATATAGCCTATATATGTCATATGCTGCACACAGGCTATACTGTATATTCCATATCATGGGCTGCACACAGCTGTGTACTTTAATCCTTAGGGTACGTTCACATGTACCATATCCGCTATATAGTCTATAAATACTTTCTGGGTGCTCCTTACTGCTTCAGCTAGTGTACATGGTTGGGAACTGAAGATGGGACTTATGGCCCTATTCCACGGGTTGTTTTAGAGGAGCAAACGAGCGCTATTAGCGCTCATTTGCTCCTCGTTCGCCGCTCGCTGCCGCCGCTATTCAACGCGGCTGCAGCGAGCGGGTGAGTGCGGGAGGGGCAGCGGGGAGCTGCGGGGGGGCTGCTCGGAGGATCGCTGATCGTCCGGGCAGCCCATAGGATATAGCAGCGTCTGCTGCCGATGCTCCTATTCAACGGAGCGACGGCAGCAGATCGCTGCTATATCAGTCGCTTGTTTTTCAACATGTTGAAAAACAAGCGACTGCAACGATCAGCCGACATGAACGATGTCGGCTGATCGTTGCACTCAATTCCACGGAACGATTATCGTCCGTAGCAGTCGATATCGTCCGAAAACGAACGATAATCGTTCCGTGGAATAGGGCCATTAGACTTGCATGTCAAGGTTCTGCCTGTGATTCACATCTGCATATGCTGTTGTGGTGGCTAACACAGTGGGCAAGAGAGCACAGAAAGTGCTGTGTTCTCGCATTATGCATTATTAACGTAAACACAAAGTGGGAACACACCCCGAGTGGGAATACACCCCTCCCCGTCCTGTCTCTAGGGCCTGGCATCTTCCTCTGGACTGCAGCCTCTAGTGACCATCATATGCAGAACAGAGGAGGATGCTGAGCCATACAGCCAGGAGTGAGGAGGGGTAGGTGCTACAGTAAGAAGCCACCTAAATAGAGCACTGTATGGGTTATATTTGAAAAAAAAAATGGGGGGCCCTCAACAAAATTTTCGCCCAGGGCCTCCACCAACCTTAATCCGGCCCTGCCTTTTACCAGCAGGAGTGATCCCCATAATAAGATCAGCTTTCAAACCTTGGAGAAAATCAAATTTCCTGTCTTTACTGTGTGGCACAGTCATTCTGCATTGTTTATGATCTGTTGGCACTCAACCCCATTTATTACAAACAGTGCCTGTATTCTGCTGCCAAAGTTGTGTCGGGCAGAAGGGAGGCAAGAATTCCTTCCAGGGCTGTCATCCCACTATTAAAGGGACCGAGTCTCATAGTAACTCGATATCTAGACAAAGAATAAGAAATATACAAATGTGAAGGACTGACGGCACAAACAGATCACCTGTACTAAGCAGTTCACCCTTATATACATATATTATATATACATATGTTTATCCCAGGCATGCTAACATTCAGTTGCTATGGATTTATCAACATGAAAATTCAGTTTTGTGGAGACTTTTTATACTCCTTGGTCTTGTAGTACACTGTCATTCACCTAAACAGTGCAGTCACTAACAACCCCTAAAGAAAACAGTCCTTTTAATGAGAGTTCTTTTACAGTACATTATACAAACTATGGTCCTTGGTCTTTTAGGGCAGTATTAGATGGCCCGATGCAGAGGATACTTGCCCATTCACTTCAATTGTCATCCTGCAGCGAGTGTGTCAAACTCAGCACCATTAACCCACGCGGCCTGGGAACATACTGTACTGGGTCCTAGCTCCGGCTTGCTTTGGTGGCTTCCAGTGGTCAGCCAATCAGTGCACTGCGGTGGGGCAGCGCTGCAGATACGTTACGTGTGAAGCTACCCTTTCACTGAAAGACTTGAGAACGATTAACAGATTTTGAGGTCAGCTCAAAAGCTGCAATCAACAACACACTTACAATTTTTTCGTGTGTAGTTTGATCATTGCCGCGTTTACACCAGAAAATTAACATTTAAATTCAAACGATTTAATAATGTTTTGCACAGTAATCAGCCCATGTAAAAGGCCCTTTAGATTTACCTCCCAATGTTTCCGGTTGTCTAAATAGCTTTTACCTGTTTACCGCTTCCTCTGCTGAAGTTTCTGACACATCTCTGCAGTGACAGGTTGCTCAGCCAATCACTGGCTTCGACCTCGAATGATTTAATAATGTTTTCCACAATAATCAGCCCATGTAAAAGGCCCTTTAGACTAACCTCTCCATGTTCCCAGTTGTGTAACTAGATTTTGCCTGCTCACCGCTTCCGCTGCTGAAGTTTCTGACATTTCTCTGCAGTGAGCAGCCTGCCACTTCAGAGATGGGTGAACAAGCTTTAGAGGCAGCTGCAGTGAGCAGGGAACAGGCTGGGGGATGCTGGGGAGCGTGGACAGGTAAGTATACATCCAGCGGCTGGCTGGCAAATTTTAGCCTGGGGGCAAGCACACAGCACTGGCACTGGCCTTACCTACTATTACCCTCTCCAAATAAGTGTGAGAAAGGAAGATACCACATGCGCCACAGAATTATAGTATTGGGGCCAGTGTTCCTAGCCACGAACAGCCCTTGTGATTGTCTCACCTCCGGACGAGATGTCTCAAGCCCCTGAGTACTTCTTTAAACCTAGTGCTCTCTCACATGCTATATAGTATGTAATGAGAGCTATCCCAAGATATATATCTATTGGATTAAAGGAAACCTATCTCAGGTGCACAGCATAGTACCTTAGGTTGCCTTTACACAGAGATATTTATCTGACAGATGTTTGAAGCCAAAGCCAGAAACAGAGAACAAGTCATAAAGGAAAAACTGAGATTTCTCCCCTTTTCAACTCCATTCCTGGCTTTGGCTTCAAAAATCTGTCAGATAAATCTGTCTGTGTGAATGCACCCTTAGGGTACTATTACACGGAACGATAATCAGCCGATTATCGCTCCGTGTAATAAAGACAAATATCAGCCGATGATCGTTGTCATCGGCTGATTGTTGATATAGGTTAGAACCTATAATTGTCGGGCGCTGGCGACTGACGATATACATTACCTATCCACGTTCCAGGGCTGCTGCTGCGGTCCGCTTCTCCCCGGGTCCCGCACTCTAGCTTCGGAGCATCCTGTCTGAGCTGACAGGCCGCTCAGCCAATCACAGGCCAGGACTGCCGTGGCCTGTGATTGGCTGAGTGGCCTGTCAGCTGACAGGCCGCTCTGAAGCTAGAGCGCGCAACCCAGGGAACAGCGGACCACAGCAGCAGCTCTGGAGCGTGGATAGGTAAAGTATATCGTTTAAGCAAGGGCTGCAAGGACAATGTCCAATGTCCAATGTAACAATGTCCTTGCAGCCCTTGTTAAACGATTATCAGGCCGTGTAAAAGGCCCAGTAAACGAGCGCTGATCTAGCAGATCTGCGCTTGTTTACAGTTGTTATCGGGCCCCTATCGGCCCATCTAATAGTACCCTAAAGGTACCATGCTGTGTACCTGGTGACCCTGATATCAGCTGCTGCTGATATCAGCTGCTGCTGTTATCATTTATATTGCCCTTCTTGTTCTCCTATCATGTTACAACCATCAGCCCTAAATCTCTACAGCACCAGCTGTTATCAGAGGATTTTTGTTCATATGTACTACAACTCCCAGTATATTCTGAGGGCTGCAGACTGTAAGTAAATGCTGGGAGTTGTAGTGTTTGTAGCTGTTGTAGTTGGAGGATTCTTGGTGTATTATATACTGGAGGCTTTGTGGGAGATCAAAATACATAGATCTGTGGGGGCTGAGTGTGTGGATGGGACCCCAGAACATCACTAATAGGGGAATATATTTTATCACTGTGACCACAACCATTACCAACCCATACTAACTAATACCACTACACCCTAACTGAAATCCAGTATACCAGGACCAATAATACCAGTATAAAAGAAACAAATATCACAACCCCTTCACCACCGCCATTACTAAATAACATCCACTGTACAAATACCAGAATCATCCCCATGTCCTGTCTCTGCACACCATCTAAGTGATTACAGTGCAGTTAATAATGACTCACAGGTGATGTCTTCTCTGATTGCAGTCACTCACTTTTCTTCTCCACGTGGCACGGCCATCTTTTCCCAGGCACAACTCGTCACAACAGAATCTGTGAGACATACATTTTAGGGTTCTTGCTCATACAGTATAGACATCCTCCCATATTATAGTTAGCCCCCTCTGTGCATCCATATAGTAGTTAGTCCCCTTCTGTGCTCCCATATTGTAGTTAGTCCCCCTCTGTGCTCCCATATAGTAGTTAGCCCCCCTCTGTGCATCCATATAGTAGTTCGTCCCCTTCTGTGCTCCCATATAGTAGTTAGTCCCCCTCTGTCCTCACATATAGTAGTTAGCCCCCCTCTGTGCATCCATACTGTAGTTAGTCCCCCTCTGTGTAATCACATGGTAATTAGGCCCCCTCCAAGCATCTATACATTGGTAAGACCCCAGTAGGTAGTAACCCCCCTCCCTACATCCACCCTCCCCCCCCCCCCCCCCAGGAGACAGACGTAGGTAGTAACCCCCCTGCAGCTAGCCCCCATCCCCCTTATTCTCTCCCACCCCGTAAATATTATCCCCCTGGGAACTAGTGGAAAGCCCTGCCATTATTATTATTCCCCCCCATAAATGTTACCCCTTGGGAACTAGTAGATAGCCCCCGACCATTAATATTACCCCCTGGGAACTGGTGTAAAGGCTCCACCATTAATAGTAAGCACCCCCCCCCCCCCCCCAGTTAATGGTATCCCTCTGGGAATTGGTGGCAAGCACCCACCATTAATAGCAACTGTTCCTCCACATGTACATCCCCCTATAGAGAATAACCCCCCTGCTGTGCATCCCACCATATAGAATAGCTCCCCTGCTGTGCATCCCCCATATAGAATAGCCCCCGTGCATCCCCCCCATATAGAATAACCGCCTGCTGTACATCCCCCCATATGGAATAGCCCCCTCCTCTACATGTACATCCCCCCATGTAGAATATACCCCCTGCTGTGCATCCCACCATATAGAATAGTCCCCCTGCTGTACATCCCCCCATATAGAATAGCCCCTGCTGTACATGCCCCCATATAGAATAGCCCAATTGCTATACATGTACATCCCTCCCATATAGAATAGCCCCCCTATGCATCCCCCCCATATAGAATAGCCCAATTGCTGTACATGTACATCCCCCACATAAAAAGCCCCCCTGTGCATCACTCCATATAGAATAGCCCCCCTTTGCATCCCCTAATATAGAAAAGCCCCCGAAAATCCCCCCATATAGAATAGCCTCGGTGCATCCCCCTATATAGAATATACCCCCTGCTGTGCATCCCACCATATAGAATAGTCCCCCTGCTGTACATACCCCCATATAGAATAGCCCCTGCTGTACATGCCCCCATATAGAATAGCCCAATTGCTATACATGTACATCCCTCCCATATAGAATAGCCACCCTATGCATCCCCCCATATAGAATAGCCCAATTGCTGTACATGTACATCCCCCCATATAGAAAAGCCCCCCTGTGCATCCCCCATATAAAATAGCCCCCCTTTGCATCCCCTAATATAGAACAGCCCCCGAGAATCCCCCCATATAGAATAGCCTTCGTGCATTCCCCCATATAGAATAGCCCCCCAATGCATCCTCCCATATAGAATAGCCCCCATGTGCATCCCCCCATATAGAATAGCCCCCCCTGTGCATCCCCATATAGAATAGCCCCCGTGCACCCCCTTAGAGAATAGCCCGCTATGCAACCCCCCATATAGAATAGCCCCCCCTCGCATCCCCCCTTATAGAATAACCCCCCCCACCGTGCATCCCCCCATATAGAATAGCCCCCCTGCATCCCCAATATAGAATAGCCTCCCCCCTTGAACTTCCCCCTATATAGAATAGCCCCCCTTGAACATCCCCCCATAAAGAATAGTCCCCTGCTGTATATCCCCCAGCCAGCCACCATCACATCCCCCCCCCCCCCCCGCTGTGTTTGGTCCCGATGTGAAGGGAAGCGTGAACGTCGTCACGCGAAACAGGCTGTCGCCCGTTCACCCACCTGACCGCGTCCATTAGCACCTGATGTAACCAGTGGTGAAATAAAGTTACGGATGTTTCAAGGATTTACGAGTGCCTCATCTTTCACTTCTTTGCTGGGAACTATTCCTCTATCACTACTACTCCCATCATCCGGCACGCTTCACCTCAGCCTATGCAGCACCACCTTTGCTCTGTCTGTTTAAACCTGCTATATACCCGGTTGCATCCGGAAGAGACTGTTGCTACCAGTTACCTCAGTTACAATAAACTTGTAACCACCGCTGTTACTGAACCCTGGCATTGGTGTCCCTTATCTGGTGCCCCGACTAGGTACAGCGAAGAATCGCATGCCCAGTATCCCGCATAGTACGGGCTACAGCTGTGCCATCCTTGTGCCAGTACCGTGACAACTCTCTACCCTGCAGCTGCCCCGGTTCCTGCCTGCTAGTAACACCTGCACTGCAGAGTGGCCCTCACGGGACAGGGCATCGCACATACACATAAAACTGTGCACATACAATTTCCCACGCATATATACTTCTGAATGCACCTACGTAAATAATCCCCTCGGTTCAGTTCCCCCCACCATTAAACCACCTTTCGTAATTCTTAACAAAACTAACGCAACCTTGAAAAGAAGGAGGGGAGGGTGCCATCCATTGTCTCACTATCATAAGTCTAGCAAAAAAGATCCATCTAAGTATCTCCTTCTTAAGGGTTTTACCTTTTAAGTTCAACCCAGAGGTATCCCCAAGAATTCCCAAAGAAGGCCCAAACTCAAAACTGAGCCCCAATTTCCCTTTAATCCAATCATACACCACCTCCCAGTAACCCTTCAGAGCGTCACAGAACCACATCATATGCCCCATCCCAGCCCCCTCCTCTCCACATCTGGGGCACTTACTATCCTTTCATTTCCTGATTTTATGCAGATATCTAGGGGTATAATAAAGTTGATGCAAGATATGGAACTGAATAATCCTGTGACTACCCACTAGGGACACTTCCTTCATATTGCCCACAATTATCCTCCACTTATCCTCCACCTCCCACTTCTCTTTGCATCTATCCCCTAAATCTAATTCCAATATCAAATGGGAGTAAATTGTTGACACCTCCTCCTTCTCCTCTTCCTGATGGATCCTTCTCTAAATTTTTTCACTAGACTATGTGGCTTACATATAACATTGCCAGTAATCCGAAGTCTTTCCTTAAGAGTCTCAATCGTTCTAACATAGAGTAACCAGTATTTATCCTCCACAATGGGTTCTGTTCTAATTACATCCCAACCCTTAATAGTCACTCCGACCCTAACATCAGACACCACTTGCCAGCGTTATACAGGGGCAACACCCACTCAAACCTTTCCCCCTTCATCCTTAATCCATAGAGGAGCAAACTCTGCTACCCCCCGTATTGTAAGCTGCTTCTTCAGATTGTGCCAGGTTCTAACCAGGGATAACATCATAACATTACCTCTCCACTCCTTTTACTCCAAAATTCCTACCTCTAGGATTTGAAAAATTTTTCCAAATTCCACCTCCAAACTTATTACTCAAAAAAGAAAAAAAACTATTATTTTTCCAATTAGCTAACCAATAAAGCTGTATGGCCAAAAAATATTTCTCCACATCAGGAACACCTAACCCTCCTTTATTCAATGGGGCACACAGTTTTTCCAATTTAATACGGACCCTCTTTCGCCCCCATATCAGTGCATTCCAAGCTGCTCTTGTTCTTTTAAAAAACCTCCTCTCCACCCATATTGGTGCCGCATTGAATAAATAGAGCAATTTTGGTAGGATTGTTTTGATTAAAACTATCCTGTTTGCCATAGTGAGGCTGAATTTCTGCCACATTTTAACCTTATCCTCCACATTTTTAACTATTATTTCCGTATTCAACTGATTAAACTGATCCACTCTTCTAGATATCTGTATTCCTAAGTACCTAAAAGTACTATCCCTTTCAAGACTTATCAATGGAGGAAAGATCATAACTCGGCTTGGATCTAGAGGCATCAGTACCGACTTGAAGAAAGAAGATTGTCCGGCTCCAGATATCCAGTCCCATAAAAGCAAACTTTTATTTGAAGATGAAACAGATACTCCTAGTCCAAAGGATCAACATGTTTCGGGCTACATGCCCTTAAACTTGATACACATTCACAATGACAAACCCCATTTAAAAATCTGTCCAGGTGGGATCAAGTAAGAAGACACCCCTTCCCCAGGATACAATTAAAATGTGGAGAAATAATCCATGTGCTATACAGAAAAAAAAAAAAAAAATAGATGCAATAAATGTAATCACCTACTGACTGAAAGAAAAAAAAAACCACATTCAGCATATAATGCATCCACCAACTATATAAATATTCAGTAAGT
This sequence comes from Dendropsophus ebraccatus, assembly GCF_027789765.1. Lineage (NCBI taxonomy): Eukaryota > Metazoa > Chordata > Amphibia > Anura > Hylidae > Dendropsophus > Dendropsophus ebraccatus. The sequence continues at coordinate 100,243,814 of NC_091460.1, read as the reverse complement.
GAGGATAAGATCATGTCGCTGATTCAGTCCATTAGGGACTCTGGTGGCTAGAACGAAAATCCAGTAACTTTCTCTATTCAGGAGTTTCCGTTTGTGTTCTTCCCCTCTTATTGGACGGGTAACTTTTTCAATGCCCGTAACACATAATGACTCTGTGGACCCTGAAAATGCCTTGTTAGCATGGATACATTCGCTGTCAGGCTAGATACATCTGAGATATGGCGCCGAATTCGTTCTTTGAGAGGCCGTGTAGTGCAGCCCACGTACTGAACCTGACACACATCGCAGGCTGCCAGATACACCACATGTGATGTGCAGGGGTGATTCTAGCCTCTCTGCTGCCCGAGGCGAACTATAGAATGACGCCCCCCCCCCCCCGTCAATCCGCCCACATTATAATCCACTACTGCCCCCCCCCCCCACTGCTGTCCCCAATAAACATAATGTTTGGTCCCTTGCTGCACAGAGGATGTCAGGAGAGGAGGAGGCTAATCCTATAGGAGAGGTCCCAGCAGCACAGAGGATGTCAGGAGATGAGGGTGCTAATCCTATAGGAGAGGTCCCAGCAGCACAGAGGATGTCAGGAGAGGAGGGTGCTAATCCTATAGGAGAAGTCCCAGCAGCACAGAGGATGTCAGGAGAGGAGGGTGCTGATCTTTTAGGAGATGGTCCCCCTCTTCCCCCCTTATAGATGGTCCCCCTCTTCCCCCCCTTATAGATGGTCCCCTCTCCCTTATAGATGGTCCCCCTCTCCCCCCCCTTATAGATGGTCCCCCTCTCCCCCCTCCCTTATAGATGGTCCCCCTCTTTCCCCTCCCTTATAGATGGTCCCCCTCTTTCCCCTCCCTTATAGATGGTCCCCCTCTTCCCCCCTTATAGATGGTCCCCCTCTTCCCCCCCCCTTATAGTTGGTCCCCCTCTTCCCTCTCTCCCCCCCTTATAGATGGTCCCCCTCTCCCCCCCTTATAGATGGTCCCCCTCTCCCCCCCCCTTATAGATGGTCCCCCTCTCCCCCCCCCCCCCCTTATAGATGGTCCCCCTCTTCCCTCTCTCCCCCTCCCTTATAGATGGTCCCCTTTCCCTTATAGATGGTCCCCCTCCCCCCCCTTATACATGGTCCCCCTCTCCCCCCTCCCTTATAGATGCCCCCTTATAGATGGTCCCCCTCCTTCCCCCTCCCTTATAGATGGTCCCCCTCTCCCCCTTATACATGGTCCCCCTCTTCCCCCCCCTTATAGACGGTCCCCCTCCCGCCCCTCCCTTATAGATGGTCCCCCCCTTATAGATGGTCCCCCTCTTTCCCCCCTCCCTTATAGATGGCCCCCCCCTTATAGATGGTCCCCCTCTTTCCCCCCTCCCTTATAGATGGCCCCCCCTATAGATGGTCCCCCTCTTCCCTCTCCCCCTCCCTTATAGATGCCCCCCCCCTTATAGATCGTCCCCCTCTTTCCCCCCTCCCTTATAGATCGTCCCCCTCTTCCCCCCTCCCTTATAGATGGCCCCCTTCCCCCCCCCTACCTTATAGATGGTCCCCCTCTCCCCCCCCCCCCCCCCTGCACAGCAGATAAAACAAAAACAAAAAACAGCACACAACTCACCTGCCCTCCGTTCCCCCGTCGAGCCTCTCTGGTCTGGTCCCGGCTGATGTGCGGCTGCCCGGGGTGTCCCGTCCTGTCCCCGGCAGCGCGCGCATCACAGAGCTCCCCGTGCGCCTGTGGCTGTGACTTCCGGCGCACGGGGAGCTCTCTGATGCGCGTGCTGCCGGGGACAGGACGGGACACCCCGGGCAGCCGCACATCAGCCGGGGGACTAAGGCTGCATTCCCACGTTCCGTGATCCTGACGGATCACGGACGTGGAATGCATGTACTGGAGCCCCCCCGCCCCCGGGAAGTATCTGTAATGAGATGCTGGGAGCGGGGGAGACTGTATTTATAAGCGCCGCGCTGTAGTATCAGCACCGCGCGGCTGATTTAGTACAGCGCGGCGCTTATGAATACAGTCTCCCCCGCTCACAGCATCTCATTACAGATACTGCCCGGGGGCGGGGGGGCTCCAGTACATGGTACAGTCAGGGCCGTTTTAATACATTGGTGGGCCCAGTGCACAGCCCTCAAGAGTGGGCCCCCCCTTACCTTTCTGCACATTGTATAATGTACTGAATTTGCCCCCACACTGTATCAAGAGCCCCAATACATACAGTAGTTACCTTATAACACTATTTCCACCATTCAGTGATTACATATTACATAAAAACTGCACTAAACAAAACAGAAAGATATCACCATTGATACCATTACATAATACCGCCACACCATGACCCCTATCAGTACAAGCCTATAACAGAGTGAAGTTACATCCAGTGACTCACCGGAGGCGTCTTCTCCGATCAGAGTCTGTCACCTTTTCTTTTTCTCTCCATCCAGCCTGGGCCACCTTGAAGTCTTCCCCTGGCTGTGAATCTTCTCTCCAGAATCTGCCAGACAAATATTTTAGGCTCCAACACATACAGTAGTTAGGTCCCTTGTACCCCTATACAGTAGTTACACCCCTCTGTACCCCTACATAGTTACACCCCTCTGTGCCTCCATAGTTTTAAGGTGTCCCTGTAGTATATAGACCCTCATGTGCTCCTCCAGTTATATACAGCCCTCCTGTGCGCTCCCCCATTAGTATATAGCCCCCCTGTGCACTCTCCCCAGTAGTATATAGCCCCCTGTGCTCCCCCATAGTATATAGCTCCCCTGTGCTCCCCCATAGTATATAGCCCCCTGTGCTCCCCCATAGTATATAGCCCCCTGTGCTCCCCAATAGTATATAGCCCCCGTTCTCCCCCATAGTGTATAGCCCCCTGTGCTCCCCCATAGTATATAGCTCCCCTGTGCTCCCCCATAGTATATAGCCCCCTGTGCTCCCCCATAGTATATAGCCCCCTGTGCTCCCCCATAGTATATAGCCCCCTGTGCTCCCCCATAGTATATAGCTCCCCTGTGCTCCCCAATAGTATATAGCCCCCTGTGCTTCCCAATAGTATATAGCTCCCCTGTGCTCCCCAATAGTATATAGCTCCCCTGTGCTCCCCCATAGTGTATAGCCCCCTGTGCTCCCCCATAGTATATAGCTCCCCTGTGCTCCCCCATAGTATATAGCTCCCCTGTGCTCCCCCATAGTATATAGCTCCCCTGTGCTCCCCCATAGTATATAGCCCCCTGTGCTCCCCAATAGTATATAGCCCCCGTTCTCCCCCATAGTATATAGCCCCCTGTGCTCCCCAATAGTATATAGCCCCCGTTCTCCCCCATAGTATATAGCCCCCTGTGCTCCCCAATAGTATATAGCCCCCGTTCTCCCCCATAGTATATAGCCCCCCTGTGCTCCCTGATAGTATATAGCTCCCCCATAGTATATAGCTCCCCTGTGCTCCCCCATAGTATATAGCCCCCCTGTGCTCCCCAATAGTATATAGCCCCCGTTCTCCCCCATAGTATATAGCCCCACTGTGCTCCCCAATAGTATATAGCCCCCGTTCTCCCCCATAGTATATAGCCCCCTGTTCTCCCCCATAGTATATAGCCCCCTGTGCCCCCCCATAGTATATAGCTCCCCTGTGCTCCCCCATAGTATAAAGCCCCCTGTGCCCCCCCATAGTATATAGCCCCCCTGCTATATAACATTGAAAAAAACAAACACTGTTACTCACCCGGGTCCTCGCGTTCCTCTTCTCTTCCCTCTTGTGGCCGCACTTCCTGCGGTCACAAGAGGCTGCACTCCCCTCACCCTCGCGCCGACGCTCCAGTGACGTCGGGCGCTAGAGGGAGAGTGCGGCCTCTTGTGACCGCAGGAAGTGCGGCCACAAGAGTGAGTGACTGACAGGGAGGGAGCCAATGGCTCTCTCTCTGTCAGTGTCGCTGCTGCTGCAGCGCTGAAGCGCCGCAGCAGCAGCGGACGGGGGCAGCGGCGGACGGGGGGGCCCTGCAGGGGGCGCCATGGAGGGGTAAGTAGATTACCCATCCATGGCGCTCCCCCCTGACAGGCTGGTGGCCGGAGCCCTGTGCGACCGCACTGGTCGCACATAGCAACGGCCGGCCTGCTCGGGGGGGGCCCCTTTAACCAGTGGGCCCGGTGCACGTGCACCATGTGCCCTCTGGTTAAAGCGGCCCTGGGTACAGTCAGTGGCGGATTATAATGTGGGCGGCCGCCCGAACCGCTCATATTATAATCTGCCACTGAATGCCGCCCCCATGGTGACAGCTAGTGGCGCCGCCTGAGGCAGACGATTCAGGTCGCCTCATGATTGCGGCGCCCCTGGTGATGTGTTACAGTTAATGTATGAGCGTATACTGTATTTCTTGCTAGTTACAAAAGACTGAAAATTGGCCCCAGTTTTTAGATAGCCACATGTAATGCATCTGCCATGACCACACTTGTGACAACCCTTGTGTCGTATCCAGGCACTTCCTTCTTCATGCTGCTTACTGGAAAATATACTTGGTGATAGTTTAGAGCCAAGGGTGGGGCCCCGTCTGGATACCACTCGTACTCCCCCACTGACTATCTTGTCTAACAAGGGATCCTGCCTGAGAACCGGTAAATATTTGTTAATAATTTTTCTGATGTCATTAAATTGGCGACTAAAGGTGGTAACAAATGTGGGTATGGAGCCAGATGCTTGTTTGTGCTTTCTGTGACTAACAGCAGAGTTTTCTATCAGATCATTTCTGTTTAAAGAGGCTGCTCTGTTATGTGCCTGTTCACACTGTTTAACTGTGTAACCTTTAGACAACAAACGTTTTTGTAGCTTCTCTGATTCCGCAGCAAAAACTGTGTCATCTGAGCAGTTACGCCATAAACAGTGCCACTCCCCATATGGGATGTTGTTCACCACATGGGGGGGGGGCAGGATGTGGCTAGTAGCAGTGAGTTTCCTGCATTTTCCTTTCTATAGGGGGAGATGTCAAATCTGTTATTCCCTATCTGGATATTAATATCCAGAAAGGAAATCTTATCTCCGCCAAAGGTGGAAGTGAAGCTCAAATTCATGTCATTTGAATTAACATACCGTAGAAATTCCGAATATCTGTTTCCTGACCCACGCCAGACAATCAGCAGATCATCTATGTACCTGCCCAGCCAGACTATCTCTTGGAAAGAAGGATTTTGCGGTGAAAAAATGTATCGCGATTCCCATACGGACATATAAATGCCCACTAGGGATGGGGAGAACTTAGCCCCCATAGAAGCTCCCTGCGTCTGCAGGTAGAAATCGCCATCGAACATAAAAAAATTGTTATTCAAGAGATAGTCTGTAGCCAGGAGAAGTTACCCGTCCAACTAGAGGGGGAGAACACAAATGGAAACTCCTGAATAGAGAAAGTTACTGGATTTTCGTTCTAGCCACCAGAGTCCCTAATGGACTGAGTCAGCGACATGATCTTATCCTCACTTACTGAATATTTATATAGTTGGTGGATGCATTATATGCTGAATGTGGTTTTTTTTTTGGTCAGTAGGTGATTACATTCATTGCATCTATTACAATCATGTTACCAATATTTGTAAATTTGCATGTTTGTATGATTACATTTATTCTAATCATGTTACCAGTATTTGTAAACCTGCATGTTTTGGCTTTTTGAAGACAAATTTGTTGGTTGCTGTTCACATGCGTCCTTTATGCTCTGTTTGTGTCAGCAACTCCAAAACATGCATTTTTTTTTTTTTTTTCTGTATAGCACATGGATTATTTCTCCACATTTTAATTGTATCCTGGGGGAGGGGTGTCTACTCACTTGATCCCACCTGCACAGATTTTTAAATGGGGTTTGTCATTGTGAATGTGTATCAAGTTTAAGGGCATGTAGCCCGAAACATGTTGATCCTTTGGACTAGGAGTATCTGTTTCATCTTCAAATAAAAGTTTGCTTTTATGGGACTGGATATCTGGAGACGGACAATCTTCTTTCTTCGTCTTTGCATTTGCTGTGTGCCATACAGCTGTCCCGTGCACCATCCAGGCTTCCCAGCGGAGGTTCAGTGAGCTGCCTTACTTTTACTTCATTATCGACTTGGCCCAATTAACAGACAAGCCAGAAAACCTCCCTATCTCTTGTATCAAGTACATTATTCTGTGGACAGAAATCTCTGGGTTACTCCAAAAAAAAAGCAAGTCATCCGCGTACAGGGATATCCTGTCTCCCCCCCCCCTCGCCCCGAAGCCCTCAATATACTCATCATCTCTGATCATTATCGCCAAAGGCTCAATGCTCAGGGCAAACAGGAGGGGGGAAAGGGGACACCCCTGCCTTGTACCCCTCCCTAACCCGAATAGTTCCGAATCCATCCCATTAGTACAAACTGAAGCTCTGGGTTTATCATATAGTAGCTGGACCAAACCAATAAAGCTATCACCGAATCCATAACATCTGAGCACCTCCCACAGATAGTCCCACTCCACCCTGTCGAAGGTCTTAGTAGCGTCCAGCGACAGGATGGAGTGGGACCCCAGCATCTCCACTATCTGAATGTTTTCAAATAAACGTTGGATATTATGTTTTGGCATTCTCCCTGCCACAAAACCGCACTGATCTTCATGTATCAGCCCGCCCACTACCTTCCCTATCCTCAGTGCCAGGGCCTTAGCAAAAATCTTCACATCACTATTAAGTAGGGAGATCGGCCTAAAAGACTCAACCTCAAGTGGGTCCTTACCAGGCTTGGGAAGTAGTATAATAGACGCTTCCCCCATGGAGAGTGGTAGTTTTTTCCTATCAACCGCATCATTAAGAACCTGGCACAATGCTGGCAGCAGTACATCCCTGTGGGCCCTATACACTTCATAGGGTAGACCATCCTTTCCCGGGGTGGTGTTCCCAGATATTTCATTTAATGCCCTATCTAGTTCAGCTACCGTGATTGGGGCCTCAAGTTCCCCTCTCTGCTGATCACTCAGTTTAGGGAAATCTATTTTCTGCAAAAGGCTCCTCAGTTCCTGTCCCCCCCTCCCCCTATTTGATGAATATAGTTCAGCAAAGTAGTCCTTAAATTCATTATTAATCTCGCTAGGAAGGTTAACTACTCTCCCATTTCTATTACGTATGGCTTCTATATTACCTTTATCCCTCTGGTTGTTTACCAGGGCCATCAGTCCCTTATTAGGTTTCCCAGAACCCCCCAATTTATTTTTCCCTAAAAAAGCTTCCTTGTGACGTGCTTTTTCTAATAAATATTTTTCTAATTCTTCCTGACAACTTTTTAATCTCTCTTCTAGTGTCTGTGAATGTGATTTTTGTTATATAGCTTTTAACGTATCCCACACCACCCCACCTTGTGCAGTGCCCCAATTTATATCCCATAACGTCTTAATTTCCTGATTTAACTCCTCTCTGTTTTTTGCTAAGTGAATCCAATACGGATTAATACGGATACTCTTACCCACCCCACTAACATGTTTATGTTTATGTAACTCCACTACCAATGGTGCGTGGTCCGACAAACATCGATGTAAATAGTGTATATTCTTAACCATAGGTGCCATGTGCTCATTAACCAACCCTATATCTATACGGGACATTGTCCTTGCTGTTTTATTCCAGCAGGAATAGGTGTTTGAATCTGGGTTCCTTTCTCACCAGAGATCCCTCAGCCCTATTTCTTTTATGAGACCCGGTAAGTTAGATTTTTTCACTGCAAGGCTCCCACTGGCCATGCGCAATCTGTCCTTCTGTTAATCCATCACTGTATTTATATCCCCCATTACTAAAATAGGACAACGATCTTTACTTTTACTATATTCAAACAAAGAGTACAGCACATGGGACTTGAACGGAAGTGGTATATATACAAAGGCGAGGATACATTCCAACCCCTCGACTTTACAATGCAAAAAAACAAACTGTCCCTCACCATCAATTGTACATCCGATCAAGTGCCACTTTATACTTTTATGTACAAGGACAGAGATTCCCCTTGAATAGTTAGAGAAGACGGAGTGGTATTGATGTGACCACCACATTTTCCTCAAAGAATTAACTGTTTCCCCAACTAAGTGGGTCTCCAATAGTCCAACTATACAAGTCAGGTGACTCCTGACAAAATTCAAAACTGCTAATCTCTTAAATCTATTGGCTAAACCTCTAATATTCCATGAGATTATTTTAGTCATACCGCTAATCTAAAGAAAGAAGAAAAAAAAAAGGTGGGTCAATTTTAATGTATAAGTGCACCAACTCAGCCCTCCCCTCCCTCCATATCCTCCCCCCACCCACTGCCCTCCCTCCCCCAAACCCCCCCCCCCCCTCCCAGGTAACTCTAGATAGTATCCCTACCTGAGTTTCTCAACTAAAAGCACCTTATTTCCGCTGAGCCATGGCTACACATTCTTACAAGTCTAAAGACCTTTTCCTTTTAACCATTGATCCGCTTCCTCAGGGGACTCACAAAACCAGACCTTCTCATTGTACACTACCGTAAGCCGTGCTGGAAACATCAAACCGTATTTAACCTTCCCATCTCGCAGCCTTTTTTTTATTTGCTGGAAGGCTCACCTCTTTTTCTGCGTCTCAGAAGCGTAATCAGGGAAAAGAAATATTTTTTCATTGTTAAATCTCAAATCTCCTATCTCTCTTCCTCTCCTCAGAAGCCTTTCCCTATCTCCATAGCACATGAGTTTCACAATAATAGATCTAGGTCTGTTCCCAGGTGGCAGTGGTTTTGCAGGGATCATGTGCGCCTTTTCAACACAGAAAAATTTTGACAGTTTTCCTTTCCCAACCAGCTCGGACAACCAGTTCTGTGTGAAGGATACCGGATCTTTCCCCTCCACCCCCTCCGGCATCCCCAATATCCTCAAGTTGCACCTCCTTGCCCTATCCTCCATGTCCAACACCTTCGTTTTTAATTAGTTGTTTAATTGAGTTATTTTCCTGGACAACTGTCCCCAACTGTTTTTTCATTATATTAATTTCATCCTCAAGAGTACTTACACGTGTCTCAGAGAACCTTTCTCTAAACTTGGATACATCATTTCTGAGGATAGAGATTTCTGAGCTGATTGTACCCATTTGCACCCCCAAGTCAGCAATAGAGCCATCACATTTCTTAATTGGTGCCAGGATCTCCCCTAACCAGCTGGGATGCTCTTGCGTACTCTTATCTCCCACCCCACCACTCTCTCTCCTGTCTTGTCTTCCTCCTCCATTCCCATCTTTCCCTCCTACTCTCCCTTTTCCTGTCATGTTGGGGGAACCAAACAACTTATAGATTTTATGGTTAGACTTTGTGGGGCTTACAAATTTGTTGATTTTAGGCCCCATACACCACACCCCACAGAATAAATGTAGACCCGAAAAAAAGGATCCCCCCCCTCCCTACCCACCAAATCTATGAGAACCCCAAAAAAATAGTAAGTCCACACAGTTTTCAAGTCCAGTCACCTAAAAGGAAAAGGGTTAACACAAGTGTCCGCACTTTAGTCTTCAAAAAATGTCCAGCTCCGTCTGATTAATTAATTAAATGATATGGGATTGTCCAACCCCAAAAGTTAATACATAGAAAAGTACGAGCAAAGGTTATTAGTCTGTACTGCTGAGTAGGAGTTAGTTCAGGCTTTCATCCAGGGAAGGAGATTCAACACCCAGACGGCTAAAGGTTAATGCATTAGCGGGTTAGACACAAAAAGGACGCAGTTAGTTTTGTGGATCAACTGATCCTCCTAGTCTGGTTAATACCTGGTCAAAAGGCAAAAATTAACCATGAGACCGCTGACACTCACCAGTTCCTGTAATGAATCTCCATTAGCCTTGTCCGCCCAAATTTCACCGCTAGGAAGGCATGAGGACCACAAGTAGCCAGGTTTCGGGTGTATAGGCACTGGTATAGCAAGCTGTAATAGTACTGATGCAAAACAGATGATAGGAGTAATAGTAAGTAGTTTAAAACAACGATTCCTATAGGCCACTGGAGAAGTATGTTTCAGTCAACTGGCCACTGTTCCCACTGGTGATAAACTAAAGGACCGCCAGTAACTGCTGATTTCCCCTTGAGGCAAGGGCTCTAGGGGGGGCACCCGCCTCTCTCACCAACAGCTGCCCTCACCCACTGCCCTTAGCACCCTGCAGCACGGCACACACCCAGTTCACCTGGACTTTCACAAGGGTCAGCACTGCTCTCACCAGCGATCACCCCTGTCCGCCGGACTCACCGCCTTTCAGATACAGCAGCACTTGGCAGTCCTAACAGCTGAGCGTCGCTCTCACCAGCACCCATCCTCCGCTAACGCTCCACCAGAATGCAGCATAGAAGCGTTGCTATCCGCGGCACCATGAGGATCCTCACCGCTCTCACCGGCGATTTCTCCTCGCTTGCTGCTCTTCCCAGTGATCTTCCGAGGTCGCCTTGTCACTCCTCCCCACAGGCGTAAGCTTCCCCCGGTCGGGTCTTCTCAAGGATGCAGCCGCAGTCACAGCTCACAGCAATAGGGACCCATTCGGAGCCCATGCCACTCTCATCAGCTCCGACGGCCAGACTCCACACACCGCAGCTCCAGCAGCCACCACCCGGCAAGGGACACACGGCTCACCACAGGTGGGTCCAGCATGAATCACGAGAACGCCATATCGCCCAGCGGAAGAGGCGTGCCTCAGCACCTCCTCATGCTTCCTCCCAGAAGTATCCTCCAGTCATGGGCTCAACCACTCCTTTATTGAGTGTGTCTTGCCAACCGCCAATAATTTCCATCTGTTGTCTATTCCATTTGCACAACAGCATGGGAAATTGATTGTCAATCTGTAAGGCTGAGAGGTATGAGACAAGACTAGACAGTGGGCCCTGAAGCTGAACCCACCCACTGTCCCTACCTACTTGCCTCAGCCAGCCCTAGGCGGCCGCGGACAACCACAAAGACGTGCCCTACACTTAATAAGTGTAACACTGAACAAGACAGACAGACAAACACAATATGGAAGATACGACAAGCCAGGTCAGAACCAAACGGACTACGCAGTACAGAATCAGGAAGCAAACGTATAGTCAAAAGATCTAGCGGGAGGTCAGGTAACGAGTAGCAAACAGAGGGGTTAGGAACAGGGATTGCAGGAATAGACAGGGGGAGCTGGGATCAGGGCATAAAGCCTAATTGCCAGCAGGGAATGAATGGCTCTGCTTTCATGTATGAGGCTCAAGAGACCGGGCCGGAACCCCATTGGACCGGCGCTCTGATCCTCAAGGTTCCGGACAGGTAGAGGCATCTATCAATCAAAAAACACTGCTCAGCTGGAGGGAACAAGACTAGCAGTGAACAGTGTAACTCCTGCATTGCCAGGAGGCTGAAAGGAAATCGGGTGTGTCAGACAAAAGGCAAAAAACAGGCCCAGTTCACACCAGGCTCACTGCACATTCCTGACACAATCTGTGATGCTTCCTAAGGGGACAGTTTGAAAGATTTCACACTGCGAGTTTGCAGCGAAATCCGCTGCGAATCCTTGCACAGTGAAGTTCAATGGGATTACATACTCGCAGCAGAATTTTCATTGTAACCTAGTCACTTTAACCCCCTGCAGCCCACCACCCGGAGCATACATTACCTGCTTGGCGCCGCAGCTGCATGTGAGGCTCCCGGTGGTTTCCATCAGCCAATCAGTGCATGGGCAGCACTGATTGGCTGATGGGGACTGACGGGAGCCTCACATGCAGCCGCGGCGCGCCAAGCAGGTAATGTATGCTCTGGGCGGGGGGTTAAAGGGGCCGGGTTACATACTGGCAACGGAATGAAAATTCCGCTGCGGGTATGTAACCCCATTGAACTTCACTGTGCAAGGATTCGCAAAATTTGCAGCGTGAAATCTGCTGCGAATCCGGTACGTGTGAAGGTACTTATACTTGGAGGTTTATTGTGTTGTTTAAGTGTTTCCTTTATTTGAACCTGATTATTGACCTGTGTAATGCTGAGTTTAAACTGAACGATTATTGTTTGAATTTGCACGATAACGATCGCATTTGAGCGTTCCGTGTAAACATAGCAAACGATCAAGCGTCGAGTGAGAAATCGTTCATTTTGATCTTTGAACATGTTCTCAAATTGTTGTTGGTCGTTCGCAAAAAATTTGCAGATCGTTTTGTGTAAACAGTCTTGTGTAAGATATGCAAACGATCGCAATACGATTTTGCCATTTTTCTAAACGCTGATCGTTATCAAAAACAAATTGTTATTTCGAAATCGTTAATCGTATGATTGGGCGAATTATTGTTCTGTGTAAATGCAGCATAAGAGATCCCGCAATCAATTAACAAATGAGCAAACTGATCACTAAGAGGGAGCGGCTCACAAATCACATGCATGTGTATACAGAAGATGTGCTACCAACAATGCTGCAAGTACGTGGAAAGAACAATCCACTTATCACTCATGCGGCCTTCATTGGTAATTTGGTAAATAATGCATTGGTAATTTGGCCATGCAAAGGCTCCTTTTATTATACTGGGCAGAGGCCTGCATGTGTACAAGGCAATACAAGAATCGATTGGTAGTATTTGTGTGAAAATATGATGTGATTTTAAATTTTACATTTATGCACAAATATAACAAAATGTATCTTTATATACACTTCCAGTCTTTTTATACCCCCTATAGGCTGCCTTTTTTTCTTTTACATCTCTAGTAAACCATAATGGTTTCTTCTTACGTTTACTTTTGCTAATTTCTCGTAAATGTAGTCTAGTTGCCTTTAAAGCAAATCTACCATTAGGTACATTCACTTTAAGTATTATCTATGGATAGAACGGCGCCGGGGCAGGGAATCCATTGCCACGGTCCTTTATGTACCACAGCCAGATTCCAGTGTATTGCGCTATTTTATTCACAGGCACCGTGGGTGACGCCCCCAGTGGGAGGAAACCCCCGCCCCTCTTTAACGTGCCTCCAGTGATTCTGATGAGCTGTGTCATACAGGGGCGTGGGTTTCCTCCCACTGGGGGCAGGCCGGCCCGCCTCCAGTGCTTCACCCCCGACCCATTGCCCTTAAATAAAACGTCCGCGTACATGGGAACCAAGCTGCAGTTCTAAAAAAGGACCGCTGCCCCGGCTTACTTGCGCCGGCACAGTTCTATCCATGGCCAATACTGGCCATGGTACCTGATGGTACTTTCATTGATATGACATGCTTAAAGCGTACCCGTCATCAAGTGTGAAAAAAAATAAATCCAGGCAGGCTTGGTTGGGCAGTGTCTGTGATCCCTCCTAGATCCTTTTTTTTTATGTTTTACTCTTTTGCTTTGGCAGCAATTCTCCTCATAACTCTGCTCACCTAATCTGCAGTTCTTCTAAACTGTGTGGGCGTGTACAGGAAATGATGTCATCTGCCCTCACAGCTGCCTAGTATGGGCAGGACTAGTATATGGTGTTGTATAGAGGGCTACATACTCTACAGCCAGTAGCGGTCTTTGGTACCAAGCACCCCAAGCAACCGCTTGGGGCCCCCAACATCTAGGGGGGCCCCCATGCCCACTACTCTCTTGTGCTCAAGACCGCTAGACAGGGCCGCTGCCCCGCTCGCTGCTGTGATCTGAACTGTAACTATGAGCACTCGTAATGAGCGCTCACAGTCACATGCAGCAGCAGCACTGACAGGGCGGGAGCCATTGGCTCCCTTCCTGTCAGTCACTCTTGTGGCCGCAGAAAGTGTTTTTCCTGCGGTCACAAGTGGCCGCTCTGTCCTTGTGGTGTCGGTGCTCCAGTGACATCACTGGAGCATCGGTGCCAGGACAAGGGGAGCGAGGCCTATTGTGTTATACACTATATGGGGGAGGGAGCACACAGGGGCCTGTGTAACTGTAACTGGGGGAGCGCACAGCGGGGATCTATATAAATGGGGGAACACACAGGGGTCTATATACTACTGGTGGGGCACACAGGGGGTCTATATACTACTGGGGGAACACACCGGAGTCTATATACTACTGGTGGGGCACACAGGGGGTCTATATACTGCTGAGGCAGCACACAGGGGGTCTATATATAACTGTGGGGGGCACACAGGGGTCTATATACTACTGGGGCAGCACACAGGTGGTCTATATACTACTGGAGGAGCACACAGAGGTCTATATACTACTGGTGGGGCACACAGAGGGTCTATATACTACTGGGGGAACACACAGAGGGTCTATATACTACTGGTGGGGCACACAGGGAGTCTATATACTACTGGGGGCAGCACACAGGGGGTCTATATATAACGGGGAGCACACAGGGGGGCTCTATATAACTGGGTGAGCACACAGGGGGTCTATATATAACTGGGGGCAGCACACAAGGGGTCTATATACTGCTGGAGGAGCACACAGTGGTCTATATACTACTGGGGGAGCACACAGGGATCTATATAATACTGGTGGAGCACACAGGGGGTCTATATACTACTGGGGAAACCACACAGGGGGTTTATATACTACTGGAGGAGCACACAGGGGTCTATATCCAAGTGGGGGAGCACACAGGAGGTCTATATCCAAGTGGGGGAGCACGTAGGGGGCTTATATACCACTTAGGGAGGACACAGGGGAGCTATATACAAGTGGCGGACCACACAGGGGGTCTATATACTAGTGGGGGAGCACACAGGGGGTATATGTAACTGGGGGCAGCACACAGGGTATATACGACTGGGCACAGCACACTGGGGGTTTATATACAACTGGGACAGCACACAGGGGGTCTATATACTTTTGGGGGAGCACACGGGGGCTATATATAACTAGGGGAACACACAGGCGTCTATACACTACGGGGGGAAGCACACAAGGGGTATATACTACTGAGGGGAAGCACACAAGGGGTATATACTACTGGGGGCTGTGCACAAGGGGTATATACTACTGGGGGAAGCACACAGCGGTCTATTGTTGTGGAGTGCGTGTCGAGGGGGGGGCTCCAGACATAACTTCGCTTGGGGCCCCAGAAATGCCAAGACCGCCCCTGTCTACAGCATGGGTCTCCAAACTGCGTCCCTCCAGCTGTTGCAAAACTACATTTCCCATCATGCCTGGACAGCCAAATCCTAAGCTTTAGCTGTCCAGGCATGATGGGAGTTGTGGTTTCGCAACAGCTGGAGGGCCGCAGTTTGGAGACCCATGCTCTACAGACTACAAAGCACTCTGTCTAACATCTTTCTTGTTCAGATGTAGCAGAGATGAGAATGTGAAGTGTCTCCTTCAGCGCACCTAAGTAACCAACATATAATTAGTATCACGAATATTATAAAATAAACTCAGCTGCTCTTTTCATACCAACATGCACATGTCACTGTACAAGCTTCTGGCAAATTCAGCTCTGCTACATCCTGGAAGTGGTCTTTTCTATAATGCAAGCTTGTTCAACGCACCTTCACCCCAAAGTGACTAATACCACCATACCGCTAGTAAATGATTAATAGCAGTATATAAAAAAATATATATAATAATTCCGTACTGGGACCACCACCATTACCACTGTATACTGTAAGACACTATATACAGTATACAGCAAGAGATCAGTGATAACAGGGGCAGGGGCTATGTACAATGCTGGGGGAAGAAAGGGGGGTCTCTGCTTTGTAGAGAAGGACGGTATACACAGGGCTGGGGAGGCTATATATACACTGCTGGGACTAGGGAAGGGGGGATTCTGCAATATTGGAGAAGGCATATATAGGAAGGGGGTATTTACAGTGCTAGGAGGGGGGAAGGGGGGATTCTGCACTGTGAAAGAGGTATATACAGTGATACAGTGCTGGGAGGAGGGAAGGGGGATTCTGCAATGTTGGAGATATACAGGGAGGGGGGTATATACAGTGATACAGTACTGGCAGGAGGGAAGGGGGATTCTGAAAGGTATATACAGGGAAGGGGGGTATATACAGTGCTGGGAGGAGGGAAGGGGAATTCTGCACATTGAAAAAGGTATATACAGGGAAGGAGGTATATACAGTGCTGGGAGGAGGGAAGGGGGATTCTGCAATGTTGGAGAAGGTATATGCAGAGAGCCGGGGTACTTGGAAGAGAGTGAGGCGAATGAGGAGAGCCATGGCGTAGCTAGGATTTATGGGGCCCTATAGCAAAAATTTTAAGGGGCCCCCCATCCCTACGCACAACACAAAGCACTGTGCATATATATATATCTGCTTTACTGCTGGTGCACTGATAACCCCTGACATCTTTACCTGAACCTCTCACACTGCAGTACATAAGGAGTTAAGCAGAAGGACACACGCTCTTACCTTCTCCCCCAGGCCCACCTCCTGCATGGGCCCCATAGCAACTGCCTACCCTGCCTCTATGGTAGCTGCGGCACTTGAGGAGAGGATGATGGTGGTAGTAATCTCTCCTGAGTGTAGCGCTGAGCTCCTCTGTGGGGGACACACCGAGGCTGCAGAGTGAGAGTGTGCTGTACCTGCAGGATAGCTGGATCTTGTCACGGTCACAGGTGGGCACGAGGGCTTCTGCAGGTACAGGGGGACCCTCTGGCGCTTCCCTGGGTTCTCCCTCTCTTCTGTGGGCTACTGCAGAAGTTCCTGGAGGGGGGATGCACCTGTGTGTAAGGTGGTCAATGGTGTGGACCTGTAGTTCCCCCCGGGGGCAAACCCCAAATACTGCTGTCCGGTACAATGGCCCTTGATGGTGGTGTGGTGCAGATAACCAGGACAACAGGGAGACAAGGAGGGAGGCAGTGTAACAATAACTCCTTTACTGATAGACTTGCAGGTGGTTTTACAGTCTTTTGGCATACAGCAGTGAATACTGGCGGCTTTGACTGGGTTACTGTACTTGTGAGAGCCTGGTGGTGTGTGGAGAGACGATCTGCCTCAGATCCTTGTCTGTCAGTACGTGTGGGACGCTGGTGGGCACTGTGATCCTGTGGACCTCTTCCCCAATGGTGCTTGAGTCTGTCTTTCCCTCTCAATCCACTAGGGAGCTTTCTGCTTAGGTTACTGGGCCGGACCTTAGGCCACAACTTTCGGGTCCCAGAGGTATCCAGAGGTCCTAGTAAATCTTACCCCCCGAATTCAGGAAGATGGTTGCAGAGGCCTACGTTAACTCTGCTCCCTTTTACAGCCAAGTCTATCCACTTAGGGTGTCGGTCTTTAGGATTCCCACTGACTGTAAGGGTGGTATTACACGGGCCGAGCAGGGCCCGATAATACCTGTAAACGAGCAGCGATCTGCTAGATCGTTGCTCGTTTACTGGACCTATTACACGGCCCGATAATCGTTTGACAAGAGCTGCAAGGACATCGTTACCGATGTCCTTGCAGCCCTTGCTAAACTGGCATACATTACCCATCCACGTTCCAGGGCTGCTCCTGCGTCAGCTTCTCCCGGGGGTCCCGCGCGCTCTCTAGCGTCACAGCAGCCTGTCAGCTGATAGGCCGCTCAGCCAATCACAGGCCGGGACCGCCGCGGCCTGTGATTGGCTGAGCGGCCTATCAGCTGACAGGCCTCTGTGACGCTAGAGCGCGCGCGGGACGCAGGGGGAAGCGGACGGCAGGAGCAGCCCTGGAACGTGGATGGGTAATGTATATCGTTAGTCACCGGCCACGCACCGCTATTACACGCAGCGGTGCGCGGTCGGCGCCCGACGAAAATAGGTTCTAACCTATATCAACGATCAGCCGATGATCGTTGTCATCGGCTGATCGTTGCATTTATTACACGGAGCGATAATCGGCCGAATCGGGCCAATTCGGCCGATTATCGTTCCGTGTAATACCACCCTAAGTGTGCTAGCCCTTTCCTGAGGGTGCACCTGACAAACTGTCTCTCAAAGTCTCTCTCTTTTCCTCTCACCTCCAGCTGTTTTCTTAGGCTGCTCTGTTGGTAATCTCTCCTGTTCCCCTTAGCAGCTTTGCTCTGTGGTGATGGTCTCTCATGAGGTGATGTTGTTCACTCAGCAGCTAGTCACTTGTCTCACTTGTCTCAGCTATGCACTGCAACTGCTATCCTTATATAGTGGGCCTATCTGCATAGCCCCACCCCCTTCTAGCAACTTCCTAGGCTTACCACACTACCTAGAGCAGTTCCCACTAAGGACAGTAGGTGTCGCTGTTTTGTGTGGTGTGCAGTGAAAAGCATGTAACCCATTCTCTGCCTGCCAGTTACTGGTACAGAGAAATACACATAACAGTTTAATATAAAACATGTTAACTCCTAAAATATATCATAAAACACTTGTTGACAGGTGCCATCCTCAGCCCAGCCACAGGGATTATGCTCTGGTATACTACATATATACAGGGGGGGTATATACAGTGATACTGTACTGGGAGGAGGAAAGGGGGGATTCTGCACTGTAAAAAGGTATATACAGGGAAAGGGGGTATATACAGTGCTGGGAGGAGGGAAGGGGGGATTCTGCACTGTGGAAAAGGTATATACAGGGAAGGGGGGTATATACAGTGCTGGGAAGAGGGAAGGGGGCACTTGTGAAATGCTGGGGAGAGGGGATATACTGTGTGTGTGTGTGTGTGTGCTATGGAGCCGGCGGAAAGGCGCGCAGCCGTGAGCGCGTACAGGCGATGGAATTCAGCAGAATTTATCCGTGAGAATTCCGTAGTCAGAATTCACCCTAAGGGTATGTGCACACTGAGGAAAAGGCAAGGAATTCAGCTTGAAATTCAGCTTGAAATTCAGCTTGAAATTCCTCCTGTAAAATATGTACAGAGCAAAGTCCCATTGTGTTCAATGGGTTTTCTGCTCTGTTGTTCACACTGCAGAATTTCCGAGCAGAATTTTCTGCTGTAGATCTGCTAGAGGAATCCTATAGAAGTCAATGGGGGGCTTAAATTCTGCTTAAATTCTGCCTGAAAACTTTCAGCTACAATTCCTCGAGAATTGCTCAGTGTGCACATACCCTAACAGAGAAAAGACGAGCTGGAAGCATGGACTGCAGTTTTGGCAGGAAGGGAGACACCTAGTGGACAGATGTTTAGTGTTGATTAAAACATAAAAAACGTAAAAACAAAAAATTTGTGCTGGTTGAAAGAGGCTAAACACATGTCCCAGAAGTACAGAGTGTGAAGGCCATTGATGTGTGTATTAATCAAGTGACTGCCTTCTTGGGGGAGATTTATCAAACTGGTGTAAAGTAGAATTGTTTTAGTTGGCCCTAGCAACCAATCAGATTTCACCTTTCATTTTTCAAAGAATCTGTGAGAAATTAAAAGTGGAATCTGATTGGTTGCTAGGGGCAACTAAGACAATTCTTCCTTACACCAATATGATGAATTCGCCCCCTTGTGTTTAAAATCTTTGGGGGGAAAAAAGAAAAAGTCTAAACACAGCAAGTGCCGTTTTTTGAACGTGACGATTACGTGACCTAGTCAGCCTCAGCCTGTTGCAGTCTCACGAAACGAATCGGGTCTCACGAAACGATTGTTGCTGATTCACTCTACAAGTGTTGTTCCTCCCCCTCCCTGTTTGTATCCTTTCTACTAATGAACTACTTACAAAGAAGGTTCTGCAGTACCGGTGAGTTGCCTCAGCCCCTTTTTTCTCTTCGTGTATGTACATGTTCAGAGCTTCACTTTAACACCACAGCCTGGCCGGAGGTAATGAGAGGCAGCTGCGTCTCATTAACCTCTTAAACGCTGCGATCTATAGCGATCGCGGCGTTTAAAGTGACTGTACCACCAGGCCCAGGCAGAAGCACTGGAGGCGGGCCGACCCACCCTTAGTGGGAGGAAACCCTAGGATTGCTGATTTTAATAAATTATATATCAGAAAAAAAATTAATTAAAAAATTTTTTCTGTTACACCAATATATTAATAAAAACTAGAGACCATGGCGCAAAAAATGACACCCCAACCAGCCCTGTAGGTGTAAAAAAAAAAGCGCTATGGTTCTTAGAAGGCGGGGAGGAACATTGCATTAATTTAACCCAGACATCCGTGCATCAAAGGGCTCTGTCTTGAAGGAGTTAAAATAAGGAATGTGCTCTTATAGGGGCTTACTTTGCTGCAATTTCCAAGACATTACTTAAAGGGGTACTCTGGGCGGTGGTTATTTTTAGGGTATGGTTGGGGAAGGGGTGGAAATAGAGGCCGACGGTCGCTTACTTCCCGGTTCCAGCGCCGGGTCCCGGATCGCGGTGCCCTGTTCTCCCGGCCGACCGCCGCTTCCTGGTCTGAGCTGCAGCTTGAGATGTCTCAAGGCAGCTCAGCTATTCAGCGGCCGAGGCGGGACTCCGCCCCTACCGCTGAATGGCTAAGCTGCCTTGAGACGTCACGTCTCAAGCTGCAGCTCAGAACAGGAAATGCTGGACGGGAGAACAGGGCGGCGCAATCCGGGACCCGGCGCTGGAATCGGGGGAGTAAGTGACCTTCGGCCTCTATTTCCACCCCTTCCCCAACCATACCCTAAAAATAACCCCCGCCCGGAGTACCTCTTTAAGCCCTTGTATTGTATTGTCTCCTTGCCGGCAAATAAAACAAATCTTAAAGGAGAAGTCCGGCAGGGGGATAAAAAATCATTATGGGCAGCGGATGGGAGAAAAATAGAAAAGACAATATGCTTACCACTCCAAGTCCCCGTGCTGCGCTACATCACAGACCTCCCAAATCGTTCCATTACAAAGTAATACTTTATTAAAGAAAAGTTTTAAATAAAAAGTTTTAGCCTTCAGAGTACTCCTTTAAAGGGAACCAATCAGAACAATTGTGCTGATATGGCTCCTAGAAACATATACCAGCCGCGGCAGCCAACCGTTAGTGACCTCTCTGCGGGTCAATCATCCCGGGACTGCGTGATGACAGAGAGGTGAATTTTCAGGGGGGCTCCCCGCCCAGATGACTGGTTGCCACCCCTCTCCCTGCCTCGGGTGGCAGAATAACAGTACTTTTTCTCCTTACTAAAGCTACTGCTGCAGCTACGGCTGGTACGTGCCGTGAACTGCACAGTAGCTCTATACTATGTTTCTGGGAACCATGTCAGCATGATCATACTGATTCAGGTGATGGCTGGTTGGCATTTACTCTCATAGGGCATTACAATACAATTGTGGGTTATGATGAAGTTTATTGATCCATAATCCAGCTATCATCTGGCCCTCCGAACCTCTAGTCTGTGACCCATAGGAGACTGTCAATCACAGGACAGTAACATATCTGTTTCTAGAATGAGAGGATAATAATATTTATGGCAGCCCTCAAAGAGCTTTACATTCATCCTGGTGAGGTCATGATGACTTTAGTTGCAAGTAACCTAAAAATAAATGCCACGTGGTGTCCCCAGCCCTCATCCTCTTGTCTAGAATGGAAAGTTGGCACTGCCACCCAGGGCTGCCCTGCCTGGAGCACTGGAGGCGCCTGTATACAGCCTGCTCTTTGTATGGGGAGCAGATGGGTGAGTGAGAGGTGAGCCAGCAGAGTGGGACTTTCCACGCAGAGTGGCAACACTATTGTCTTTCGCCATCTGCGTATTACTTAGCAGCTCTTCTTCTCCGGACATGTGCGGCTTCTCCTTCACTCGTCCCCTTGTCATGCTGCCTTCCTGCTCTCTCCCCTCCCTCTCTACCGAACTGTATCATCCTCCTCCTCCCTCAGTGCTCTCACCCTCCAGTCTATGAGCCGTGACTTTCTGCTTCGGTCCCCTCGCCGCTGAGCCCTTAGCCGTCTTTGACTTCTGTCTGTCTACTCCTCCTGCCTTCTCCTCTCTCCTCCTATTGAGTGACCCCCGCATCGGCCCCCATAATCAGGTGAGTGTCCCCCGCTCCGGCCCCCATAATCAGGTGAGTGTCCCCCGCTCCAGAGCCTAAAGTCAGGTGAGAAACTTGTCAAGGTTGCTGCAGATTCAGTTATAGATGAGTTGTGGTACCTCAGTTTACCTCATAGTTAAAATCCACATAGTTAGGACAGGTCCCTAGGACGCCTGGCGGCTTTATGTCCGTGAGACAGGTGCTGCGCACCAGCTGTGAGGTGGGAGGCTTGTGGGGCTCCTGCATACAACAAGCCGACCATAGGAAGTGCTGGCATTCAGTGTAATAATGGAGGGTATTGTTGCTATAGTTAAATGTTTGACTTTATATTGTTGTGTGACCTCTTGGATGTGATCTAAATACAGGGAATAGGGAATCCTTGGGTTCCATAAGAACGCCAGGACCCCAGAAACAGACATTTATATCTGTGGTGGCGGTGTCAATGACCTTTGGGCATGTCACTAATTTTTTTCCCCATGTTTTTGAAGTGAAAAGACGGGCTGGACAGCATGAGGTAAATCCTGACACATCATGAGGTAAATCCTGAGGCCTCATTCACACGTCCGTGTCAGTTTTTACTGTCAGAAAATCCTGATCAGGAGACCTCAAATGGTATCAGGAAAGCATCAGGATTTCCTGACAGTAATCCGTTTTTACCTTCTGGAAACAATCAGGAAAAGCCTTTAGGATTTTCTGAACAGAAGAAAAAAATAGGACATGATGGGAGATGTAGTTCTGCAAACTGGATAGTCACAGCTTGCATAAACACAACTCTCATCATGCACGGCCGACAGGTCATAATGGGAGTTGTACTTCTGCAGCCTGTGGCCATCCAGGTTGCAGGTCATGATAGGAGTTGTACTTCTGCAACCTGGATGGCCACAGGCTGCAGAAGTACAACTCCCATCATGACCTGTCAGCAGGGCATGGTGGGAGTTGTACTTCTGCAACCTGGATCGCCACTGGCTGCAGAAGTACAACTCCCATCATGACCTGTCAGCAGGGCATGATGGGAGTTGTACTTCTGCAACCTGGATGGCCACAGGCTGGCGGGCGTTCAACGCTGAAGGTCCCGGGGTGGGGGTCTGATGCTGAGGCCCCGGGCGTTGGTGTTGCTGAAGGTCCGGGGTGGGAGGAGGTTGATGGCGCGGAAGGTCCGGAGGGGGAGGTGCCTCTGAAGGTCGGGGGGGGGGGGATGTTGGCGCTGAAGGTTGGGGGGGTGATGTTGGTGCTAAAGGTCGGGGGGGATGTTGTCGCTGAAGGTCTGGGGGGGGGGTGTTCTGGGGGAGGGGGCCGCGGCACGTTGATTAGGCAGTGGGCCGGGTGCAGGGCAAAGAGGTGTTATGAGGGGGTGCCAGTCGTTGCAGGGGTACCGCGGGCTCTCAACCAATCCAGAATCATGGCCACTTTCCTGATGTACATCAGGTAAGTGCCCGTGATTTCGGCGCTCCCATAGACTTCTATGGGGGCGTTCGGGCCAGAATTCCGGCCAAAAATAGGACATGTCCTATAAAATCTGGAACGGACACCGTCACTAATTAAAGTCTATGGGTCCGGAAATCCGTCCGGATTTCCTGATAGGAAATCTGGGTGGTTTTTCCGGACGTGTGAAGGGGGCCTGACACATTGTAAGGTAAATCCTGACACATCGTGAGGTAAATTCTGACACATTATGAGGTAAATCCTGACACATTATGAGGTAAACCCTAACACATGAGGTAAATCCTGACACATTGTTCGATAATGGTCCTTTTACTCAGAGCGATAGTTCGCTCAATCGTCCGTTTAACGATTTCAGTAACTATTTGTTTTTTATGCTGATCAGCGTTTAGACAAAGAGATAAATCCTTAAAAAATTTAGCAGTTTTCATATTTTTGCAGTTTTCATATGATTATTTTATATGATATGTCATGGTGCTTGTGCCAGTAAAAAGTTATCTTTAATCATCTGCGGATTGTGCTAGCTGGGTGGGGCTTTGCGGCTGCAGTGCCACTTAGCCCCGCCCACATCGCCGCCACCACCGCCGAGGGGACGGGGCCTATGCACCAATGACGTTACAGAGGGGCGTGGTCTACGGTGGCAATGTAGCGATGCGCCCTATATCCCCCCCTATATCCCCGCCTAGGTAGAAAAAATAACACCCCATACAGCCCCATAGGTGAAATAATAAAACCGTTATAAGCGTCACAATAGGCCCATTTTATTAATAATTGCCAAAAAAAGGATTTCATTAAAAAAAAATTATAACATTAGAGAATCTGTGTAAACCTGCATATGGTTGTGTTCGGGCTGACCTATAGAATAACGGTATTGTGTCGCTTTTACCATATAGTGCATTACGTAGACACAGGAACCCCCCAAACGTTACCATATTGCATTCTTTTTTACAATTTCACCTATTTATATCTTCATAAATAATATATTTGGGATTCCGTCATACATGTTATAGTAAAATGAAAGACGCCATTACAAAGTACAACTATGCACAAGCCAAAAAGACAGAAATGGCTGCACATCGCACCCATGGCTGACACGAAAGCTTATTCAGCTATATTTAAAACCAACATCAGAAGTTAGTATATAATTTGGCCAAACCATATTGCCTCATGTGTATTCTGTCCCTTTTTTCATTGTGGCTAGCACTCGTGCTTTGTAAGACCCATGTGATCCAAATTAGCAGGAAGCACCTGTGTACATAAGGGGAGGATCTCCTAGTATTCTCCCATTCTAACTGCAGAGGAATGGAGAGAGGTAAGAGCTTGTTCACACTTGTGTTGCTTGGCGTCCACTTTTTCCAACGGTGGCGCCTGCGGGGTCCGGGGGGGCCCTTTAGGGTCTGGTCCTGTGACAATGGGGTTGCAGGGCCATTCTGTGGCCCCCCTTCTCTGCTTGCGCACGTTTTGCGGGGATTGTGGTCGCTGACCGACACAGTGATGTTTTTTTGGTTAGGGACTCATGTGTATCAGAAGACCTGCAAGTGGTACATGAGGCAATATGGTTTGGCCAAATTATATACTAACTTCTGATGTTGGTTTTAAATGTAGCTGAATAAGCTTTCGTGTCAGCCATGGGTGCGATGTGCAGCCATTTCTGTCTTTTTGGCTTGTGCACAAAGTACAACTATTCCTGCAACAAACAAGCCATTGCATGGCCTTGTAGATAGATAACTGAAAGTGCTAGAGTTCTTAGAAGGGGAGGAGGGAAAAACGAAAGCGCAAAGATCAAAATTTGCGCGGTCCACTGGGTCATTTTGGGCCTGGTCCTCAAAGGGTTAAAGGGAATCTGTCAGTACCTGGGCCAGACCCGGTACTGATAGTGTAGGTGTGTGTGTCCTTTTGTGTATGTTACCTGTGTTGAAGCAATCAGTGTAGTAGATTTGCCATATTCTTTCCCCACACCCTGGAACCAAGTGTCAAAGAGGAGTAGTGGCCTGGCATTTTTTCCACACTTTGGCACACCATTACTTCCTCCTCCCTGTTTTTCAGGCATATATTACGCGGGCCAGCCTCCTGTTCCCGGCTTTCATCATCTTCTTGTGCGCATGCGCCATTGTTGACAAGGGCCGCTCGTGCCGAATTGCCTGTGCCTTGTATCTGTCGTGTTCGTGCCCTCCTGGTGACCCAAATCGAGCATGCGCTGTATGGTGGAGGGGTGGCGCAGGCGTTCTGCGTGGACCAACTGGGGGAATTGGCTATGTGGCGTATGCACATTTCAGGTCACCAGGAGCCAGCCCCTGCTAGCAACAGTGCATGTACGCAAGAAGATGGTGAAAGCAGGGAGCAGGAGGCTGGACTGTGTAATATATGCATGAAAAGCAGGGAGGAGGAAGTAGTGGTGAGACGTACAGAAGTGGGGCACAAACGCACAGGTATCATACACAAAGAGAGGTATCATACACAAGAGGACACACACACCTACACTACACTGTCAGCACCTCAGGTCCGGCCCAAATGATGACAGATTCTTTTTAACAAACCGGAGGTCTATACTCACCCTCCGTTGCTGCCGGTGTCTGAGCCAGATTCTATTAGCAGAGCACTCATTTATACTATAGCAATGCATAGATCAGAGTAAGCAGTCCATCCTAAATGGTCCCTTAAGAGAACTGTAATGTAAAAAAAAAAAAAAATTTAAAATACTCCCATAATTTAAAACCTAATCGTCCTCCTTTTCCCATTTTTTAAAAACAAACAAATCATATTTGGTATCATTTCATGCATAGTTGACTGAACTATTATAATATCACATTAAATTGTATCACTGTAATAGTACGGACCTGAAGAAAATAGATAATGTCAGATTTGTTATATGACGAACAGCGTTAAGCAGTCTTGGGGGCATTATATCCTCAGTCCGAGGGGCATTATATCCACAATATTGTGCGCATTATATACTCAGTCTGAAGGGCATTATATTCACAATCTGGGGTGCACTATAAATTGGTATCCCAGCCCTGAGGAATATAGATAACATGTCAGATTTATTATAAGGTGAACAGCCAGGGGTGGATTAACTTTACTATAGGCCCCGGGCTGTTCACCAAGCCTGGGCCCCCCCACCCCACTGTAACTATGGAAGCACTAGCCTGGTGTTCATAGTACAGGATAGATAATGTCATGATGTCCTGATTTGTGCAAAATTGCCATAAAAAACTGTGATTTTTTTGCAAATCATGCAAGAAGTGTAGCCAGGAGACAGTACACCATTGAAAGTATAAGTCTTTTTTAGGTGGTCATGGGCCCCCCCGGAGCTCAGGGCCCTGGGCTGCCGCCCAAAACGCCCCTATTATAATCCACTACTGTGAACAGCATAAAAACAGTCAGGGGGAAATTATATCCACAATCGGGAGGGGGGGGGGGGGCACATTATAAAGTATACCCAGACCTTAAAGGTTCGGGCCAGTGAACCTGCTGATATGAGCCAGCCACTATATACCTCCGGATTCCAGGGCTGTTAGTAATATTCTTGTGTGGTCCGGTATAGTTGTGTTTTCGCCTAATTGCTCATATGCTAATTAACGTGCTCTGAGCATTTGGGGCATTCCCCATGCTCCATGTTACAAGCGGCCTAGCTATGCATAAATTAATATGCATAGTGGAGCAGGCCGGGAGGAGGCAGGCTAGGGCAGCCGTACTGGTGCTCCGGGAGCATGGGGAACGCCCCCAATGGTCCGAGCACGCTAATAAACATATGAGCAATTAGCCGAAAACACAACTATACCGGACCCCACAGGAATATTACTTACAGCCAGGGCCGCCAACAGGGCATTACTGGCAGTACAGGTGTATGGGGCCCGGCCTATAGGGGGGCCCGGGTCTCCCACACACTACACTTTGTGAGAAGCCTGGTATACAGACAGTGCAGGGAGAGGGGAGAGCTCCCACAGATGCAAGGGGCCCCTTCTACTTAACTAAAATCATTAGGCCCCTTCTCCCCCCTGCACTGTCTGTGGACCGCGCTGCAGAATCCCCCCCTCCCTCCACAATGGACCGGCCCCCTCCTCAGCAGCTCCCAGGCTCGTGTGGAGCTGGTGACTTCCGGCCGGTGTGCTCTCCCAAGAGACAGGAAGATGCAGCGGGCCCCCTCTCCTCTCTCCTGCTTCCCCCTCTATTCTGACTCAGATTATTGTTGTAGTGATTTATCCCTTGTAAGACCTCTATGCCTGGCCTGTATAAGCAGATGTAACCACTGAGGACAATCCTTATCAGATAGCTGAACTCACCAACACTGTTTTCATCCAAAAGCTGGTTTATTCTGTACATCAAACAACAGGAATACAGCAGAATGAATGGATTTAGTATTATGCGGTCAAAAGATGATGCTTTCCTTAGCTTAGCATGCAGGATACAGGAGCCCTGTTACATGTGGTAGATGCAGGCAGCCATGATGCAGGAAAATACACCAAGAAGAAGCAGGAAGTGGTAATACATACACAGGAAATGGGTGGTGTATCCATAAAGGAACATGGAAACAAAACATACCAAGAACGACCACTAGGTGGCAGCAAATAACTAGTCATAGAAAGATCCATATATAATAATAAGAATATTAACTGTGTAACAGCATACTCCCCGTCTGGCGTGCTAATGTCACTATTTACACCATAACGGTAGTTATACAATCGCAAATAAACAACAGTGCAATTTGCTTAGATGTCTTGAACCTGAAAGACAAAAAAAAAACCATGCAAATAATGCGACAATTATGGGAATTCAAGTCAAAGGTAGGATCCAGCAGCATACTCAAGTTCATTCTCCACAGGGCAAGAGCAAGATAAGTTCCGTGATAGGCCTGATGAAAGTCTTTACAGTCCCTTGTCTTGCAACTCTCACCTCCACCTTGCGTACCTTACCGTCATCACTAAGAATGCTCTCTATAATAAGTCCCATAGGCCACTCGATTCTTGCGGCTTGTTGATCCTTGAGTAGAACAAGATCTCCAACCTTAATGTTAGGGTTCAGGCGTTGCCATTTCCTCCGTCCTTGCAGAGTAGAAAGATATTCCATCTTCCAACGATTCCAGAAGCAGTCGGCAAGGTGTTGTACTCTCTTCCACTGGTAATAGCACAGATTTCCTGATTTAAAGTCTCCAGGTGGAACAGGAATGGACCCAAGCTTCTGGGTAAGAAGAGCAGCTGGAGTAAGGATAGCTGGGTTCTCTGGATCGTCCAAGACAAGTCTTTGTTTAGTTCGGGTGATGAGGGTTTTCACTTCCGGACGAATCTCTGGATCTTTGTCAGGTTCTAGAATACTGAAGATTTCAGCTGGCGTTTCTTCTGACTGATCCAGCAGGAATTCAGGACCTGATATCCAAGAAGAATTAGCAAAGGCGCTTGCAGACACTGGTCTAGTTGCATGATCTGCAGGATTCATTTCAGATGGAACATAATGCCATTGTTCAGGTTTAGATGACTTCCTGATTCTTTCAACACGGTTGCTGACATACACATAGAAACGTTTAGTCTGGTTGTATATGTAGCCTAGAACAACCTTGCTATCTGTGTAGAACTTGATGTCATCTATCAGAATGTCCAGCTCACGTAGTATGAAATCTGCAATTTCTACAGCTAGAATGGTCCCACAAAGTTCAAGCCTAGGGATAGTGTGTTCTGGCTTAGGTGCTAACTTAGCTTTCCCAAACAGAAACCCTATGTGGGTACGATTAGAAGAGTCTTTTACCTTGAGGTAGGCAACAGCTGCTATGGCCTCAGTAGATGCATCTGAGAAGATGTGAAGCTCCTTTCTCTGACTTGTAGAAAGTGAAGCTGAAGTGTAGCAGCGTGGTATACGGATTCCATCTAAGGCACGTAGAGATTGTTTCCAGGACTCCCACTTGGAGAGTTTGTCTGCTGGCAGTGGAACGTCCCAATCTTTAACAGTCTCTGAGAATTGCCTAAGCAAGGATTTGCCTTGTACAGTGATGGGAGCCACAAATCCCATTGGATCGTACAAGCTGTTCACTACTGACAGAACACCACGCTTGGTAAATGGCTTATCTGCAAAGTTGACTTGAAAGCCGAAGGTATCCTTTGATAAGTCCCACCGTAGGCCTAGACTTCGCTGTTCAGGTGGCATGTCCATCCCCAGGCTTAGATCTTTAAACCCTGTTGCGTGATCATCAGGTTGAAAGGCCTTCATAACGGCAACACTATTTGAGGCAATCTTGTGTAGTCTGAGGTTAGCCTCAGAGAGCATACCTTGTGTCCTTTGGAGCAGGTCTATGGCTTCTTCATCTGTAGGTAAAGACTTAAGCCCATCGTCAACATAAAAGTCTCTCTCAACGAAGTGTCGAGCATCCACACCATACTCCTTTTCTCCATCAAGGGCAGTCCTTCTTAAACCATATGTTGCAACAGCGGGTGAGGGACTATTCCCAAAAACATGTACTTTCATACGATATTCCATGATCTCATTGTCCATGTTGTTGTTCCGGTGCCACAGAAACCTTAGGAAGTTCCTATGGTCTTCACGTACAATGAAGCAATGAAACATTTGCCCAATGTCGGCAATTATTGCAACTGGCTCTCTTCTAAACCTCATAAGTACACCTACAAGGTTGTTGGTTAGATTTGGGCCCGTGAGAAGAACATCGTTCAAGGATACACCTTGATGCTTGGCACTGGAATCAAATACTACCCTGATTTGTTTAGGCTTGCGGGGGTGATACACTCCGAAGAAGGGCAGGTACCAGCACTCTTCGTGTTCTTGAAGTGGTGGTGCTGGTTCCGTGTGATCATTGTCAAAGATCCTTTTCATAAAAGCAATGAAATGGTCCTTCATTTCAGGTCTGTTCTTTAGTGTTCGTTGAAGTGAATTGAATCTGGATATAGCCTGTTCACGATTGCTTGGGAGTTTGGCCCTTGCAGCACGAAGTGGTAATGGCGCAACCCAGCTGTTAGACTCATCCTGGAAGAATTCTTTGTCCATTATTTTGATGAACTCTTTGTCTTCAATTGACAAGGCTATTTTGTTGTCATCACTTGTAGTACTAAACACTCCAGCACCTAGATTGTCATCACAAAGGACAGAAGTAACATGCCGTACTTGGATGATGTCAAGAGGCTTCTCTTTTATTTCATAATGGTGAGGACATCGTTTGAAGTGTGAGGCACGTCCATTTCCCAACACGTAAGTTTTGAAGGAGCGGATCTCAGGTGACGTACACATCCTGTCCAAGCATACATCGCCCACTATTACCCAGCCTAGGTCAAGTCTTTGTGCATAAGGGGCGTTGTCAGGTCCATCACACTGGTCACGTACTTTATGGACTCTAAGAATGTCTCTTCCTAGGAGGACCAAAATTTCAGCATTGGTATCCATTGCAGGAATCTCATCAACAAGGTGCCTTAAGTGAGGGTGATGATATGCGGCTTCAGGAGTGGGAATTTCTTCCCTTTCATCTGGTATCTGGTCACACTCAACTAATGTTGGTAGGGGTATGCCCTCTTCCCCCTTGATGTGAGAAACCATGAACCCATCGACTCTTCTGCCGAAAGTCTCTATGCGACCAGAACAGGTTCTGAGAGTATACGGTGTGGCGTGACCTTCTATGCCAAAGATCTCAAAGAATTTAGGCTTGACCAGGGATCTGTTACTTTGCTCATCTATTATGGCATACATTCTAACAGCTTTCTCAGGATGGTCCTTCGGGTATATCTTGACTAGGCATACCTTGGCACAGCATTTGTGATCCAAGCCTTCTCCACATACTTCTGTGCATGAAGAGAAAACACTATCTTTGGTTGGAGCATGACTTTGTTGCTCCCCGCCATGATTTGAGGCAGAGGGGGAGTTAGTTGGCTGCTGTAGTTTGTCTGGAAGTGGAGTAGGATGCATAGCTGTAACATGTTTTTCACTACTGCATTCTGTGCACTTGATGGCAACTTTACAGTCTTTAGCTTGATGGCTATAAGAAGAACAACACTTAAAACATATTCCAAGTTTCTGGAGAATCTCCCTGCGCTCTTGTAGAGTCTTTGCCCTCAGCCCTCGACATTTCTTAAGAGAGTGAGGCTTCTTGTGAATAGGACACTGGCGATTAGGGTCTTTATCTTTGTTATCCACAACGCTCTGATCACTAGGTGAGGTAGTGGAAGGTGAGATGTCTGTCCTCTTGACAGATATTGCTCTATTAAGGTCTTTCCGTTTAGGTGCAGTGTTATCATACCTTGATGATGAGGATGAAGCAGGCACGTTGGGTTCACTGAAGCTGAAGCTGGGGTCATTTCTCATCCAAGCTTGATCACTAATGAACCTGCAAAAGTATGAGAATGGAGGAAAGGATACATTATAGTCTCTTTTGTACTTTGAGCCCTGTTGTGTCCATTTCTCTTGCAGGCTGTATGGCAGTTTAGACACCACCGGGTTGACACCATGAGCAGTGTCCAGGAAGCTTAGTCCAGGTAGACGTGGATCTGTCTTTGCCAACTCTAGCTCCATAAGGAGGTCACTTAGATCCTGCAGCTTGCGATAGTC